>NC_054701.1:41103517-41471017 GCF_016097555.1 Gigantopelta aegis
GGGGACGTAGCCCAATGGTAAAGCGCTCGCTCGATGCGCGGTCTGTCTGGGATCGATCCCCGTCGGTGGACCCATTGGGCTATTTCTCGTTACAGCCAGTGCACCACGACTGGTATATCAAAGGCCGTGGTATGTACTGCCCTGTCTGTGGGATGGTGCATATAAAAGATCCCTTGCTGCTAATCGAAAAGAGTAGCCCATGAAGTGGCGACAGCGGGTTTCCTCTCTCAATATGTGTGTGGTCCTTAACCATATGTCTGATGCCATATAACCATAAATAAAATGTATTGAGTGCGTCGTAAAATAAAATATTTCTTTCTTTCTTTTCTACCTTCAGTGGTAGCCCGGGATGTTTTGGCTTCCACATCATATGTCAGACACAGCTAGTGTTTTGCAGAAATTATAGGGCTAGTAGCCGACTAGCTTGTGTGGAGGTCTACCAGACCTTTTGAGCTGTAATCTTGTGAGCTACCAATTAAATATTTAAAGTCAAGGCCTGAATACTGACCGAAAAAGTATTTGTCGTCTAACAGGGGACGGGAAGTAGCCCAGTGGTAAAGCGGTCGGTTTGGGATCGATCCCCGTCGGTGGGCCGATTGGGCTATTTCTCGCTTGGTATATCAAAGACCGTGGTATGTCTGTGTGATGGTGCATATAAAAGATCCCTTTTATAGTCATGTTCAATTGTTTACTCTAAGTTTTTTGAAAATGTTACGTTTTATTTCTATTCTATCCTTGTTTTCTTTACATTTGTATGAAAACAAACCCAAACCCCGACATGTTTTATGTACAATTCATTTTCTAAAATGCACGAAGTTGACTTACTTCCATTTTACAAAAATCTCTGTATGTTGTAAATGCAGGTTCGTTCTCATATAAATAACTACGGCTATTTGCTTAACAAAAGATTATGATACGAGGCTACGTGAAGGCCATTATAGCTTGTTTCATTGGATCAAGGTTATGCATCTTTTGGAATGTAAAATGTGTACCAGCTTTGTCTAACCTTTTCTTTAAACATATTCGTAAAAATACATGTAACCATTACATGCAGTATATTGAATCAATTTTGCCAATACATTATTTATATGATTTTTATTTTATAAATTATATATTTACATACCGTACCTAACCTAACACAACTGGGGTGTAGTAACAAACAAAAATCAGCTTACACAAGGTCGGGGTGTTACAGAGTCCACAGTGTTAGGTCTGATAGGCCATTCCCTTTCCACAATTTTTTTTTTTTTTTAATTGGGATCCCGTGTGGTCAAATCTATAGTATTTATGGTGGTGCTTGGTGGTGGTGGTGGTGGTGGTGGTGTGTGTGTGTGGTGGGGGGGGGGGGGGTACTTTTGTAATGAGCAAAGCAATTTTGTGACCAAAAGCTATTGTTCACACTTTTTCGGAAGTTCCATCACTTTCTCATCCCCTAAACACGGCCCTGAATGTCCAAAATACGATAACATTGCTTTTACATACCAAGTCGATGGTCAATAACATATTATTTTCGAAGTATAATCTATGATTGCACGTGCTGTTGTAGCATTGTGTAAACCACATGAAATACAGAAGTACAGAAGTGTATATAAGTTCACAGAAAATGTATTACTGGACATTCAATACATTATTGTTATTTGAGTAAAATTTGGGTAATTGAAAATCGCTTCTCCCTTCCCATTTAGCATATATAACATTCAGTGCATTTATTAACCCTTTAACACTGAAAACAATTTATTCCCATGACATTCATTATCAGTCACTATCAAACAAACTATCAACTGAACAAATATAAACGTGTATTACAAAACACGGACAATATAAAACGATATAAAATACACCTACATACGAAGCCAGAGGTGGGTGTGGGGTTGGGCAGAGGGCCACACCTCCACTAATCGTGGATATACAATATTCTGGCCACGTGTGTGTGTGCAATATGTGACAATGAACATCACGAGATTGAGACCTTACCCCAACTCCCCGTCACTAAAAGGGAACGTGGCCTTCAGATGAACACTTGTTCGTGCATTAGTAAATAATAAATATTATATATTATTCATGGACAGACAACCTGACAGTCATAATGTATCAACCTATCTTATACATGTAGTTACTTTACAATGTTGTATCCCCAATAGCACCCAAACATATTTATTTTTGTATCAGTACATTACATTAATGACATAGCAGGAGCGGATCCAGACGTTTTTAATAGCGGAGCCCAAAACCCGTTGTTACTTTTGAACAGGTGGATGGGAAAAGTTTTCTCTCTTTTTTTGTGTATTCTGTAATATATATTGTTTGACAAAAATAGAGGGGGCGTGTCACCTGGATTCCCCGCCTGAATCCGCGCCTGAATTGTTTATTGACTTATGTTTCCAAATTGTTTCTTAAATATAGGTCATACTACAATATATTCCGCTTGGAAGATGGAAAAGAACATTAGTTTGAAACACACTTTAGAGTGATGCTTTTGTTATGCAAATAGCCATAGTTATTTATAGGAGAACGAACCTGCTTTCACAACATACAGATATTTTTGTAAAATGGAAATAAGTCAACTTCGTGCATTTTAGATGATGAATTGTACATAAAACCTGTCGGGTTTGGGTTTATTTTCGAGCAAATGTAAAGAAAACAAGGATTGGATAAGAATTAAACGTAACATTTGCAAAAATCTTAGGGTCTAAACAATTGAACAGGACTATAATGGAAAAATGTAGCGGGTTTCCTCTCTAACACTATATATATGTCAAAATTACTAAATGTTTGACATCCAATAGCCGATGATTAATAAATCAATGTGTTCTAGTGGTGTCATTAAACAAAACAAACTTTTTTGTTGTTGTCTTCTAACATCGACCAGAAATGCTTGCATATTCCAGCATCATTCTCAATGACATTTTTTCCGCAATATTTACCGAGATTAAAGTAACCAAGAAACGGCTTATCATATTTATTACCACGGGGATAAGCAATATCGTTGATACTTTCTACGCGGTGTGTTGTCATGCCAACACCGAATCGATATCCAATAAAGCTTTTCATTATTCATGAAAACCTTCAACCTGCTGCTGTTGTTATTAAAGATGCATCAAAAGTCTTGCCTTTTGATATATACTTTATGGTAAACTCGGTTGCACTAGCAATGTAACAAAGTCCAACTATACCATACAGGCTATTCGCTAGCAGAGCTCAATCATGCAGAAGTATAGACAGTGAAAGTCCGCTATTGCGACCATCGACGGTCTAAATAGTGGGGTGGCCCTAATACCGAATTATCAACGTTCAAAATGATGATTGTTTGGTAAATATTTAATATATGTATATAGATGTATGTATGTATATATATATATATATATATATATATATATATATATATATGTATGTATGTGTATGTGTATGTGTATATGTGTATGTATATGTATATGTGTATGTGTATGTAGTATATATATGTGTATATATATATATATATATATATATATATATATATATATGCATGCTGAAATAAAGACAGATAACAGCACAGCATAAAGCCTTCAATTATTACGAATAATGCAATTTTCTCATATTAACATATTAGATCCGCTGACATCCTCCAGGGACCGGTTTGACTTGACCCTATCTATAATCTGCAAATAATGAGTATGGGTCAGTATATATGTGTGCCAATTCCCATGCATTTAACCAAAGGTCAACTAAATTTGAACTAAAGCCATATGTTATGTGTTAATATGTGACAACAATTTTTTGGCATATACCACCTCCCCCCCCCCCCCAAAAAAAAAAAAAAAAAACCCACCAAAACAAATAAATAATAAAAAAACAAAAACAACATAGCATCTTAACAAGAATTGATTTAAATGGACATATACCACCTACCCCCCCCCCCCCCCCCAAAAAAAAAAAACCCAACAAAAAAAACCCCCACACACACCCAAAAACAATCAAAAACAAACAAACAAAAACAACAAAACATAGCATCTTAACAAGAATTGATTTAAATGACAGAGTCCGACTTATAGTACAATAACAGAATCAAATAGCTTTGACATATTGAATTTTACTTTATAAATACAACCACTTCTCCCTTCTCTGTATCATTTTATAATATTCCACAAAGCCAATACCCAAGAGCGTTAAGTAATTGTTCAACGTCACCTCCCTCCACCCACCCCGGGCCCAAACACCTCCACCAACAGTTCATTTGGGTCTCGTTAAACATTCATGCATCGGTTAAGAATAGAAAATACCCCAGTGATTAATTTTTTTTTGTCTAGGACGATCGATCCACCGATCCATCTCGCCCCATGCGATCTGTCTATCCATAAACCATGTATGTACACAGATTCATTTCGTAATGGAATTACTGCTGACCACTGGAACTCGTGGAAGTCACTGCGGCGCAGTATGTCACCATGGAGTCATCAAATAAGAATGAGAATTCACGCAATTATACTTTATTGATTTTGCGCGGCAACGCTTATTTGAATTTCTACAGTCCGTCCCACAGGGAACGCCTTTTTTGCATACTATGGAATTTACTAAAAATTATTTATTTCTGAGCCAATTATTTTGTAATATGACCCCCAAAATAGTATTTTTGTTGTTATTACACTTTTACTTTTTTTCTTACGTCAAACTAAACTGAAATTATTAACAAAAAACACTTTTGTAGAAGGATGGGACGGACTATAGATTACTAATGAATCATATTTTTTTTTCTCTTTCTCTCTTCTATCAAGCATCAGGTACTCCATTCATTTGCACAATAACGTAGAGAATTATTAAGCAACTGTAAATAACTCTTTAAAAAATGGACTAATGAATAACCGGTCAAATGGGGCCATTCAGACGTGAGCAAATATGTAGAAAGTTAATATGAAATGATCAAGTGCTCGGTTTAAAAAAAAGAAAAAGAATTAATCAAGTGCTCGTTTAAAAAAAAAAAGAAGAATTAATCAAGTGATCGGTTTAAAAAACAACAACAATTAATCAAGTGCTCGATTTAAAAAAATATGAAATGATCATGTGATCGATTTAAAAAAAAGAAAAAAAAGAAGCTTTAGAATAATTATTTGAGCGGTTGCTGTTTGGGTTGACATTTCTTCTGGGTATTTTTCAGATGGCGAGGGTCTGCACGTAGACCAGTTGTAAAGCGCTCGCCTAATGCGCGATCGGTCTGGGATCGATCCCCGTCAGTGGGCCCATTGGGCTATTTCTCGTTCCAACCAGTGCACCACGACTGGTATATCAAAGGCCGTGATATGTACTACCCTGTCTGTGGGATGGTGCATATAAAAGATCCCTTGCTGTTAATCGGAAAGAGTAGCCCATGAAGTGGCGACAGCGGGTTTCCTCTCTCAATATCTGTGTGGTCCTTAACCATATGTCTGACGCCATATAACCGTAAATAAAATGTGTTGAGTGCGTAGTTAAATAAAACATGTCTTTCTTACTTTCCAATAGCCGATGATTAATAAATGAATGTGCTCTAGTGGTGTCGTTAAACAATAGCCGATGATTAATAAATGTGCTCTAGTGGTGTCGTTAAACAAAACAAACTAACTTTTTAAAAGATAGTAGTGGGGTTGAGGTGGTACGCGCGCATGTGTGTGTGTGTGTGTGTGTGTGTGTGTGTGTGTCTGTGTTAAATGTCGGAAAAGAAAGGATGGTTTCCGCATATTTTAAACCACAGCTGCTTGGTGTAACACATTGTTATAGGTTTCGTCACCATCCTTCTGTCTGTCTGTATGTCCGTCCCCCGTTTGTTCGTCTGTCCGTCCTACATACAGACTTTTGTGTCTAGCTTTATCATGCATAGTTACAGATTAAGTTGGACTTTCGTGGCGATTTATCTAAAAAAAAGAAAAAAAGTTATGGCTCTTGAACTTAGGAGATACGAAAATTTGTGGGACTCGGTAGAGGACATATATTGCCTTAAAGTAATACTCTCAAAATACTTGTTGTAACTTAAACAGTTGGTCTAGATGGTAAAAAAAGGAACCTGGTGCGATCATATAGACTATTCCTAAGCACTGCATAGCAGCAAGGACTATTTTACATTTTCCCATAGATGGGGCAGCGTAGATAACAACGACCTTTATCTACTGACTGGAATGGTAAAAACTTTTGATTCTTTGAGAACGTTTGATCCTATAACCCAAAGAACACACAAATAATCCCAACCCCTAACAAGCATCCGTCATTACCGTCATCATTATATTATGGAGCCGCATTTTAAAAGCCTTTTTAGACTTACTCGCGTGTAATTGCATACGTTTACTATGTTTAAACACAGGTGTCGAAGAAGAAAAACCAGACTTCGTAAATTCGGCCCTATGTCTTTATTTCTGTTATCCAATGAAATTTAAATAAGTTCAAACCTGTTTTCACAGATCGCCAAGGAAAGTTGGATCATTTTGTTTCGTTTCGTTTCGTTTTTTTATTTGGGGAGGGAGTGTTGGTTTTTTGTTTGTTAAAGAGTTAAAAAAAATTTAAAAAACCTACACTAGTAGTTTATTAATCATCGGCTATTGGATGTCAAACATTTGGTAATTTTGACATGTAGTCTTTTGGAGAAACCTGTTACATTTGTTTTTCCATTAGCAGCAAGGGATCTTTTATTTTATATGCACTTTTTCACAGCTAGGACAAAACGAACCATGGCATTTGATTTACCAGTCATGGGGCATTGGTTGGGATGGGAAAAAACCACAATAAAAAAGTGGGTCCACCAAGGGTGTTCGGGTATACGATCAAAGCACCTCATGCGAGAATTCTACCGAATTAACTAGATCCCAACACCATGTGAAAGCGACATACCCTAGTTTTTAAACACTAAGGCATACTTTTTACTATTAGAGCCGTTTTTGATAACTGAAATCATACTTTACTTAGATTTTATTGTTTAGATTATCCATTTCCGTACATTCGAAGTGTTTTTGGTCATTCTGGTGTTTTTAATATCACAAAATGCATTACTCATATTTTTAAAAACGCACGTGCGTCTGAGAAATAACAGTTATGGAGTCGAGTTTTAGTCTATTTTTAGAGGGTAATTCACCGTTTCAAAGTCACAGACTCATGTTTCACTAAATGGTAACTTTATCCATGTTTGTAGATTAACTAAACTTAGTGTGCATTTTCGTGGGCTGAAACTAGGGTCTGTTCTTTTAAGAGATTTAATTTCTGAATGTTAACATAGAAACGGTGGGAGACAGCTAAGTATTATGTTATTGTACTGCCTAATTATTGAATTTTTAAGTGGTAGGTATTGAAATACCGATTCCTACCACTGGCGTCTCACCGCTTGAGCGGCATCGATCTGTTATTGTCCAATTTGCCTAAGTATTTCGAAGACTGATTCTTCAACGGTCTAATAAGAAGAATGAAATGTTCAGTCTGTTGGGAAATTCTAATTAAGCGCAACCTGCCACTGTATTGTTCAGAAAGCTAATAGAAAGGAGGTCGATTCTCATTTTTGCGGGTAGAATGATGGAAATACATGGTAAAAGGGACTCCGGTTGGCACATTTTGACCGAATATCTCTTATCATTTTTGCCCGAATTTGATGATTTGCTCCAGCACTAGGGGGTGGGGTGGGGGGGGGGGGGGGCAGTTGCCCTACCCCAGATTCTCCCCCGTCGCATAAGCTTATGGGTAATCGAAACAATTATAGTTCGCGTTAACATCTCTTCTCCAAATAGACCTGTTCTAACTTCAAAAACATATTTCTCTTATAGCTATAATATTGCACGTAAACTGAAAAAAACAAGAGACCTAATAATCATGAAAAGTACAAACAATATAAATCGAAATATGTATTAATTATAGCCTGAATAATTTTATTTTATTCTCACTGTAATCCATCATCCGTAATGGCGTCATACAAAACACACTGAACACATTTTCTCCGAACAGACCAATAATTTCACAAACATCGTATGCCTACTATTGCACGTAAACGTATTAACAACCTAAGAAAAAAGCTAATAATTAAGTACAAACCATGGGCGGATCCAAGGGGGGGGGACCAGGGGGACGCGTCCCCCCAAAAAATTGTTCAAGTGCCCTCAAAATGTCCAAGTGCCCTTTTTGTTTGTAGAATTTTTTTTTTTTAAGTAAACAATAATTATATTGTAGATAAATGAAATCAAGATTTTCGTGTACATGCGCAAGCTTGCAGATATGTGTCTGTGTTATTGAGTCTCAATGGGGCCCCATTGAGGTTCTAACGCGAGTGACGCCAATTTACTTCATTATTGCTAGTATATTATGACGTAGAACTGTAGGAATTCATATTAATTGTAAATATCAAAACTTGTAGTAAGGTGCCCTTTTGACGAGTCAATGTGCCCTTCTTTTTTGGTCCCCCCCTAAAAATATTTCCTGGATCCGCCCATGCAAACAATATAAATCAAAATATGTATAAAGCTTGAATAATTATTTTTTTTCTTACTGTAATCCATCTTCGGTAATGGTATCATTTTCTGAAAAAGAAAAAGAAAAAAGAAAAGATGCCAAACACAAGTAATGTGAATGTATGTGACGGGCGTAAATTGCAAAGTGAAAACCGTCCACGTCGGCTAAACTTGCGCAGCCGAAGTATATAGTAGTCCAGTGGTAAAGCGCTCGCTTGATGCGCGATCGGTTTGGGATCGATCCCCTTCGGTGGGCCCATTGGGCTATTTCTCGTTCCAGCTAGTGTACCACGACTGGTATATCGAAGGCCGTGGCATATGCTATCCTGTCTGTTGGGTGGTGCATATAAAAAATCCCTTGCTGTTAATCAAAAAGAGTATTCCATGAAGTGGCGACAACGGGTTTCCTCCCTCAATATCTGTGTGGTCCTTAACCATATGTCGGACGCCATATAACCGTAAATAAAAATATGTTGAGTGCATCGTGAAAACATTTCCTTCCTTCTTTCCGAAATTTACAGTCTGTTTTTGTCTTACACGCATATAACTATATATATTTACATTTGCTTAAATATATGTAAATATGTATTTATTATAATTTGCTGTTTTTATTATAAAGCTTATTTAAGTTGTATAACTTAAAGCAATAAAAAAAAAATCTTGAACTTGAAGAAACCAGGCACGACTGGTATTTAAAGGGGCACATTGTTTTTCTGTTTTTGGGGGAAAGCGCATACAAAATATTCCTTGCTTCTTACTGATAAGAATAGCCTATGTAATCAGAGGTTTTTATTAAAAAAATAAATGAATAAATCGTATTCATCCGTTAAATATTGGATTGGGGGGGGGGGGGGGCAGGACAGGTGAGGGTTACGGATACTACGAACTTCGTGGGTGCTCGATGCAACAACTTCTGAATCCGCGCCCTTTATTAAATAAATCAGGCTGTTATTATAATTTAACGACACCACTGGAGGACATTGATTTATTAATCGTCGGCTATTGGATGTCAAACACATGATAAATCTGACAAGTGGTCATCAGAGAAAAGCAGCTAGATTTTTCTACGCAAGGGATTTGTTAAAGGGACTAGGCTATCCTGAGTTTGTAGCCTTTTAAAAAGGTTTTCGGCAAATATATTTTTTTTTTTTTACATCATTCAAATTACAATTTACTTAGTATATAAATACCTTTATATATTATACAATGCATTTCTTGACGTTGTAATGATTTTTTTTTATCTTAATATCGATCATGGTCGAAAATAATTCCGTGCGTACGAATGCATTTCCAAACGCCAAACGAAATTTGAAATAACTCGGACAAATAGCATTCCAAGTGTATTACTTACTTATTTATAGGTATCTGACCATCTATATCCAGTTACGGTTCAAGCACGCTGTTCTGGGGACACAGTCTAGCAGCCTGGACTGCTTCTCCAGGACAGAAAGGGGGTTGGACAAAAGGTGTTATGGCTTTATTTGGTTAATTAGTGATCTACGATCGATAAAATTAGTGGGTGTATTTTCTAATGAAAATAATGATAGTCTGAGCATAAGTTTATTGCGGTCGTTTTTGAACTATGATTTTGACGGTCCCTTAAAATAAAAATGGAAGCACGCATGTAAACCAGTTTTGATACCACGACCTAAAGAGAAATATGGTATGTCCACCCATGAACCTACGGGTTATGGTTTTGTATGATATAAGGGCGTGCACGTATAATGCTTTATATTTAAAACATCTTAAGATAAGATAGTTTTTTTTTTTTTTTTTTTAAACAGGGGAAAAGCAGGATGTGTATTTATTTTGTTGGTGGGTGGGGGGGGGGGGGACAAATTGAAGTTTTTCTAGAGCTAGTCTCAGACTGTCAACTGTCACGATAAATTGGCCACGTCGACGGTTGCGTTGCAATTTCTCCCACTCCCGATTTACGAAGAATGCGCTCAACTAATCGGTCGTAGAAATTTGAGTTGTGTGAGCGCTCAGGCTACCAACTGGACAGTCGTAGAATTCGTGACAGCAGAAAGTTGGCCAACATTATGCTTGCAGTTGGTAGTCTGAGCCTAGCATTAGAATAGTCCCTATAAATGTTTTATTTATTTTTCACCGAGACGTTTACTGTCATTGCTTTTGGTTCTATTTGCAGGCCCGTAATATTGGAAAGAGATCAGCCGAGGTGGCCAGCGATGTGGACCATGAAACCCAGCTTCAACGGGTGAAACGATTGGATGATGAATCGATTCTGGAACTTTCGCGCGTAAAGCGAGGTAATGACGTCGAATTGTCGCGCGTTAAAAGAAGAGACGAAGTCGAATTGACGCGTGTTAAGAGAGGGGACGAAGCTGAGTTATCACGAGTCAAGAGAGGGGACGAATCTGAGTTATTACGTGTTAAGAGAGGGGACGAATTCGAGTTATCACGTGTCAAGAGAAGGGATGACGCCGAATTATCACGCGTCAAGAGAAAGGACGAATCTGAGTTATCACGCGTCAAGAGAAGAGATGACACCGAGTTGTCACGCGTCAAGAGAGAGGACGAATCGGAGTTATCGCGCGTCAAGCGTAGGGATGACGCCGAATTATCACGCGTCAAGAGACTGGGGTCGTTTAAAGATGATCTGCAGCTATCTCGAATGAAGAGAGAACAGGAACTTCGACTGTCGCGGATGAAACGAGATCTGGTAGATGAACGAGAACTATCGCGGGAGAAAAGAAAGGACGTTATCTATGACGGGAAGCAGACGAGATTGTCACGAATGATACGTGACACTGAACAAGGTACGCCGAGGCGAAATCGACTGGATGGTAGTGTCCGCAGATTCAGACGTTCGGAGCTAGAACAGGAGCTGCAAGCCAGTGGCATGATCGTGAAGAAAGATAAACCACACACCAAGCTTGTCAAGAAAAAGAGAATGCCCAAAGTCGCCAAACCGGGAAAAGATAAATCTCATGCAAGATCGCTTGCACAAAAAGCGAATGCTGGATCCAGGCCCAAAGTTGCGAAGAGACAAATGGGATGGTGGGAGAAGCGAGCTAGGAGGAACTTCTTCCGCAAGCAAAGAGAAAAGCAGAATAAAAAGACATCAGCTGAACGGAAGAGAAATCACACAAAGAGCAGACGATTTCACAAAGCTTCCCACGCTGTGGAATTGGCGCGTAATGACAAAGAATTGGATAAAGTGAAAAGTAGCCCCGCGGATTCATTGGCAATGAAAAAACGACAGTCAAATAAGAATCACAAAAGGCTTACCGAATAAGTCAAACAAGAAACTTTCACTTATGAGAAAGTAAACGTGACATAATTTTGTTCTGAAAAGATCTAACAAGAAATATATGTCTATTTATTATACATGTGCTTTTATTATATTAATATACATATTGCTACATATGAAGAATTGAAAAAATGCCTTACTGTGTTTGTGATTTGTGTATCTAGTGCAAAGCTGCCCCAGGGCATGGAAAGACGACAAGGCTATACCACAGTGGTAGATCCAGTAATGTAGATGGGGAGGAAGGGGCGGGTAATTTTTTTTTATGGCATACCTTTCCAGATAGCATGCTGTTCAGTGGCGGGTCCAGAAAATCCATTTAGGGGGGCCCCAGTGACATGAGGTGGAATGCCAAGGGAACTTTGGGGGAAGTTTGGATGGGGATCGTAAAACAAAATTAAAATTAATATATAATAAAATTATAACTATCGCAAAATTTAGGGAGTGGCGGCCGGGCCCCCCCCCCCCCCCCCCCCCTCCCCCCGATCCGCCTCTGCTGTTGGAGAACTCCATAATTATTCCACTGACTACATGTACTTAGAGCACTGTTGCCTAGTCAGTTATCACTTGTGCCAGTAATAACACTACTGGTCTATTATTCATGGTGGCATTGCTCACAATATGGCAAATCTCGTCAGCAACATGTCGGTAATTAACCTACGACGGTGAATTCTGACTGGCCAATTTATCCAAAATCAACGTTGTGGACCAAACTACCTACCGTATGTAATGTGTGTTAGTGCCAGAGATGTGCGGGGCCCCTCTTTAAAGGGGTTCAGAGCTATCTAGTCTTAAGTGGTCATTAAACAAACATGTTCAAAACATAGTGGCATTGGTTTTAATATTAAAACCCCTGTAGACATTTGGCGAGGTACACGAGGGAGATCTAGATCCACGTTGCTAACCACCACGCCCGTCGTACAGACTGCAGGGCCGTAGCTAGCTGTTGCCCCCCCCCCCCCCCCGAAAAAATCCGGAAAGCATTATAGAAACTTAAAGAAAATGATCTTTTATAACCGTTTAGAGTTTTAGACTATTAACTACTCAGTCCTCCTCCCCCCCCACCCCCCAACAAAAAATCCTAGCTACGGCACTGGGCTGCTGTTTCAATGACTGTTACCCCGAGGTCAGAGGTTACACAGAAACATGAATCTCCCCTTTTTTTATCTACCCACTCCCCTAATAATCGTTAAAATCCTAAAAGTATCTTTAATCCACAAACATAAGAAAGTAAAGATTTACATGGTAAAACTGTGGTACTATAGTTCTTGCAAAATCAGAAACAATACAAAAAAACAATGCAACAATATAACATTATCTGCATCTTAAAATATTGAATTAGTATGATGTAGCTCAGTGGTAGAGTTCTCGCTTGAGATATATTGAGGATATTTCATGTTTTTTTGTCAAATACGATTTTTATCTCATCGAGTGAAGTTTGCAATCATATCTCACGAGTCTCATGATTATATTTGACAAAAAAAACATGAAATGTTCCATTTATTATATAAATTTTGGCAATTTATCTTTATTTTTAAAATGCCAGCAGCAAAATAGTTCCAGCTTTCTTACAGTGAAGACAACACTTTCTACAGTGATGATAACACATTTAGAGTTAAATAGTGAAATTTTCACTCTAAAATGTGTTACCGTCACTGAGTGACTGATAACACTTTTATTTCACCGATATTTCACTAAATGTTATATAATAAAATGGGTCATAGGATTTTATACTTTGATAGATCGATGTTTTTTTTATAATTAGTTCTTATTAATAAATTGGTGGATCCATTTTTATGTCCCATGATGGTTGTGGTTATTAATGTTCGATCTATGGAAAAATCCATATAACAGATCGATTGCAGCTTTTCTGTAGAAACAACCTGTGGAACTGCAGTGGGTTTTTTTTCTGTTACACTCATGATCAAGTATCAAAATAACCACCAAAAACCCCCAATTAAAATGTCTATAGTGTCATTAACCAATTACCGCTTTCCTTTCTAAATTGGTTTCGAGCGTAAAAGTTCAAATTGGACAGTAATGGAATAAAAACCCAATGCCCATCAGCCTTAAACCTAATAGGGTTTTTGTTACAAAGTGGGGGAAATCTTTTTCTTCTTTTTTGCCAAGAACAATTCCCTAAAATTGTTTGTTAAAAACATGTTTGCCTGTCCCACTTCTATTATTGGAACAAATTTAGTTTTTTGTTCTACAAGTTTTCATTTGTCTACGTCAATCAATTACATAAGCCTATGAGACAGGGGGCAGGGGGGCAACTGCCCCCCCCCCCCCCCGTGCTGAAACAATTCCTCAAATTCTGGCAATTTTTTTCAGATATTTGGGCAAAACATACTAACCCGAGACCTTTTTAATTACCATGTATTTCCATCATTCCACCCGTAAAATTAGCTGTAATCCATGTAATGAGTAGTAGTGATTCGTTTGCAACCCTATATAACATAAATGTTGTTATCCAGATTCAGGCATTTTTCAATTTGGGCAAAAACCAGTCTGCCCCCACCCCCTACAAAAATGGGAGACCGTACAACTATGATCAATTGGTGTGCATTTTATATTCCAAAACACTTGAACTGGTCCCATATTTAATAGAAATTAGTCAGTAGTGTGACCCTCGGTTGTTTAACAGTTTACATCTGTGTGTAATTTCTTTTTTTAATAAAAACAAAACAAAACAAAAACACTCAAAGATATGGGGTTTTTTTTATTTCACTGTTTTTATTTGTCAGTCACTGGTTTCCGATTTAACAGTATACAATCCATATCAAACACTGAGATTTTAATGTATACAGACAATGTAACAGGCTAATGAGTTAGAATACCAACTTTACAAGCCTCTGAAAAACTGTGCAAAAATTGTGCAAATATTATAATTTTGTTGTTCATTTGTGTATTAAATTTAGGGCATAATATGATAATTTACTTTGTTGCAGTGGGTTAGCCACAATAAGTTCAATTAACAGAAATGCATTAAGTGAATTTTCAATTCTTAGAGGCCTGCATTATTCTGTAACGGTAGAACTGTGGAACTTCAGGAAGCTGTGTCATGTCATGACTGATGATTTGCATGAACAGAATGACGAATCAAATTAAATATTGTGCCCTGAATATGTAAATTTTGTTTTGACACAAAACTATATTTCCATATACTATATACATACATTGAAATTTCAATGTAAAACAAGAAAGCCTGTGAAAGTCTATTACAAAGTAAATGAATTGAGTCAGACTTGTACTGCATAAAAAGTGATATCTTGTGACTAGCATGAAATCAGTTTCTTTTACGTCATATTATATCAGGGCAAAGAGTAACTGCATGAACAAAACATTGACATTTATAATAATTAAAGACCATCAAATACCGTTATCTCAACACTGAATGAAACAAACGAATAAATTCGATGACAGCTGCATGATCTTTATAGGGAGGGAGGTCAACATCCAAAAAGGAAACCTATGGTATTCGAATGTACACTAGCATACATTACGATTTAAATTGTACTTTGAAGTTTAAGGGAAAGGGTGCGCACTCACCCCCCCCCCCCAGATCCGTGCATATATATGGTTCAAAAATAAACACAACAGTTGTTGGTGAAAATTATACCATAGAATAATTTCTTGACTTTGATATGTTTTGAGCAACTGAGATTAAAAGAGATTTGAGATGATTTACTTTGCATTCATTAAAATGAATTTCTTAAAGGTACATGAGTAATTAATGAGTTGTTTGGCAAGAGACAGGATTTTCTGTGGCAGTTATCTCCTTGCTATTCTTCGAGCACGAAACTTGCCGGCAGTTTGTGTCATGAGAACCGTGTCCACATACGGGATGAAGTCGACACGTTTCTGAAAATAAAACAGGATAAAAAGAAATATTCTCGTAAGTGAAAATTCTTACATAAGATTTTAAAAATAAAGGTAAAACACACAAAATGTAAAGAAAAAAAAAAACATAATTACATTATAAATACACATAATTACATTATAATTGACATAATTACATTATAATTGACATAATTACATTATAATTGTTTTATAGTGAACAAAAAAGCACAATGCCAAACAAAGGAAGGATTTTACAAAGACACCCCAGTACATTGGGGGCGGGACATAGCCCAGTGGTAAGGCGCTCACATGATGCGTGGTTGGTGTGGGATCGATCCCCGTCGGTGGGCCCATTGGGCTATTTCTCATTCCAGCCAGTGCACCACTACTGGTATATCAAAGGCCGTGGTATGTACCACCCTGTCTGTGGGATGGTGCATATAAAGGATCCCTTGCTGCTAATCGAAAAGTGTAGCCTATGAAGTGGCGACAGTGGGTTTTCTCTCTCAATATCTGTGTCTGACGCCATATAACTGTAAATAAAATTTACACTAAACAATGCTCATCAGTGGCTATTACAGTTAAAATTTGTTTTCTTTAACAACAACACTAGAGCATATCAATTAAGTAATCGTCAGATATTGGCTGTCAAACATTTGAAAATTCTGACAAATAGTCTTAAAGGAAACCAACTACATTTTGCCGTTACTTGCAAGGAATCTTTTACAGGTATTTTCCCCAGACAGGACAGCACATACCAGTCATGGGGCACTGGTTGAGCATATATTAAGTATTAACATGTTACTAGCAACTATTGGTTTAGTTTAAAAAAAAAAAAAAAATGACACCACTGGAGCTCATTGATTAATTAATCATTGGCTATTGGATGTCAGACATTTGGTAATTCTGACATGTAGTTATCAGAGAAAACCCGCTACATTTTTCCTAATGCTGCGAGGGATCTTTTATATGCACTTTTCCACAGACAGGAAAGCACAAACCACAGTTTTTGTCCAGTCGCGGTACACTGGTTGGAATGTGATTATTTACAGAATAAGAGAAGAAACTAGCAGCTGACACATTTTTACTCTTTCATTTCATTTCAACTTATTTTTGTGCTTATATCCAATTAAGGTTCAAGCATGCTGTCCTGGGCACACACCTCGGCTATCTGGGCTGTCTGTACAGGACATTGGGTTAGTTGTTAGTTGGTTGGTAGTTAGTGAAAGAGAAGAGGGTGTAGTGGCCTTACACCTACCCATTGAGCCCTTAAAGGTAGGGTCAACTCCAACAAGAGCCTTATGTGTTGGAAAGATGCATCCCCGTACCACCAACACATACTGACACTTTAGCAAATGAAAAACGTGTAATTTTAGAGTTAATAAAAAAACCATGATTATTCCTGCTAACAGGGGGCAGCCATTTTGTTTAGTTTTTGTGACGTCTGGTGGGATAGCTTGGGGCGAAGTGACGTCAGCTCCTGACCATCTCCTGTATGTACAGTGTAAACAAAAGCAGTAATTTTCGACAAGGCGCTTCTCTTTGATCAACCTGACTTGTAAAACAGCATAAATGACGCAAATAATATAATAAACTATTTAACTAAATATATTTCAAGTTGCATTAACGGAACAAAATGGGGTTATAGTATTTTTCTCTGTTAAATAATCCAAAAGAAAAATGTACACTATTAGGCCTATTGATATGCTACGTTGGAGCAAAAACGACAACCCACGATACCCAAGTGACAATTTTCTTTTCTTTGGGACTACGTAATTGGTCAGTTCTGTGGTTTTAGATGGAATAGTCTACTTAATCAATAATTTTACAGAACTATTTACAGTAATAAACCATGTCCATTACAATTTTAGGGGCGAAAGGTAATATTCCACAATACCGGTATGTATTTTGTGTCTAGACAGCGTCAATTAATTGGCTCGTCTGGTTACCAATCAAATACACACCTGCCATTTAGGAATCACAGGTAGAAGCGACTAACGGCATAGACCAATTAACTAAGAAAACAATCAGTGTATCATTTCAGTACGTATGTTAATGCATGGGCAAAACATTGTTAATTGTTTCGACTTGTTGTATAGCCACTTTGACAATGGTATTTTATTTTGTATTGAAAAATAATATATGTATATATTGATATACTTATTCTCTATTGCTGGCTTACTAGGATGTGTATTATTACAGAACATTGCAATGCATGACTATTTATCATCCCGTAAAAACCAGGTAGATTGTGTTTCTCTAGTTCTAAGGCTCATTCCTGATGTTATGCGTTAAGTATTACGTAACCACCAGCTTGCCAGAGGCGTACTCACTGAGAAGGTACAAAATGGCTGCGCCCATTATATATAATAGCCGTCACATTTAACCGTTTTATTAATTAACTATACGATTATATGTATTGATATTAAGCAATAATGTGCATTATATATCGTTGAATATGCATACCAGGCCAAATGCCTTAATTGTCCTCTCCTTTAAGAACTTGCTCTGGGTTGGGAGCTGGTACCGGGCTGCGAACCCTGTACCTACCAGCCTAACCATAGCTTAACCACTGCGCCACCGAGGCTGGTTTTTACTCTTATCATCAGTCAGCACAAAGGGGTCTTTTATATGTGGTAGAGTGCTGGCCTGTTGTGTGATGGGTGCCAGAATCAATCACTCTTGATGGACCCAAGTTTTTCCCAGACCCCCACAACTGGTACATCAAATGGTTTATGACATATTATAGGTAGGTTGTAGGATAAATGACAATATCGTGTTAGACACCAAAACAGCCATAGTTAAAAATGTGCTAATATGCTAAATATTCCTTTTGTCTCGGTCAGACAGACATGGTAGCGCATAACCTGGCTTGTGACATACTAGATGACGAACCCCGACTGAACCAGGCAAAGGTAACACCAGAAACCCATAATAGTGTAGTTACCTGTTGTAGGAGAACGTTATGCGGAATTGTGTTATTGCCCTTCAAGATTGTATTAACATTTTGCAGTCTTTCAGCTGACAGCGGTGTCGTGATATAGATCTTCTTCAACTCCATGTCTATTCCACGAACAATACCTGAAAGTGAAAAAGAAAGTCTACAGCATTAGTTTTGTACACAGTGTAGCCAAAACAAACACCAAGAAGAATTAAAAACATCTAATTTTACTACTGAAATAACAAACAGCAATTTGGCTAGCAATTTATTTCACAATTTAAAAATGAAAATCACTTAAATATTGTCATATTAAAAGCAAACAAATATGTCCACGGACACCAGTGACCTGAAATGGGATGGGTATGTACAAGCTGGTGTATAAAAAATAATAAATAATGGACACGATCAATACAGTACTATTTACCCTCTTTATTTCCCATTTATTGTAATGGAGAATTAAAAAGCTAATAAAAACATTTCTTAAAAAAGACCCTACTTGTAAGCATCAGTATAGAGTCATTTGAACACAAACAAATTAATGGACAAGCCAAATGATATATACTGATGGAAAGAAATAAAGGATCACACAGATACATGTAGCAACAAGAAATAATGACTGCATCAAAAATCAATTCATACTGTCAGAAGTTGACTGGGAACATATAGGCAGCACATTCAACACTACAGACATTCAATCCCACATTACAAGTTGGTATGAAATACAGACATTACTACACTAGTTGTGAATTAAATTTGGTCTACAATTTGATGTGTTCCCTTATTTCTTTCCATCAGTATATGCCATCTGCTCCATTTATGGGTGGGCATAAAGCGACATCATTCTTTTAACTAACCTAGTCCAAGACACTGACAAACAGGCACTTCATCAAAAAACCAAGGAGAATCTTCATTGGGCCTGTGAGCCTGAAAATAAAATAAAAATAACTTGCAATTCAGAAATTGTTGACCTAATAACCGATAATCGTTCACTAGTTTTCAGATAAGAATAAAATTTGGGTGGAAAATGTCAGATGAATTTGTATGTAGGTGCTTATGAACTTGGATATAAAGTTCATGTGACAAAATGTAAAGCAATAAATATTTCAAACAAAACATTGTTATAAAAAGGACCGAGTACATATTTAAAATAAAGTTTGTTTGTTTTGTTTAACAACGCCACTAGAACACATTGATTAATTAGTCATATGCTATTGGATGTCAAACATTTTGTAATTCTGACTCATAGTAATCAGAGAAAATCCACTACATTGTTCCATTTGTAGCAAGGTATCTTTTATATGCACCATCCCACAGACAGGAAAGCAAATACCATGGTCTTTGACCAGTTGTGGTGCACTGGTTGGAACGAAAAAAAAACCCAATCAGTTCCATGGATCTACTGAGGTGGTCCAATCCTGCGACGCAACCACCTCAAGCAAACACTCAACCGACTGACCTAAATCCTGCCCTCTAAAAAAGAACCTACCGGTACATGAAAATGTTTAATTACCATTAAGCAAACAAAATGTAAATCGGTCTCTGGTCAGACCAAAGTTCCAGAATTGATGCACAATGCAGCTTTTTTGTGCTTTTTTTTAAAAGCATGGATTGCACAGAAAAGGCAAAAAGGTGGGTATATTTAGTTTTTTATGTCCTCCTCATCTACTTTGGTCTATCCTCAATGGCCATGGTGCCCCCTCCTTTGCCTTGGTACCTTAAATATTTTCCTAAATAACAGCACAGGGTTTTTTGTACAACCCACAGGTTACTCCTGCAAAAATAGACGTCATACCTCGGGATTTATTTTAGGGGGGTTAAACGTTGATGCGTGAGGGCAAAATAGATGCGCGCACTGACCAGACTAGAAACTTATTTTGTTTGGCCTAATAGTGTTCAAGCATTTAAATACGTCTTGCAACACCTTCAGACTTTGATGCAACAGTATTGGTATGCACCACACACTCCTCATCACTTTAAGATTCTGTTTCTGTTTTTGTAAAACTTATTGAAGATTCAAGCACGCTGATATGACTACACAACTCAGCTATCTGGGCTGTCTGTCCAAGACAAAGGTTAATGGTTAGCTGCTAACACTTAATGGCTTTACACCTTCCCATTGAGCTGTTAAAACTCACTTTCGGTGGAAGCAGGCACCTGGATATGAACCCAGTTCCTAATCTTATGGCCGATGGCTTGACCACTACATCAATGAAGCCGGTTCCTTTAAGATCTAAGACTGTATGCCTTAAGCTAAAAGAAGCAATAAAAATGAAAAACATTACCTGTGCCAGGTCAGCGTGACACAGCGCCACCACGCTGGCATTGAGAGCACAGAACACTTGGGATGGCTTCACTGCGTAGTGGCAGACGTGAACTCCGACCGCAGACCACGGCACGGTGTATGGGGTCAGAGAGTTTAGGGTCTTCCTCGGTTTGACGAGAGCTGACAAATACACCAGCAGCGACATGTTTCTGTGGTCAACAGGCTTCCAGTTCGAAATAACACTGCAAACAGATTTTTAAAAAGAGATAAAATAATGCCATTAATTGTGTACATAGTGCAGTTTATATGATGAAGTGACACCCAGTGATGATATGCTTCTGTGGTAAGTAGATTTCTAGTTCAAAATACATATGTAACACAAAAAGGAAAAAATTAGAACAACAGTTTTCTAATTCAAAATAACACTGCAAAAATTGAAAGAAAGGAATTACAGTAAAACACCTTTAAACTGGACATCCATGGAATCAAGTAAAAACTGGTTTTAAGGGGTTTAGAAAGGTTTTGTTATGTACTGATATTTAAAAAGGGGCTGGTAATTCCAGTTTACTGAGTGTGTGGTTTTGAAAGCTTTCACTATACAAGTATATCATTAACGATATACACTGTACAATATATATGATGAAATAATCTGGTAGGTACCAGGTATAAATCCTGGGACCAAATCTCACCCAGAATGAGTATTACCCTAATATTTTGTGTTTTGCCCACAGACCATATTTTAAAACATTGAAATTCACCCCTGTACAGGCAGGGGCTGAAATTTAATTTTTTTACCATTATCCCAAAGGAATAGTGAATTTCAAAAAACACTATTCAGTCTAAAAATGTACTATCCCTTCAATTATTAAAGGAACATTCCTCAGTTTGCTGCAATTTTTAAGATGTTATCAACTAACAGAGACTTTTTAATGATTGTAATTACATATCAACTAGATTTTTCTGCGTAAAATATTAGTAGCTGTATATTAAACGTGTTTCTGATCGTTCTAATATTTGTACTAGATTAAATTTCATTTTATTCTCTAAAATATAATTTTTTCGTACGTGCAAAATTATTTGAAGACAAAATCCAGTTTGGGCTTCTTACAAATATTAAAACGACCAAAAACACATTGAATATACACACACTGATATTTTAAATAAGAAAATATATTTAATATGCAAGTTTAATCATAGAAATATTTTATTTACAATGCAGCAAACTCAGGAATGTCCCTTTAATGTACCACTAGTTTTCCTGACTGTGCAACGTTGCCCTGTACAACACTGCGTAACGAACAATTGTTTATATACCAGTCTATGCATTACTGCGTACTAGCTGGAATTACAAACGAACTCGCTCCAAACATTAGTCTCGATCAAAAAGACGTTTATTTTGTACCGGTAAGTGCATGAGAAAGGTCTTAGTAGCGCGAGGATGGTCTTAGTAGCGCGAGGATTTGTTCTGCAGAAAAATGTAGCTCAAAAAAAAAGTGTAAGCGGGATAGTCGCAGGCGATTTTCTGTATTCCGTGCTTTATTTTCACTTTCATGGCGGAATATTGGAAGAATTGTTTTACTATTCCGTTTCGAAATTTACTATTTGCGGAATAGCGTAAAATTCGACCCCTGCTGTGGCTTACCTGCCACTGTAGGCTATATGACCTTTTTTCTTCTTTTTTTTTTTACACAAAAGCTAAATAACAAAACAAAATTCAAAATTCAAAAGTGTTCATGTCAAAATTTCCTGGAGCTGGTCTGGTGCTTATAAAAGTTTTAGTCTAGACTCGAGAGTCTGAGACACTAATGTCATGACAACGCCATACAAATTGCATGCGTATGACGTCATTAGAGATTGAGTCTGGACTCTAAATGTTTGATAAGCAGCACGGACCCTGATCTTGCTATCTGTCACCTCCCAAGCTTTCACAAGGCAGTTCAAATGAAGCTCTGTGCAATGCACCCTTTTTTTGTGTAACCATGCATACACAATGATACTAATTTAATCATAGCAATTCAAAGGTGAAAATAATTCACCAACTGTTTTCACTAATTTACGCTTACACCCAGGACCGACCTCGGTGGCATCGTGGGTTAGGCCATCGGTCAACAGGCTGATAGGTATTGGGTTCGGATCCCAGTCAAGGCATGGGATTTTTAATCCAGATACCGACTCCAAACCCTGAGTGAGTGCTCCGCAAGGCTCAATGGGTAGGTGTAAACCACTTGCACCGACCAGTGATCCATAGCTGGTTCAACAAAGGCAATGGTTTGTGCTATCCTGCCTGTGGGAAGTGCAAATAAAAGATCCCTTGCTGCTAATCGGAAAAAGTAGTTTATGTAGTGGCGACAGCGGGTTTCCTCTCAAAATCTGTGTGGTCCTTAACCATATGTCTGACGTCATATAACCGTAAATAAAATGTGTTGAGTGCGTCGTTAAATAAAACATTTCTTTCTTTATTACACCCAGTGTAAAATAACAAAACAAGCAACTTGACACACGTTACCGCTTATTGAATAACAATGTTAGTGGCAACGATCATTTTCATGATCACACATTAATCATTCTAGCTTTCTGCTGGAGTGGGCAAACTCATAATCGTTTTTTTTTTTTTAACACAAAAAACAAACATTTATTGCTAAATGCAGCTTATCTGGTGCAGTGGCCAATACACAACAAATTACGGTAATAGCTCAACGAGAAAGTAATAAGACAGATTCTGACTCAGTGTTCATGTAAATTTTAAAATTATGTAACCAGTTCTTGTTAACAGAATGTGGTAGTTGCCATGGCTAGTGATATTCAATGTTGGGATAGTACATAACTACCATTGCTATGGCTAGTGAAAAAAAGTTGTCAATTAAATGCTGCATTTAAGTCTATTTTGTAAATATGAATATCCTGTCCCCTCCACTAAATCTAACGGGTTTTAAACTCTGTCTCCTTCTTTAGGTGACATATCAGATTATTACTATTAGTAAAATAGTATTTACTTAAAGTAGGGCTAGTGATTTTTTAACTGTGGCTAGTAAATTTTTTAAATCACTTGATCCTATGGCTAGTGGATTTTTTTATAAAAATTCTAGAAGCCCCATGTTTAAGTTCAAGTAAATGTTGACTCACCTTTGCATATTGTCCGAAAGAGATTTCAGTCTTATAAGTTCATGTGTTTTTCTATTCAGCTGTGAAGCCTAATCCAGGTCAAAAATATATCAACATATAATTATAAATAAATGAACATAAATCAGTATATTTTCATTTCAAACAAAACGGTTATCTTCTGCATTTCTATTATCTTAAAAAAAAAAAAAAACGTTCTGAGAGTACTGCTAAAGGAATACAGTCCCTACTGGGCCCGACACATTTTTGTATTTGGGAGATTCATAATTCTGTGAAACCCGGGTAAATTGTCATGAATGTCAAACTTGATCTATAACAGAACATGGTAAAGCTATATACAAAATTTGATGTTAAACATTTAGTAATAATATTGACATGTAGTCTTAGAGAGGAAACCCGCTACATTTTTCCATTAGTAGCATGGGATCTTTTATATGCACCATCCCACAGATAGGATAGCACATACCATGGCCTTTGAAATACCAGTCGTGATGCACTGGCTGGAATGAGAAATAGTGCGATGGGCCCACCGACGGGGATCGATCCCAACCAAACCCACTGCACATCAAGCGAGTGCTTTACCACTAGGCTACATCCCGCCCCTGAGAAAATTAGACCAAACTGTGTGACCAACCGATGATGTCATTTTGATAAACGACATCATTACTTTCTTCTGTGACAGGAACACTTTTTGGGTGATATTTTCACTTCGAAATGACAGCGTTATTACTTTACTGATAAATATTTTCTGATATTTTATTGAATGTTGTTATAACAGTAAACTAGACTGGCATCTGGAAGTTTTCTTACTGGTTTTTGACTGAAGCACCATCCTGGCTCCTCGACGACGTATTCTGGAGTGATGGGTTTGAAGCTGTTGAGACTCGACGGTGAATCAAGTTGAATAATCAGCGTCGGCATGGTGATGTGAATTGTATCCATCAAGAGACACAACCCTAAACCTGCAAAAAAACTACATTATTATTAAACTGAATCCAAAAGGAAAGTTCACAATTTGGCAAAATATAGCAAAATTTGTAATTAAGGTAAAAATAAAAGCTATTTGGGGAATTTCTCATACAAATATCTACCAAACAAATTCAAAGGCAAGATTTGTTTAATGACAACTTGGTATATTAAAATATTTTAAGTTATGGTTGTTTGGTGTCGAACATCTGATTATTCCGACAGTGAGTGAGGAAACCCATTTCTATCACATAAACTGTACTAACAAAACAGCAGCACAGTAAATTTAAAGGGACATTCCTGATTTTGCTGCAATGTTTAAGATGTTATCAACTACGTACGTACGTACAAAATTATTTGAAGACAAAATCCAGTTGGGGCTTGTTCCAAATATTGAGACGACCAGAAACACATTGAATATACAGACACTGATATTCTAAACAAGAAAATATATTTAATAAGTAAGTTTAATTGTAGAAATACTGTATTAGTCAGAAACATCTTACAATGCAACAAACTCAGGAATGTCCCTTTAATAAGTATAGTTTGTCTAATAACATGACTAGAGCACAGACTAATTAATCATTGCCTATTGGATTTAGTAATTCTAACATTAGTCTTACGAAACCCACTACATTTTTCCATCAGCAGCAAGGGATCTTTTATATGCACTTTACCATATTGATATATTAATCATGTGATGCTGGTTGGAATGGAAAAAAACCAACAAGTCCATAGAGGGGGTTTGATCCTACAACCCGAGGACCTCAGATGTGCATTCTACTGACTGAGCTAAATTCTGCAATTAGTGATTTTTTATAGGAAGGAAATGTTTTAATTAACGACGCACATTTTAATTACGGTTTTATGGCGTCGGATATATGGTTAAGGTCCACACAGATTATAGAGAGAGGAAACCTGCTGTCGCCACTTCATGGGCTACTCTTTTCGATTAGCAGCAAGGATCTTTTATTTGCGCTTCCCACAGGCAGGATAGCACAAACCATGGCCTTTGTTGAACCAGTTATGGATCACTGGTCGGTGCAAGTGGTTTACACCTACCCATTGAGCCTTGCGGAGCACTCACTCAGGGTTTGGAGTCGGTATCTGGATTAAAAATCCCATGCCTCGACTGGATAACACATACCACGGCCTTTGATATACCAGTCGTGGTGCACTGGCTGGAGCGAGAAATAGCCCAATGGGCCCAAACTGAATGCGCATCAAGCGAACGTTTTTTCAATGGGCTATGCACCGCCCTGATCTTTTATAGCTACCAAAATCAACTATATTTGGTAAATAACTGCTTGAACTATATTGTGTTGATTGTCAACGGTTTGGGCGGGGCAGGACGTAGCCCAGTGGTTAAAGCACTCGCTTGATGTGCGGTAGGTTTGAAATTGATCTGCGTCAGTAGGCCCATTGGGCTATTTCTTATTCCAACCAGTGCACCACGACTGGCATATCAAAGGCTGTGGAATGTGCTATCCTGTCTGTGGGATGGTGCATATAAAAGATCCCATTCTGCATTTGGAAAAATGTAGCGGGTTTCCTCTGATGACTTGGTGCCAAAATTACTAAATGTTTGACATCCAATAGCTGATGATTAAATAATCAATGTGTTCTAAGGTGGACGACAGTCACTTTTCGCACCCTTTTTGGAGTTCATACACAATAAATATAGCACATCTTACCGTAATTTCACTTGAAATCCATATTTCGTAAAAGGTACAATTTTTTAATCACAAGATTTTCTTCAAACACATTCAGATGTATTAGTAATGTTCAAACAAAAAAATTTCAATAGCAAGTTTGCATTGGAATTTTTCCAGCATTCATAAAACGGAAACATCATGTACCCAGTGTATGGTTATTGTAAGGCGATTCAAAGTGACGTCATTGAAATACTGATTCAAATTCAAAATTAGCTATATTATTACAATGCTTCGCCACATTAAAATAAAAACTGGTCTAATAATCGTGACCCCTGTCAAATTTTTATAACAAGCGGACAACGTTATTGTTATTTTTCATAATTCTGGACAAAATATTAATTTTAAGTTTCAAAAGATGAAAGAAATAAAAAGTACCATTTGTCAAATATATCATTTTATTTACTGTGTACGAAGCCAAAACAAGGGTGCAAAAAGTGACTGTCGTTGACGTCAGTGATGTTGCACTGGTGTAGGAAGCGAAGGGTCAAGGGGGGCATGTTTCCCCCCCCCCCTCACTTTTCAGATATTTTTGCTTTATATTTGCTTTATAATAGTGTAAAAGTGTGTAAATATAAAAGTGTCCCCCCCCCCCCCCCCCCCACCTTTTTGGCACCTTCCTACGCCACTGTATTGTTAAACAAAACAAACTTCTTTTTTTGATAACAAAGGTTCTGAAAATGTCTGTGTGTAAACATGACTGCCAGTACCGTCAATCCAGCCCATGGTGTTGACTATGAGAGGAGCTGGCGATCGCATCTTCTTATAGGAACTGTAGACATACTGCAGCTGACTGACGTACACACTCGGGTTGTCTGAGGGAGTGGCGCCTCCAAAGAAACACATACTGAAAAGAACATTAAATGTTCTTTAGCCAAAGACACCATAAATTGAAAAGCCATTACAGTGAAACCTGCCACAAGCAGCTGCTACCTGTCTTGAGTTTCTAAATAAATTACAATTTTCAACCTCTAGAAAGTGACTACCTGTCTAGATAATGTGGTCAGAAGTCACCTAAATTGGATCCTCTAATCACTAAAATATGTTTGTTTTGAAAGCACAGTAAATTGTGGTTCTCTGTAAACTATAGAATGCACATTAAGAGTGCAGACAGTAAAAACAATCCAAATAACAATGACAACAAACATTTTTAAAGATCTGCTTAAGACAGGTCTGACTGTACTTTGAACCAAATACTGAATGTCAAAAGCATAAATGAATGCTTCAAACAATATACAAAATACACGAAGGAAGGAAGGAAATGTTTTATTTAACGACACACTCAACACATTTTATTTACGGTTATATGGCGTCCGACATATGGTTAAGGACCACACAGATTTTGAGAGAGGAAACCCGCTGTCGCCACTTCATGGGCTACTCTTTTCGATTAGCAGCAAGGGATCTTTTATATGCACCATCCCACAGACAGAATAGTACATACCACGGCCTTTGATATGTCAGTCGTGGTGCACTGGCTGAAACGAGAAATAGCCCAATGGGCCCACCGATGGGGATCGATCCCAGACCGACAGCGCATCAAGCGAGTGCTTTACCACTGGGCTAAGTCCCGCCGCTTAAATATAAAATCCTTTCAGTTTACATTTTCTAGCTGCTGTAATAACAGAAGTGGCAATGGAAGTGCATACACTGTTAAATAATCACAAAAACAGTGTTTGTCATTTAAAACGTAACATTAAAATTATATAGTCCTTATATATGTTTAAATATGTTAATGCAAGACAATGAGTGTCATAAGAATAAAATACAGTCACAATGTTATTAACGACTAAATTGAAATAATGAAATCCCTTCAAACCTAACATTAAGTATAACTCAAGTCTAAGATACCAAAATAAAATTTACATATTTAAAAACTGAGAAATTTAAAATTAATATAAATAAGAAATATTTCAAAATTGAGAAATTTAAAATTAATACAAATAAGAAATATTTCACATTTGAGAAATTTAAAATTAATATAAACAAAGCATATTTCAAGTTTGAGAAACTTAAAAATAATATAAATAAGAAATATTTCAAGTCTGAGAAATTTAAAATTAATATAAATAAGAAATGTTTTGTATCCTATCACAATAGAAAAAAACCCCATATACCTCTGTGGTTCTCTTTGGTGTGTAAATGGAGGTCCTAAAAAGAAAAAATTAAATGCTTAATCCATGGTTGATCACTTACTGATGTTATCACAAATAAAACAAATCCTACAATTGAATATTTTCACACAAACATATTCCGATGTCACAAAACAGACCTATTATTTTTCTTTAAATAAAGCAGGATGTCCTCATTATCTTTGAAAGTAGGAAGCTGTTTTGAGAAAAGTTGGTGGCTGAATCTGCTTAACAGCTATAAGCATAAAACGTAGACAGTAATGGAGACTGTAGTATCTGTCAAAAATCACTGCCTGTTGTCTAGTAATGAACACTCAGTAAGAGCCATATAAAAATGTTCAAGTTTAGCAAGTAGTAGATCAGAAGAGATCAGGCCCTTTCTAATCTAAGGGCCCTATGGGCAACCTAGGGAGACACCCCAGCATCAACGAGGTCTTAATTAAGAGCTACTCTCGGCCTACTAAAATCCAAACTTATACGTAGCTCCCTACCATTCACCTTTAGAACGACCATCAAAACTGCGCCAAAATTTCTTCATTAAAAATGCACACCATTTCTCTTTGGCTTAATCCTACAGAAATTACATAGCACCATACCACCTCCCGCCTGTTACCAACTACGGTTGGACTGCTGGTGCTCCCTTGTACCTGCCAGTGCAGGCGGTCCCTCCTTCACCTCCCCAACCTCTTCCTGTCCTGGACGGAGGAACCGGCCGAGGTTGGTACTTGTGTCAGGACAGGCGCACGCTACAACAGCTTGCTCCGAATGTGCACGTTAACCTGTTTGGCATTGGCATTGGCAAGTAGTATCAAAATGTACAAACTGTAAAGTGTACTCCACTTGGGAGATATTTGTAAACACTGTGGGAAATGTTTTCTATATAGACTGCTACAAAGTTGGGTATGGAAAGAAAGAAAAAAAGAAATGTTTTATTTAACGACGCATTCAACACATTTTATTGACGGTTATATGGCGTCAGACATATGGTTAAGGACCACACAGATTTTGAGAGGAAACCCGCTGCCGCCACTACATGGGCTACTCTTTCCGATTAGCAGCAAGGGATCTTTTATTTGCGCTTCCCACAGGCAGGATAGCACAAACCATGACCTTTGTTGAACCAGTTATGGATCACTGGTCGGTGCAAGTGGTTTACACCTACCCATTGAGCCTTGCGGGGCACTCACTCAGGGTTTGGAATCGGTATCTGGATTAAAAATCCCATGCCTCGACTGGGATCTGAACTCAGTACCTACCAACCTGTAGACCGATGGCCTAACCACGACGCCACCGAGGCCGGTAAGTTGGGTATGGGTGCACAGAGGAAAATGTTCCTACTTTTGTTTATGACACAACAGTACATTTTATATTTTCTCCAATTATCCATGGCCTAAATACAAATTCCATTACGTTTTAGTACTGGAAAACGACATGCAAATTTCACGATTGTTATTATTTGCATGAACCCTAGAAGTCAATATGGAAGCACCCAACCACCCCAATGAAATGTTACCTTATTCTGGGTTGAAGGAAATGTTTTTTTTATTTAACGACGCACTCAACACATTTTATTTACGGTTATATGGCGTCAAACATATGGTTAAGGACCACACAGATATAGAGAGGAAACCCACCGTCACCAGTTCATGGGCTACTCTTTTTGATTAGCAGCAAGGGATCTTTTATATGCACCATCCCACAGACAGGATAACACATACCACGGCCTTTGATATACCAGTCGTGGTGCACTAGCTGGATTATTCTGGGTTGAAGCTGGTATTGGGATGTGAACATAGAAGTTTCCAGCCTTAAAGTCAATGGTTTATCACTGCACTTCACGAGACCGGTTACAGTAACAAGACAAACTCACCTAACAGAGGCTCAGTGAGTCTGTGAAGACAGATGGAGCCAGACGGTGTGAGCTCCGACTGACCGACGTCACACTCAAGAAAACACACCTCACTGGTTCTGAAATTAAAAATTACACTCAAATCATTCACATGGCAAACGTTAGAATTACACTGTGTGTACTACTATGGACATAATGGATGGAAATGTTTTATTTAACGACGCACTCAACACATTTTATTTATGGTTATATGGCACCAGACATATGGTTAAGGACCACACAGATACAGAGAGAGGAAACCCACTGTCGCCACTTCATGGGCTACTCTTTTGGATTAGCAGCAAGGGATCTTTTATATGCACCATCCCACAACAGACAGGGTAGTTACAGTCGTAGTGCACTGGCTGGAGCGAGAAATAGCCCAATGAGCCCAGTGACGGGGATCGATCCCAAACTGACCACGCATCAAGCTAATGCTTTACCACTGGGCTACACCCCGCCCCTGGACATAACGGTTGAATACCTTTGAGAAAATCTAAGAATATGCCCACGACAGATGTACTTGGACCTTCAGTGGATGTAAACAGGTGTCAAATAGTTGATAAACTGACTAACAACAGTATGGTAAAGCGGCTTCTCCCCAAATCATCAAATTGCAAATTAAAGTTGAATTTTATTAATTCGCCAAGGAGCTAATTTGAAAATCAAATACACAGAATTCATTGAAAAATATTATTATTTTGTTATTATATTTTATCTGGCTAACTGAAGCTAAACTTTGCAAACAGATTTTCTGCTCAATTTCACTAAATTACTAACCATTTCTCAAACCCTGAATAGTGTGGTACCAGTTTGTTTTTAATGCAATACTGTTGACATCATGTTACAGTATTGTTAATATGGTAGGCTCTACTCTTGTCTTTTGTTTTCTATCCTGAATTAAGCCAGAACATGGTATATGACCTGTTTGTTTACGACTGGATACAATATTTATTTAATAAAAGACCAAAATAATTAGTCAATATTTTGACATTTTACAAATAAGATACCGGTAGTGTATTAAAAGTGAATGCTAATTAGTTAATATTTTCAAAAATATTGTACAAACCACCAAGACATTTTATTTAAGGATTGTCAGTTATTTCTTTTACGTTCATCTTGGTATGAACAAAAAGAATCATCCGTAAACTGTGAATCTGTGAAGCCGTTCTCACATAAGTTTGCTGATGATTTGTTTGTGCTCATACCAAGATGAATGTAAAAGAAATAACCGACAATACTTATGATGAAATTTGAATCATACTTGCTAATAATAACACTCAAAGTTAATACTTTATTTTGAATTATTTTTGGTCCATAAACAATTAATAACACTTGCCCATATAAAATAACGTCATCAGATATGATATTCCCTGACGACATAATTTTTACGTTCATCGACAAATAAATAAACTCCCACTGCTACCAATGGACCAATGGGATGACGTTATATTGTAATGAACGTAACACAAATTTAATTATTAAAGATCCACATTTTGATTAGTCACCTATGAATCATCAACTTCTATCTGACATTGCCATGAAAAAACAAATGTATCACATTATAGGATCAGGTTTCAATCACACAGTAATAATAAAATTTTAAAGACTCTCTAGCAACAATTACAAGTATCAAAGAAAGAAAGAAGTGTTTTATTTAACGACGCACTCAACACATTTTATTTACGGTTATATGGCGTCAGACATATGGTTCAGGACCACACAGATTTTGAGAGGAAACCCGCTGTCGCCACTACATGGGCTACTCTTCCGATTGGCAGCAAGGGATCTTTTATTTGCGCTTCCCACAGGCAGGATAGCACAAACCATGGCCTTTGTTGAACCAGTTATGGATCACTGGTCGGTGCAAGTGGTTTACACCTACCCATTGAGCCTTGCGGAGCACTCACTCAGGGTTTGGAGTCGGTATCTGGATTAAAAATCCCATGTCTCGACTGGGATCCGAACCCAGTACCTACCAGCCTGTAGACCGATGGCCTGCCACGACGCCACCGAGGCCGGTTTACAAGTATCAGTTACTGAATATCATCGAAGCGAGAACTAACACATTGAGTGCCGCATTCACCAGCATACGTGCAGCGGTCGACTTCCCACAATTCTTTCCCGCGCACACTAGAACAACAGGGGGTGTGTCTGAAAAAACAACAATAGGTTCAGTTTACTAACAGAGAAAAAAAATATGAAAACGTGAATTTAAGAAAAAGAAGGATTTTCTTTAATGGCACCATTGTAGCACACCGATTCATTAATTATTGACTATTGCATTTGAAAGATTTGGAAAATCTGTATGTAGTACGAGAGAAAACCTGCTATAATTTACCCATCAGCAGCATCTTTATTATTCACTTTCTCAAAGACAGGACTGTACATACCAGTCATGGAGCCAGGCCGGATTTAGACCTTGGGGGGGACCTGGTGCACTTCAGGTTAGGGGGCCCCTCAACACAGAAATTAAATTACATGACAAATAAAAAAATTGACTAATTTTATAATAATTACATTTTTTTTGATAAAGGAAGTCCTTATTCTGGGGGGCTCCTCTGGCAAGGTGGCCCGGGGCAATTGCCACCTTATAAATCCGGCACTACATAGAGCACTGGCTGGAGTGAGAAATATCTGAATTGGCCAACCGATAGGGATCGATCCTAGACCGACTACACATCAGGAGAGCACTTTACCACTGGGCTATGTCTCGCCCCCAGAAGAAAACATAAGATTAAAATGGGTAATATCAATGAGTCAACTTATTTTTAAGGATTTGTTCTCAGTGAGTTAAAAAACAGCCTGTCTGCATATTTTAAATCACAAGGCCTGATATGGCTTTACAAAATGATGTCAAAGGACTTTTAACACACACACACACACACAAGCATGCACACACAAACAGATACAGACACACACAAACAGATACAGACACACACAAACAGATACAGACACACACTAACAGATACACACACACACACACACACAAACAGATACAGACACACACACAGATACACACACACACAAACAGATACACACACACACAAACAGATACACACACACACACACAAACAGATACAGAAACACACACACAAACAGATGCAGACACACACACACACACACACACAAACAGATACAGACACACATACACACAGATACAGACACACACACACAAACAGATACAGACACACACACACAAACAGATACAGACACACACACACACACAAACAGATACAGACAAACACACACACACAGACATAGACAGACACACACATACACAACTGAGCACAAATATTAAAGGAACCGGAAGTTAACCTAGGAAAGAGGTAGTTTTATAGTGTGAGACACAATAAATGGTTAATTAAATTACTACAAATGCTATTCATGAGACTAGTTTAAATTTGTTTAAATTGTTACATAACTTACCACTGTATTTGATGAGGTTAACCCACTTGTCAATGGAACGGACGTAACCGTCAGATAAAGACAAAACAGACAAATTTATCCTATCAGGTGACGCCACAGCTAGGCCAACAGACTGCAGAACTTTGTTACACCTTTTGGAAGCACCAATACTCAGGGAAAACAGATTCGTGTAAGGCGGAACGTCACACAGGTAATCTAACGAATCCGAGTGGATTCTGTCGATTCTTAACAAAACATACAATTCGTCAGTCTTAGAATCAATCTCATCTAACAAAGCAGAATCATCTGAAAGATCTGCTATATCTGGTTTTAACACTGACAGATTGACTCCCAATGAGGTTTCTAGGGTCAGAAGACTGTTGCTGGAAGGGGAGAAAACTCTGCAAGGTGGCAAGTTCCTGGTTATGCTGTATTGCAGGATACTGGCACTGCCACATACGACCCCGATCAACGCTCGTCCCTGGAGACAGATCTGTCGAGGGTGAGGCAGCAGCAGCAGAACTCCACAATCTTTCGTCTTCAAAGCCAGCATTCTAAAACAAAAACATCTATATAATAAATTACAATTTACTTAATTTTGATTGCACTTACAAAAAAAATGGATGTTATCCTTCGATAAACATCAGAATATGACATCATTACATAAAACAGGTCATAAAAAGAACGTTAGAAACTGATGTTTGTGTATTTTTAACTAACCAAATAAAAAAAATTATGATAAAAATTTAATTCTAAAAATTGTTTGTCATTTGTAGAATAAATTTGCTTCATTATGTTACGCGATTTTATACAATTTAAGACTTTTATACATTGATAAATTCACCATTTCTTTTTTTTTAATTCTTATATAGCATTGGTATTGATATTAGCAGCCAGGTAATATCTTTAAAAACATATATGGGTGGAATACAGCTTAATGATAGATTGACTGGTCATAGGATCAATCCCACTCAGTACAGGCCTTGAATTTGTCAAATTACAGGGAAAGGCCATTTAGCCTAGACTGATGGAGATTTGTTTTAGGGCATTACAGCCAGAAGACAGGGTAACATACAACAAGTGTCTTAATCAAAATAAAAGAAGTGTGAATGATTTTATGTTTTTGAAATAAAACAACTTTTGGAAGTTGCTTTCAAATTATGATGACCAATTAGTAACATGTAAAATAAGGCACGGCCAGTTTCAAACTTTGGCTGCGATACTGTTCAATTTTCAGGGCATTGGAAAATATGACTAAAGAAGAAGGAAATGATTTATTTAAAAACGCACTCAGCACATTGTATTTAATGTTATATGGCGTCGGACATATGGTTATGGACCACACAGATATTGAGAGAGGAAACCCGATGTCGCCACTTCATGAGCTACTCTTTTTGATTCGCAGCAAAGGGGAAAATGTGACTAGGGCACTGCAGTAATTTGCCACATACATGTAGCTGCCTTAAATTCAAGCCCTGTCAGTAGAACCAATGATTTTCATTCATTATTTTTCATTTCAACTTATTTTCGTGTTTATATCCAATTAAGGTTCAAGCATGTTGTCCTGGGCACACACCTCAGCTGTCTGTCCAGGACAGTGGTTTAGTTGTTAGTGGTTAGTGAGAGAGAAGAGGGTGTAATGGTCTTACACCTACCCACCAAGTCATTAAAACCTGCTCTGGGTGGGAGCCGGTATTGGGCTGCGAACCCTGTGCTTACCAGCTGTATGTCCAATGGTGTAACCACAACACCACCTCCTCTGTGCCTCACATTTGGTATACCAAAGTCTGTGTTGTATACATCGTATGTAAAAGATACATTGCTGCCATTTGCTAAGAGTATCTCATGTGGTATAAGTGAATTTCTCTAACATATTCTAGACCAAGTATTAAATCATTTATTTTAGGAAAGGAAATGTTTTATTTAATGACACAATCAACACATTTTATTTATGGTTACATGAGGTCGGACATTTGGTTAAGGACCACACAGATATTGAGAGGAAACCCGCTGTTGCCACTTCATGTTCTAATCTTTTCGTTTATTTTAGACACCAAATATCTGTAATTTAAAATATGCAGATGTATTATAATAAGAAAACATTTGTTTTTCTTCCCCATAAAAGTAAATATTGAAAAGAAAATGTAAAATGTGCTGAGAAAATTAGTTCTACACTCGAAACTGTTTCATGTCATTGTACATACTACATGTATTAAAGTAAAAATAAAATGTCTCAAAACAAAGTTTACCTTGGTTTCTTGTGTGTTTTTTGTACATCATCTGCAGTGGCGTCTGCATCATCTATAGTGATATCCGCATCATCCATAGTGACGTCTGCATCATCCATAGTGACGTCTGCATCATCTAAAGTGACGTCTGCATCATCCAAAGTGACATCTGCAGTACGTTCTTCTTCATCATTACCCTCAGAGGAAGAGCGATCAGACGCTGCATCATATTCTTGCACTGATTTTGACGTCTGCTTATTTTTATTACGCATTGTTTTAGTTTCTTTTACCTTTTTTGATTTTATTTGTTTATCTTTGCTTCTGTCATGTTTATTGATGGTGAAAGTTGAATTTACATTGGGACTGTTTTCCTGTTTTGATGTGTCATCATCGTTTATCTCAAAACTCTGTGGTGATGATGGAGAACTGCATTTGAATCCCTTATCATCAGTCATTTCAGAAAATGTCTTCCATTTTGAAATCAGCACAGATTTAGGGATATTCAAACGTGCACCACTGCTACTCATTTTGCTGACACGTGTATTAATATCACTTGTGCTTTTACTTTTTGTAAACTTTTTACTCACTTTTTTACTGTCAACTCTGGTTTTTCTTTCTTTTATCTGTACAGCAGATGATGATTTCATTAAATTTACATCAATAACTTCTGGAACCATCTCTACTGCATCATCAATGATGGCCACATCTGTTTCATCATAAAAATTCTCAGAAGACCGTTTAGATTTCCGAGATGCTGTCTGCTTGTCATCAAATGTGCTCGCATCCTCATGGACTGAGGTGTACATCGAACTAGAAGATCTGGTGGCAGATTTTCTTTTCTTGGTTTTAGATTTTCTTTCACGGTTTTGCTTAATAACTTCAGTTTGTTCTACCAATTCTTCCCTGTGTTTCCTTTTAGCAGGCATGTTAGAAACACTTTCTGCACAATCATTTTGCAAGTCATCACCTGCTGAGACAATTCTGGTTATCTTTCTGTTTTTACGTTTATCAGTTTTCTTCAAATCACTTTTTAATTTGTCATCATTTATTTTTATATTTTCAGTAGAAATCTTTCTGTTTTTCTTTCCACGTTTCACCAACTTGTTAGTCAACTTTTCTTCCACATAATTTTCTGTGTCACCACCGTTGGTAGTATTTTTCCTCTCTCTTTTCCTGAGATCACGTTGAGGCAAGCTATCTGTCACATTTTCTGAAACTAGGTCAACTTTTGTACTAATCTCTCCTGAAACACTTCTGTGCCTAGTTTTGTGTTTCGCTTCAGGCAGTTGTTTAGAAATACTTTCTACTAATTCAGTATTTGTATTTTTTGTACTAGTTCCTTGAGAACTACTTCTAGTTTTCCTCTCAGGTGTAGCTGACAATACAGACACATGATCGGAAAGTTCACCAAATTTGCTTTTTTTCCGACGTCTGTAAATGGCACGATCTTTGATTTTATGTTCACCGGACTTAATTTGATCGAACTCATTGTTTTTTGTGGTTTTGTTCATAAACACTTTGAATGCAGATACTCTTGTCCGTGTCCGGCCCATTCTCTAGAATCTAGTCGTTCCAACTACTTGGCTGTCATCAGTAAATAAGGAAATATATTTCTGAAATGAAAAAAAACTAATTTAAAATTTAGATCTATATATATTGGGAAATGTTATATTTAACGACGCACTCAACACATTTTATTTACGGTTATATGCCATCAGACATATGATTAAGGACCACACAGATATGTAGAGAGGAAACCTGCTCTTTTCGATTAGCAGCAAGGGATCTTTTATATGCACCATCCCACAGACAGGATAGCACATACCACAGCCTTTGATATACCAGTCGTGGTGCACTGGTTGGAACGAGAAATAGCCCAATGGGCCACCGACGGGGATCAATCCTAAACCGACCTCACATCAAGTGAGTGCTTTACCACTGGGCTATGTCCCACGCCTATATATATCGGATGCCCGATAAAAAAATAATAACCTTACTGAATATGAAAATGTATTAAAGAAAGCCCCAATGAGAACTGTAACTACATAGATATTTGCTACATTCGATGAAAATTTTAGACCCATACAAGAAATATTGTTAAAATAGCAACAGCTTCAAAATTATAAGTAAAACAAATGTGACGCTTATTGGCATCATTTTTTTTTTTTACTTACAATTTTGAACGGATTGCTACATATTCAGTAGGATTATCATTTTTTTTAAGACCACCCAAAATATGTACAGATGTATATGCTTACACACAGGTATAAATTGTAAAGATTGCTTATTATGATTTCATTAAAAAATAAGAACTTAAAAGTCATTGATCACAGTCCCAGCACGAAAAATACATCGCTACTGGGTGTTAAACTTAGTAAATGCAAACTGTAGGCCTAAGTGATGAACAGCAGCAATATAAAAATGCAAGAGGTAAACTATAACAGAATCCCGAACTTAGCCTCAGCTAAATATAATTTATTTTAGTATACATTTATCTCTTGAAAAATTACCTGCAATTCTATTGTAATTTTAGCAGGTCAATTTTTACTTCACAAAAAAATGGACTGCTTTTAGTGTGCCGCTAGTTTGAACTGTGAATCTACAATACATTTCTCTGGGAGACTTATGACGATCACATGTCAGACATTTCATTGTATTGAAGTTTACATGTCTTATTGGGCCAAGAACACTGAGCACTTGTGAACAATTTGACTGGTACCATTGTCTTCTATCACATCACATTTGTTTAACGTTATGTGCAAAAACCAGTCTAGCGACCGACCACAATCACTCACTCTCCTGAACATGCCTCTGGTTTGCGTACAAATATAGCACTCTCATCGGAAACGAGGACTGCTCCAACGCCTTCTGATTTATTGGAACTCAAAGACTGTTTTAACATATCTCAGTGTTTTGTTTATTCTGAAGTGTGATGTAATATGTTTTGTATGTAGGAGTATTATTCACAGCTAAATTGGAAATAACTTAGCGCATAACTGAATTCACAGGCCTATCAACATGTTCACGATTTTCATGGTATATTTAATTCACAAACATATTTATGTATACGGTAAGCAGCATATCAACACACCCAGGCAGTACCTCTCATTTAATTTACTTGCAAGAAAATAGGAGTCACATACCATTTAAAGGGACACACCCTAGTTACAGCTATTTGTTAACCATTACGGCGTTGTTTTTCGCTATTAAACCCCAATTTTCACAAATAAAATTGCTCTTTACTTACATTTTATTATTTAGAATACACATTTCCATTCACCTGAAGTGCTTTTTGGTAATCCTGATGTTTGTAAAACCACGAAATGGATTTTTTGCATTTTTTCACAAGACGTTCTGTCGAGAAAAAACAGTTAAGCAAACGAGGTCCAATCTATTTTTAGAGGGGATATTTCCATTTCAATGTCACAGACGTTGGTATATCACGTGACCGTTATCATTTTGGTTCGGTTTGTTTTCTCGTGCACGGTTCGCGCAGTCAACATCCGATTTGTTGTTCATTTGTGTGATTTATTCTTCACAGTTCATAAACATTTTCAGTAACAATAAAGTTCAGACAAGTAAGTGTCTCAATACAAAACGTTACAAACCCTTAAAACCAATAATTTTGCTAAGTCTTACGATACCTGGAGAGGGATACAACCAGGACAGAACAGTTGGAACATATCCAGGAGACGTGAAACGAACGCACCCCAAGTCTGTGAAATTTGTCGTGACGTAGGCATTGTTGTGCTTTGAGCGACATCTACCGATGACATCAGAATACTAACTTTCAAAATTATTTCAAGCAATTGGGACATGGGGATTCCCATGGTATTTATCGATATAAAACCTGCTTTTTCACTCCATTTGATAAAAACGTGATCTAAGTGTGTTACAGGTTTGTAGATTAACCAAATTATAATTTATTTTCGCTGGATGGAACTATGGTGTGCGGCTTTAAGAGATATGATGGATGTTTTTATCAGCTAAAAATCAGTTAAATTTTTGGGGGTATTGGGCACTGGTTTCAACCTGTAGTGTAACAACTGAATACTAAATAAAAATGTATTTATTTATTGGCAATGAATAATATGGCAAGAGTTCATCCCAGAACATGTAAGTGAGTATAGTGACTTTTTATAAATTTATGTATAAGAAAATAGTTGGGCTCAGTCTGCAAAGGTATTTTCACCCAGGGTGAGAGAACACATTTCTATAGTATAATGGCCTTCACCTGTTGGTGTGTTTATCTTTTGTGTTTTATACAGAACCTTCACATATCAAATGTACAATCGCTTTTTTTCTGTCGATCTGTGAAAACAACAACAAATCATTAGATAAATAAACCTCGATAAAACTGAAACAATACTGACACGACAAAACAGCATGGACTTCGGTAGACTGATACAAAGTGGTGTAGTGATCGTAACATTTAATGTAGTAAAACTATGGAGTTCTCTTTGTACTGTGATTGACCACAAAGGTGACCTGTCATTGATTAAAAAAAAAAAAAAAAGGTGACTGAATAAGTAACAACGAATTAATATGCATCAAATACAGGTTTGGAAAAAGAAAACAACCCACATGTGTCCATTCATCAAAATAAGCGAAACAAATTTACACGATCGTTACACCAGGCCTATATGCAACATTAAACATATCGTAAATTACTACAACTAGATATAATGCTTGTTTTATTTAATAGTTGATGTATTACACTAGTAGCATTTTTAATATTTGTTTTTATTATCGCATTATTTCAAACTTTTCTGTTTTTATTATGCACACTCAAATATAAATTTCAGTCAGACATGTTGGTGATTGTCGGGTTGTTCGTAGTTCTGTTCACTATTTCTTTGGGATCAGCACATCCGGATTGTATTCAGGAAGTGACATTTTGACATCTTGTGATACTGTTTGTGTTCATGGGTATCGATGTCCTACGGAAATGGTTGCGCACATTAGTTAACAATTTGTTGGTAACATGCAAATATTTTTACATTTACTCTTTATCTATTTGTGCTTAAACTTAAAGTGTCATTATGATTATATCTTTCTATAAACTGGAAGTGTAGAGCTGATCTGTATTTTTTAATTTACATTAATGATTATTCCCCCCCCCCAAATCCCCCACCCCAAGCCTGCACTGCCACTTCCACTGTCATACTAATAATAGTAATCTTGGTGTACTGTACAATAATTCTTCTGGGTAGGACTTTCCTTTGGCACTGTCACGTATAAAGAACGTTATAAATACTTATCATAGGGTTAGTTAGTGATAGTGCCATAGGAAAGTCCTTCCTTTGGATGTTTTGTTTTTAGCCATATTCTGTTTTATTTGTGAGAATAGAGATAAACTGCTCTTTGTGTTAAAAATTAAAATCAAAATGTGAATTTTTAAACCAAAGGATTGTAATTGGTGTCTAAAATACAATTTTTAAAAGTCTAGTTTTATTGTTTTAAAGTTCATTCATGTAACATTAAACGTATGATAATAATGCTTATGATTCATACTGATATTTTTGGATTCCATCTCATAACTTACTTGTCTTACGATTCCAACCTAAAATCTGGGATTCACGGAAACACAGAATCTTTCTAAATTTGCATCCTGTTAAAGATGTGATCATGTTTGTTTTGCTTATGGAAAATTTAAAGATGTTTTTTTTAGTGAGTTTGGATGCATGTATCTCTAATATTGTAACTCTTAACAGATTGTTTTTTTTAATTTTACAGTAGATTAAAAACAATGGATGTAAATCACGAGAAGCACATTCTTGTTCCTGAACAAGTAAATAGATGCGAGATACCAGTAGTTAAAAGAGATCAGTCATCCAGAACCGACAGCTCAGATGTCCAACAAATAATACTGGAGAATGGAATTGATAAATCACAGCCGCAGTCTAAAATATGTGTATCGCAGGAATCTGACAATTCAAAATGCACTGTCGCGCAACTAGGTGATAGCTTTTGCAAGTCAGATGAGACTCCAACTAATGACATTAATGTTTTAGCTCGCTTAATGAATGAGTCGAAATGTGCAACTCACACTGAGAATTGTTTACCAGATGTTGTTGATAAAGATGCATACGATACTCACTCTGACTCGATAGAAACTCTGGAAGAAGTGAGCTCGAATGAAGACTTGCATGATGAAGAGCTTAGCGATTCGCTTGTTCATCAAATACAATTAACCAATGAACAGAAAAGCTGTGATACATTAAAGAAACCTGTGGTAGGTAGTGATTGTTCAGCTCCTGGTAAATGTGATTCTCGTTCTGGAAATATAGGACAGGATCAGTTTGGTAGCACGGACGATAACTTTGAAAGTGACCCTAACAGTGCTATGGTTGGAGCTGCATGTGTGCGACCTGTCAGTCTTTCATTGGTGAACTCTGTTCAGTCCCACAACAGAAACCGCAGTAAAAGTGATGATCTAGTAAAGGTCAAGGACAAGAAACAGACTGTGAGAAAGGAATGGATACAAAGTGATACAATCGAAATACAGGCGTCGAGACACCAGGCGGATGCATTCAACTCGGAGGACTTCCTGTCAAAGAGTTTACCCAAGGGTATGATCATGCGTAAAGGTGACCTCATAGAGTTCGTGGCCAGCGACTTGGAGGACAAGATCAGACACAGTAGTCCGATATCACTCACAGGTATAGTGGAAAAATAATTAAAATTTCCATAACATATTCAGGGAACATTTTGTTCAGTGTCACGATTTGCTACACAAGTTTCAGAGATCGCTACACAATTTTGAAACATTAAACAGTAGTTGTTTAACAATTTTCAATTGACTAGAAATGTTGCTAATCAAGATTTTAAAAACAAAACGTTCCCTGATATTACAATTTAACACCATCCCATTGTTCCAGCCACAGCAACACAAGTTTGTTCACTTCTTAATGAACATAAAAATGACGTCATCGGGGAATGTCGTATCGGATGATGTTGATTCACACAGTTTGTGCATACTTTTTATTGGTTCATACCCCAATGAAGCTACAAGAAATAACAGTCAGTTCTGAACAATATATCAGACATCAAAAGCAGTCGAGAATTGTTTTTCAGGTTACTAGGCCATCTGTGTCCAGTTGGCTTTATTGTTGGTTTGCAAGCAGTACATTCACGTCAATCTGGTGTTTTTCTATAACTACATGAACAGTTATTTTAAACTTTTCTATGTTCTCAAGAGATTTTAGGGTAGGAGGTACAATGTCTTTGCCATGAGCGAAATCATGGCGAACTGAAGATCACTCTTCTGAAATTGTGCTAGGCGAAATTATTTTTTTTTAAATTTTGATTGCAATGTGATCAATTTACGTTCCTAAACCTTTACATGTGATTGTGTGGTGGGCTGTGTGGGAGTGATTATTAGCTTTTGCTGGCGAAAACTGTGTACTTTTTGGTAGCAATAGAAGTGGAGACATTGGGTATCCTGTTATTTTGAGCAATAATCATGTTTCCATACATGTAGTTTACAATGGGCTGATGTGTCGTTAAACATTCCTTTCCTTTCCTTTACAGGAAGCAGTGTGAGCAGCAGAAGGTCCAGTCTGCGCAGCATCCACAGCTTCTCCAGCTCGACATCCACATCGATGGCGACGTCCACGGCGTCGGGCATGTCGCGGTCCCCCAGTAGTCTGTACCAGCAGAGTCCGGACGATATTCCTCCCATTGACCCTCTGGCCATCATTGACCTGGAAAACCAGGCTCGACTCGTGGCCGACAGCATTGACCTGATGATGGGCAATCTGAGAGGGAGTTTGCACAAGGTGAATTCTTGAAAATTTATCTTTATTTTCATTGCCACGACTTATGAGATATACTGTAGTAAATTTTGTAATAAAATATTAGTGGTCTTAAAATTTAGAAAAATCCAAATAACTAGTGACATTAATCTTTTTATCCAGCAATCACTGTATTCATTGTCAAGATGTGATGACTAGATAAAAAATATAGGTCACATGACATAAGCCCGATTAGACTCGAGTATTTCAGACTACATTTACAATAAACATACTTTTTAAATCATTTGTTTAGTACAGTAAATGCAAATAAATTTCAGTTTTGCGATAACAGTATAAAACTTGTATATTTGTTTATGAATTGGAATTTAGAAATGCTTTTTGAATGTGACAGAATGTAGCTAGCGTCTTACAAAGAATGACGTCATGTATCTTGTATGACGTCATCCGGAAAAAGCCTTGCTAGGTTGACGATACTCGATTTGCATACACAAAAAATGGAATAAATAATGATTTTCCAACTATTCTTGTATGATTGCAGGATAAAAGAAATAACTGGTTAGTGTCTTAAGATATCGGCTTTATCCTGCTCAGGTCGAATGCAGCTCTGCAGAGCCTCGCTGCATTTGCCATTCTAACCTTTGCAGGATAAAGCTGATATCTTAAGACAGTAACCAGTTATTCCCTATATGTTGTCATATGTGAAGCTCAAATAAAAATGGTTAAGTTGTAGGATTGGTTGAAAGAATACTTTTCATAAATGTCTCGTTTATTTAGTGTACTGCTGTCTTTGAAGTAAATTCCTTTATATGTCTAAATAAATTAATGGCCATGCTAATTTGTGTTTTCAGATGTCTGCCATTTCAGTTGGATGTCTTGATGCCTATCAGAGGTCTGTGGATATCACTTGTGACTCTGTAGATAGTAGTATTAAGGTAAAATCATATTTTAGATTGTTTTATTTGACACAACAGTGATTTGAGTATTAACATATGAGAAAATGCACTTAAGTAAAAATCATTTTAATGTTGGTCATGCAGCTAAATTTTTCGTCCCTCTTAGGTAATATTCCTATTTCTAGATTTTGGCCTAACTCAGAATTAGATAATTTTTGTTTGTTTTGTTTAACGACACAACTGGAGCACATTGATTAATAAATCATCGGCTATTGGATGTCAAACATTTAGTAATTCTGACTCTTAGTAATCAGAGGAAACCCACTACATTTTTCCTAATGCAGCAAGGGATCTTTTAGATGCACTGTCCCACAGACAGGAAAGCACATACCGTGGCTTTTGTCCAGTTGTGGTGCACTGGTTGGAATGAGAAAAACCCCAGTCAGCTTAATGGATCCACCTAGGTGGTTCGATCCTGCGATGCAAGCACCTCATGCGAGCACTCAACCAGCTGAGCTAAATCCTGCCCCATGGAATGAGGAAGTAAGAAAGCTGAAAGCAAATCTGTATTGTTTTGTTTTTTATCAAGAATTTCAGGTAAATTACATGTACATGCTATTTTGTGACATGTTCGTGGGTTGGGTTTTTTCAGTCGATGTATGCTCTGATGGCGAAGTGTGAAGAACTGAGTCACAATATGAAGCCTGTGTACCACATAGCACATCAGATGTATCCTTCACAAACATCATTTATTTTTTAAATATGTTATATAATATGTTATACGTGGCTTGTAGCTCTGTGGTTATCATTTGATTTTTCATTAGCTGTAGAATTGAAAGGAAAGTAAAGAAATATTTGTTTTTAACAAAATCTCAGCACATTTTAACCTACAGCTAATTTGTGTGTAACAGTTTGACTTTTACAATGATTTTTTCATTTCTGACAGTTATGTTGAACTTGGGAGAGACATAAGTTTGTTTTCCGGACTTGTTTTTTCCCCAATGCTTCAAGATATTCAGATGAACTTTTGTGTTTAACTTTATCATGTTCCGTTACAGATCAAGTTTGATTTCCATTTTTGACAGAGTTATGGCCCTTGAACTTAGGAAATACAATTTGTAGGGTCTGGTAGGGGATATGTATTGCTTTGGCAGTACTCTCAGAATGCTTGTTTTGTCATAAAGGGTGAGAAAATCATATTGAATTTTTACAATATTTAATCTTTTTTCCTTAACCATGTTCCAGAAAAGAAATAAAGAGACTGTTGGATCTGTTTGAAGCTCAGTTGACGGACAAATAATGTTTTTGCTCATCGCAAGATGTTTCGAAGAAGAATATCGTCATAGTGATAAATCCAAAGAGTAACAAAGGGGAACTGATTTGTGTTGTAGATGCTGGATGCTGTAACTGTTAGCTTATGGCCATATTTGAAAACATCCAATACTGAACCACATATCCTTGCAAGCTTATTGTTGATGTGTGAAATAGTTGTGGTACCTTCATACAACACAAGTAAATACAGTCAACTTTGTTACCTTGATGTTGCTGGTTCGAGATAAATATAAAATTATGCCATTGAACAACTACTTGACTTTGAAATATCACGGGTTCTTGAGATTAATGCAGGTCAAGATAACAAAGTTAGACTGTATTTATTTAACGGATAGATTTGAAACCTGGCTTCTAAAAATTACAAGAATGATAGTTTTGTTTGTGTATCGCTCATGCAAGCCTAGTTTTGCCTATCACTTTTTTCATTTGCATATTAAATATAGGGCATAATTTACCTGGTCCTGATGGGTTACATAAAAACTAAATGGGTTTCCTGGTTTTGTTTTGCATTCCCCATAAATGTATCATGTAAATTTTCATTTCTCATGAGCTTGAAACCCATGTAGGCCTACTACGTTTTCTCCAGCTAGTCGCCCTGTCGGCTTTACGACTAGTTACAGCATTATCAGCGGTGTGAAATGAATTTGACTTTCAGTTTTGTTGTGTGCATTATTTACCAGATTCACCATTTCATATGTGTGCAGTTTTGCACTCTGTTGCATTGTCTGACGTCATATAACCGTAAATAAAATGTGTTGAGTGCGTCGTTAAATAAAACATTTCCTTCCTGTTGCATTGTACATACTAGTGAGTATAAAACCTCCACAATAACCTCACCTATCCTGTGAGTGTACGGTAAACCTCATAGTACATACTAGTGAGTGTACGGTAAACCTCCACAATAACCTCACTACTATTGCATGCATTAATACTGTTTAATATGCCCAACGTCATGATGCAATAAACAATAATAAAAAATAAAAACATCACAGCAAATTTTCCTGAAGTAAATTTCAAACACATTTTCACGAAAGGTGACTTGTGCTCACTACATACTCCCTCTAAAAAGGGAAGGGATGAGTGTCTTCACACTCGCATTTCATTATTTTATTTTAAAGAAAATTCATTTTATAGAATTGTAGAACTATTCTTATCAAAAAGCATTTCATCAGGAAATTTGTTGATAGCACTCAGGGCTAGCTCTGGGTGTGCAAAACATTTTGCCAAATTATGTCCCAAAATGCAAAACTCAGTTATTTTCCAGCAAATATCAATTATTGCATAAATTTGTTTTCGCCAAATTAAAATGAAATTTGCCAATTGTTCCTAAAATTTGCAATTGGTGAATTTGGCGAGTGTCGGTAATTGCATTCCTTCAATTTCAGTATGAAAAGATCTGTGTAAATTCTAAACTGAATAAAAGCTAATGTAGCTATGAATTGTGTCAGAATTTATGTATAATTATCCATACAAAATATGGTGCCTTGTTGTGTGTCTACAGAGGTATAAATGAGTAGTAAGCATGGTTATTGCACACTTTCGATGTTTTTATTTACATCTGATGTATACTATGCCTCTAAGTGACATTGCATGATACAGTAAGGCAATTTGGCTCAGTAAGGGGATTGGGGTTTAAAAGTGTGGTTATATAAATTCACTGCACACTTTTGTCAATGGGAAAACAACATGCATGTAAGTGTGGCACAATTTACATGATTGAAGATTGAGAAAAAAGGAGTTATTGCTGCATAATTTTATGTTTATCACAGATTTCTTCAATTACTACCAACTGAATGTACGGTTGTAAGACAGGCCTTGGATGTTTCCCTCGTTACATCTAGTACATGTATTTTGCCTTTATATAGACGTGAAGAAACTGATGTGTACATGTCATGTAGATATATACTCAAATATATTTATTGTCTACAACATATTTTAGATTCATGTACATTCCCATTTTGTATAAAACAATTAAATAGTTTTGTAACTTGTAGTTTGAAACTTTACAAGAAAAATATTTTCTCCCAATATCGTGTCTTTTTGATGTAGACAGATTCAACTTTTCCTTAAATTATCAGTGTTCTTTGGCAGTTGTTAGGGTTGTTTAAGAATTAATTGCATGTTCAGACATCAATTATATTTTGATTTATGTATTGCCATCAAAATAATATATGCATCTCTGCAGAAAAACACAAATTGTAGTAGAATCACTTTAAAAAATAATTAAGATATTTTGCATATTGCTATAGCTAATGGCTACATCAGTTTATAACTGTTTTAAATGTATTTATTCTTTATGTAGTATAAAGTGGTATAAATTAACAGTATTGCATATTATTTATTTTGTTACGTTTCAATATGTACAGCACTCAATATCAAAAGTTTGTGTTGTTACTTTTCACTTGTTATTTCTTCACTTGATAATACAGGTAGTTGTGTGCAGTTGTCACTAAATTTAAAACCCATTTGTTACAAACATTTACACAAAAACGTTTGAAGAGTTATTTCGAAAATGTGATATATCCATTTTTGTTATTTTGATAACAATGCGATTTGCTGCAACATGACGTAGTGTACATGTATATCACACGAAGCACAGTTTTAAGATCATGTTCAGTTGGCAGAGATCGTATTTTGATGGAAACTATTGTGCTAACATCCGTATACTCCAAAATTTGAAAATCTGTGGATATTGTTTTGGTTAAAAATCCTTCATTTGTTTTTGTTTCACAATATTTGGATACTTATATCCATAATTTAACTATTTTTATTTATTTAATTATTAATTTATTAAAAAAGACCTATTACGATTTAATTTGTATTACCGTATACGCAAATATTTTCGCGGCTAAAATAATTCGCGATCGGGCTCTCATTTTACATTTTCGCGAGGAATTATTTTCACGACTGTGTCCCCCGATAATAAAATCAAAATTACCCATAATGGCCATATTTCATTTGCCAAACTCTTTTCAATGACGATTTCATGCACACACTTGGACATATTACCATGCTGTCAGCGAGATGTCAGTGTTGTATGTATGTAGACATGTTATCGATGGAACACGCACATGGGATACAGAAAATTGAAAAACGCAGATATCAGAAGAAATAACTTTTAATTATTGATGGTACCCACAAACTTCCATTCACGGTTACAAAGAAAACAAACAAAACTGAGATTATGTAACAACAGACTTACACCCAACTGTGTATCATTTCGAACAAATTCATGTGACCATGCAGGTTTACAGAACCACGTGACCTTGTGGATAATTTGGTGGTAAAGACAAAGTGCATATGAAATTCGGTATAAATTTAACAGGCACCTCTGACTTCTTGTTTTTTTTGTATCCATCAAAATTATATCAAATCGGAAATAACTTTGCGCGTAATTAAATTCGCGGTGCTGTCAACGTGTTCGCGATTTTCACGGTATATTTTATTCGCGAACATTTTTGCGTATACGGTATAACAAATAAATACTGATTTTCTTTTTTATAGAATTAAAACAAAAATGTGTAAAATGACAAGCTTAATTAATATTCAGTCAAAAAGTAGTAATGTGGTTTGTTAATTTCAATTAATGATGTTCCTATTATGGTAATCGCATTCATTAAACATTGCTTGCTTGATCCATGTAAAGAAATAGAGTTTCAGTTCCATAATCAATTACAACCATGCAATACAGAGTTACTTTTCTTTTACATACAAGATTCTTGGTGCTGTAAATTAACTGTTAAATTCAGTTTGCATTTTTACTCCAAGATTGATATTTTCATGCAGTAATATAGAAAATCGGTTCGGACCATTGATCTGTTGGACTATTGTACCTTCGGACTGTAGAGCTGTAACCTGTACTACATCTCAAACATTTTTGTGATAAAAAAAAACAAAATTCAGTTTATTTTATTACTTGATCCACAATTGCTGCAAAGTAATGATCAGAAATTTTACCTGATTCCCAACAATAATCACCACATATCTATTCCACATCCTTCTGTAACAGCCTTGGGTTGGGACATAGACCAGTGGTAAAGTACTCATCTGATGTACAATCGATCTAGGATCAATCTGTCAGTGGGTTCATTGGGCAATTTCTCGTTCCAGTCAATGCTTCACCACTGGTGTACTATCTGGTCTATGGGATAGTGCATATTAAATGATTCCTTGCTGCTAGGTCTACAGGCTGGTAGGTACTGGGTTTGGATCCCAGTCGAGGCATGGGATTTTTAATCCAGATACCGACTCCAAACACTGAGCGAGTGCTCCGCAAGGCTCAATGGGTAGGTGTAAACCACTTGCACCGACCAGTGATCCATAACTGGTTCAACAAAGGCCATGGTTTGTGCTATCCTGCCTGTGGGAAGCGCAAATAAAAGATCCCTTGCTGCTAATCGGAAAGAGTAGCCCATGTAGTGGCGACAGCGGGTTTCCTCTTAAAAATCTGTGTGGTCCTTAACCATGTCTGACGCCATATAACCGTAAATAAAATGTGTTGAGTGCGTCGTTAAATAAAACATTTCTTTCTTTCCTTGCTGCTAATCAAAAAGGAAAAAGCCCATGGAGTGGCATCAGCAGGTTTCCTCTCTCATTTTATCTTTGTGGCAACCATAAGTGAAAAATGTATGGAGTATGTCATTAAATAAACACGAAGGGCTGAATTTATAAAGCCTGTTTATGTCTTGCACACATGTAACTACATACATTTACGATGATTAAACAAGCGTTTAAGAAAAACAGGCTTCGTAAAATTCGACTCTAAATTTATTTTGTAGAAGCCTTTACATGCTTAACACCCACCTGTTGTATGGCAGTCCATTGATTTAAAAGTATGACTTCAGTTTTTTTCTTTCAAGAAATGTTTATGAAGTGCCAGTATTTTATAGCGTTTTGTTAGGAAAGCATTTTCATATTGTTTAAATAAACAAGCTGCAACAACTTCATTGTTATTTTTCTTAGATTTTGTTTTATGTTGGAAATAGAAGGCACATTGTTCCGGTGTTTAAACTGATTTCACATGTGACATTTTAATCTTCTAGTCCCTGTGAATTTTAGCTGCAAAGAAAGGATATCTGCTGCAAAAATAATTGGAGATATGGTCCTTGGAACTCGAATATATGAAAATTTGTTGGGTCTCGTACGGGACATGTTCTACATGTATTGCTTTAGCAGTATCATCAGAAAGATTGTTTAAGCTGTCTACAACATGAACTCTTTCTCATAAGCAGAGCACAATGTGGCTTAATGGTAGAAGTCACTTGCAATGGGATGAATGAATAAATACGGTCATTGTGTGTGACGAGGCATGGGATCAATAACCCTTGGTAGACCCAGTGTTCCTACACCCCCATCCCAATCAATGGTCATGTTATCAATCCTGTTTGGTCTGTAGAATACTACAACTTTATCTTTGTTACATCTTATTTTAAAACCTCAAAAACTCACTTTTGCTTATCAGATGTGTTTCCAACGGCCACTCAAGTAGTATGCTCCATTTCTTACACATATGCCATCCTAGGGATTGTACCAACTCCAAACCCTGAGTGAGTGCTCAGCAAGGCTCAATGGGTAGGTGTAAACCACTTGCACCGACCAGTGATCCATAATTGGTTCAACAAAGGCCATGGTTTGTGCTATCCTGCCTGTGGGAAGCGCAAATAAAAGATCCCTTGCTGCTAATCGGAAAGAGTAGCCCATGAAGTGGCGACAGCAGGTTTCCTCTCAAAATCTGTGTGGTCCGTAACCATATGTCTGACGCCATATAACCGTAAATAAAAAATGTGTTGAGTGCGTCGTTAAATAAAACTTTTTTTTCTTTTTTTTCTTTTTTCCTAGGGATTGAACTAATAAAAATGTTTTGCTCTATACGACACCGAGATGCCAGTTTAGGCCAACATTTGCTCCATTTCTATATTCTATAACATTTACTTAAAAAAGAAAACAAACTGGTCAATAATAATATCAATGACATTTATTTATGAATGATAAAGACTGATTAACAGTAAGATAAGAGCAACTGTTTTTCAAATATCCCATAATTACTTCATTTGTATAATAAACCAGATGATGATAGTTTGCATAACTCCTTCATCCTAACAGTTTAATCATATATATATATATATTTTTAAGACTGAACCACAAGACTAATCTTTAGTATTAAAGTATTAAATCAGTAACCAGTAATTCAGGTGTTATTTTTTTATACCATAATCGGCAGAGTTTTCAAAAGTTTATTAGAAAAAGTTGATGACAAAAATTCAGTATTACATTTTCCAGCTTCCTGATTGTGACACAATGGTTTTCACCTCTTTCAGATCCTTAGGGAGCACTGCTTCACACAATCCATAAAATCTGAGGCTTACATCCTTCCTGGTATTTTCCTGAAATCAATGCCTACAAGTGGGTTGTACAAGCCTTTAGTCGCATGATTTTCCTCAAGTGGAATATGTCCCACAATGTTCCTGCTTCAAAGACTATTTAAACACTCCTCGAAGTATTTGTGGAGATAGATCTTAAAATCATACCAACATTTTGCTGTCGTTATGTAATCAATAATTTATTTCCAATATCACACTTTTCAATCTGTACTAAGGAATCTGCGTTTCTTGGCTGTGTTCATGTATGGTCTGTGAACCCACTCCACATCGGCAGAGTCAGCAATGTCTATTGTGCCAAGAATTATTTGATACACTGAAATGAAAAAGTACAGAACAACTTCCTGTTATCAAATTATTAACTACAAATGTGTCCATGGGACACTAACTAGGGATTCTACTTTTGTGATATAAATTTTTATTATAATCTGAAAAAACCCCACTATGTATGAGAAATAACTATTCGATTTTAAATATACAAATGCTAGTCTTATGGATATTCAAAGTGGCTACAAACATGGCCTAATGAATATATTTTTTCTAAAAAACCCAAAACACTTAGCAGATTTAAAGTGTTACCATGACTGAACTTTCTATCGAAGAATGAGGACAGAAATAATTCTTGTGTAGTATATATACTAAAATCCAGAAATCCTTGATAAAAAATATGTCAACCGTACAAATTATATATATGAGAAAATGTAAAGATATACAGAATAAGGAATCAGGAAAGCTTTGAAATTAATACAATTTTCGTTTCTATTAATATTACAGGGAGAAGTTTTAACACATCTTACAGTAATCGTTTTGTATTCAGCCCTTTCAATTCCGATCATCTTGCAACAGCAATTTTGGCACAAATAAATAACTATTTGAAAGTAAATACCCAATGTCGTAACAGATCCATTTTCCAACAGTTTTTTGCGGCAGCACAGCAGATTGCCATTACAAATTTTTAGGGCTGTGTATTATCCTTTTAATATCCATTTTACATTATCCCCATAGGATTGGAATAATAATACAAAGTGTACTATTTTCTATTTTGAAATTTAATATTTAAATTCAATCTTCTTTCCTTCTATCTTTCCTTTTTCCTTTTCCAGAAATCTTTATTTTTCATGTACGAATATTCATTATTAGTATATTACTAGTGTAATGTACTACCTTTATATTTTAAATTTATATATTATGTTCAATTTCTAACCTATAACATGACTGTATGGTAGTGATATCAGGACCCCCCAACCCTGACACTACCAAACTTGTTTCTGGGGTTAATAAACATTTAAAAAAAAAAAAAAAAAAAAATCCTTTTACTAAAATTTAGTCACACTTACATTTCATTTCAAATCTCGGCCCAATCTCCTGAAGTTCAATTTGTCTTCCTTCACCATACTTGTAAACATGATGTCTGAAGAGAAATTTAACAAAGTTATTACAGTATGCTTCATTTATTCTAGGAAGTGGTTAATACGAATTAAAACCAAAAAAATGCTCTTGCAAGTATTTAGAAAATTAATATATTATGTACATGTACTGGTGGATTTAAAGAAAGAAAAAAAAAAACTTGGCTTAAGAAAACTTGAAACTTCATTGTCAACATAAAAAACATTATTGTAATGCAAATGAAAAATTCAAGTTGTTACATAATCTCTTTCAAAGAGACAACACAATGTGAAATTTACTAATAAACAAAACAGAATTGACCATGTTTTAATTTTACAACATTATAAAATGATGTTTACATTGCAATAACTACTTTTTCTATTTAATATCCAAAACTGTTACAGTAACTGTCAAACAAATCAGCATGCAATTCTACATTCTCTAGAATAAAAGAAAGGGATGTTTATTCAGCAACACCCCAGCCCATGGTTTATGCCAGAAGTAACCATTGAACTCTCTCCAAAGTGATCACTAAAAGCTGATGGAAAATGCCAGGCGTGTGGCATGGATGGCCATAGAAGACAAGCACCTGTGTGGCTGGAGAGACAAGGATAAGGATGTGGAGGTGGACAGCAATGATTGGAAGAGCTGCCAGATCGGGTGGAAATAAGATGGAAATCAAAGAGAAGAAAGGAGAGGAGAAACTTGCAGCGGTTACATTTGTACAAATAAGCACTACGGGGTAGTGTTTGTAAATTCCCCAACAGAACACAGCCTTTAGTACTAAAATCATGTTTGCCCAAATATGTACATATTATTAGGGCTTTGTAAAAACACCAGTACCTGTACGATATGTAGTCGTCTTCATTAGAAAATGTCATTACTCTTTTACTTTCATCTTTCGGCACTGGAAACAGAAACCTAAGGATGCTTTTCACCTGAAAACATACATATTTTAATTATCTTCACAGTTAAACAAAAAACTAAATTTAATACAAAATGCATTAAAGATTAATTTTATAATAAAATTGTTGACCATGAGATATATGGTTTAAATAAATTTTTACCGTTTACTTTGTATTCCCTTGAGTAAAAAGAGTTCTTCCTAATTTTGCTTTCACATAAGCCTCACAAAGCATCTTATAAAATTCCTACATGTGTGCTAAATGTTCCAAACTTTATTTGAAAACGAGTATGACATTATCCATATATGACAACATTCTAGATAATTTTCAGTATGTACACTACACACCAGATAGGAAAAAAGAAAGAAGAAAGAAATGTTTTATTTAACGATGCACTCAACACATTTTATTTACGGTTATATGGCGTCAGACATATGGTTATGGACCACACACATTTTGAGAGGAAACCCGCTGTCGCCACTACATGGGCTACTCTTTCCGATTAGCAGCAAGTGATCTTTTATTTGTGCTTGCCACAGGCAGGATAGCACAAACCATGGCCTTTGTTGAACTAGTTATGGATCACTGGTCGGTGCAAGTGGTTTACACCTACCCATTGAGCCTTGTGGAGCACTCACTCAGGGTTTGGAGTCGGTATCTGGATTAAAAATCCCATGCTTCGACTGGGATCCGAACCCAGTACCTACCAGCCTGTAGACCAATGGCCTAACCACTACGCCACCGAGGCAGGTGCACCAGATAGGGAACATTGTAGAAATTACTTTACTATTCAAGGCAGTTAAATCATGGTCCTTTTTCCTTTTAGCCAAAAAGCAATTTTAAATAATTTTTTATAAAATTGAAATAGTCTTTATTGGAAATAAAAACATACATAATGTCCTCTCCGGACTTTTTACTACAATTTTGTGAAACGTTTCTTGTTGGGTTTTAACTTTACTTTTACATAAATTTAACCTTTAAAATCTATTTCTTTTCAGTTATTTAAGATGGAATAAAATCAACAGATGCCACTGATCACATCTACTGAAGGGAAAGGAAAGGAATGTTTGTTTAACAACACCTCAGCACATTTAACATGATCACTGCTTATTAACATCAGTGTCTAATATATGGTTATTTTAACACCTGGTCTAGAGAGAGTGGGAGGAAACCTGTTGTCATCACATAGGCTACTCCTGCCAAATAGCAGCAATAGAGTTTTGTACACACCTTCCCATAGACAGAATAGCACATACTACAGCTGTTGATGCACCAATCAAGGGTACAGTTAAAGTTTATTTTGTTTAATGACACTACTAGAGCACATTGACTTATTAATTATCGGCTATTTATGTCAAACATTTGATAATTTTGACTCGTCATCATAGAAAAATCCGCTATATATTTCCATTAGTAGCATTAGTATCTTTTATATGCACTTTCCCACAGACAGGAAAGTACATATCAGGGGTTTCCCTAGAGCGATAAGCCGACACGGCCCGTGCTCCCTTAGCCAGCCAAGTAAGCGCCTTCATGTTTGGTAAGCGCCTTAACTGCAGGACCGTGTCGGCTTAATTTGTAACATGTATACAAAACAATGGAGCTGTGATCCGTAACGTCATTCACCACACATTATCACACTTCCATTTGGTATCTCTGCAATTCTTTAGATGTTCACTTTGAGGTCCATTGATCACACCGTTTTAATTGTCGGCGGGCTTGTGCTGGTCACGTGGTACAGGTGATCGGCTACTACTAATCCGCCAGATAACTGCTTGTTATAATAATGTCTGTATGTTTGGGAATTACGCATCAAGACAAATCGAAGAAAATACCTATTAATTGAATAAACATCTTTGAAGGTGAAATTCTTGAGTAAAACATGTCACCATTATTTTAATTTTGTAAAGTCTTTGAACCAAAGTAATAAAAACAAACCAACACTGCATGTCAATTTGAATACACATGCCAGTTCAGGGCCGAAAGACATGTCGGCTATCCCAAGGGCTGAGTTCAGCCAGACCGAGCGAAAACAAAACGTTCGCTACACTGGTTTGTGCGCTTCACGTTAAACCAAATGGACATGACGGACACCAATCAAATAGTTCGCGAACGTTAGGAACAACGTTCGTTGGCTGAACTGAGGAATGCTCTCGGTAATATACGTCACGCTTCAGAGTCAGCTGACACCCATGTGTCAAGAGACATCGTTGCGGACATGAACAATACGATTACACGGAAGTAAATCTTGATGTAAATGTGTAGAAAAACAATAGTTGTTTGCATCAATGAATACCTAACTGCAGTTTCGTTATTTCCTTTGTCTTTGTTAATTTTGTACCTATGGTCGAGAGCACGCACTGAGATCGCGATCGCAGGAAATGAACATGCAGTATTTATACAAATTGCAGTTAAACGTACACTGAATTAGTTTACAATAATCATATTTGTTAGATAATGCTAGATATGTATTTGTTAAACTGTGAGGTGACAAGCATTTAACACGACGCTGAAATCAACAGCAACAACATGGCGCAAATTATGAAATTGTTGGGGGTGGGGAATTGATGGGTTATTTTTTATTTTATTTTTTTAACCCCCCCCCCCCCCCCCCCACACACACACACACAAAAACAACCCCAACATGATTTGATGGGTTGAAGGCAAACACTTAACTGTTTTCAACCCACTACCCCACTTCTTTTGTCTTGATTTTTGTGTTATAATGATGCTATATAATATTATGTAAGCGCCTTAAAAAAATCCTGGGGAAAGGCCTGCATACCATGGCCTTTGACCAATTGTGGTGCACTGGTTGGAATAAGAAAGAAAAAAAAATCTGTTGAATGAATCCACTGAGGTGGTTTGATCCTGCGATGCAAACACCTCAAGCAAGCACTCAACTGACTGAGCTAAATCCTTCCCTCAAGGGGCATAGATAAAGGATAAAATCTCTAAAGAGAAAAAACCTACAGGCGAATATTGTTTTAGTTTTAATGTTTAAGAACTATTAAATGACAAACTACAGACAGCTATTGACAGCTGCTTCACTATATGATGTACCAAATCACAATACTTTCCTTTAGGGTGTAATGAAGGAAAATGTGAATAGAGTTTACAGTGCACAAATGAAAATAAAGCATGGAGCTACAATGTTTGGGGTTTTGGACATACTCACTCTGTTTCCAAGTCTTGATGAGAAATTGTGAAAAATCAAATGAGGAAAAGCTTCTGACATGGTTTTCATGTCTGGAATGTCATGACGCATTACCACATTGGAGAGAGTAAAATAGGCTGTGGGACCATAGGGTAAATGACAAACAACCAAGCCATCTGAAAAATAGTAATAAATTAATACGGTTTGCTGAACGAAGAACAAATGTTTTATTTTTTACCAATATATATTAAATATAATCGTCACATTTTTTAAGCAGTATTATACACACCAGCTCTTGTTGATTGAAAAATTTGGTCAATTATGTGTATAACTTCAAAAATTGCAGCAACCCATTTATTTTCAAACAAATTATCAATCATTACTTGAAATTAATTTCTTTTATAAAATATCAATTACAAGTAGTACATAAAATTATTTTACCAAATTAAAATAAAATATGCCAATTGTTTTTAAAATTTGCAAATATGGCAAGTCGTAGAGATAGCCATCAGGCAACAGGTCACGGATATAACATTTTGCTGTCTCTAGTTCTGGGCATTCTCATACATTCCAATTTTTTAAAAATTAAAACGTTCCATAAAATCAGAACGACACTGAGTAATTTGTTTATCTTGCACAAATAAGCTGAGGATGGAAAGACCATATTAATTCACTTGCACAAGATATACAGCACTGCATCATAGATCATCAAAGCATTCTCTAAATATGACATCCACATGGCTTACTCTGGGTCAGCAGAAAAATTCGCCAAATTATTTTTTAAACTTCAATAATAGCCGAAACTCAATGTAATTATTTCACCAAATTAAAATAAAATTTGCCATTTGTTTTTAAAAGTCGCAATTGGCGAATTTGCCAGTGCCAGAGCTAGCCCTGCATCGCTGTTACTATTATGACCAGCATCTGACCTGGGACACCTCTGTGTTCCTGAACCAGGAGAAGATCGGTGACATCATTGGCACGACACGCATCAACCAGCTGCTTTATCTCGTAGTTTCCTCGGTTAATTCGCTGGCTGTTAGGAAATAGCAACTTTACTTCCTACAACAAGAGACAGAGAAAAAATCTTCCATAAGTTATATGTTAAGTTTGCTCAAACCACTGTTGTAGCTAGGGTGTGTGTGCAATGGGTGTCATGCTCCACTCCCTCCCCCAACACCTTTTATATTTGCCAGTTACCCAATAACATGTGTAAAAGCAAGAATTAATACTCATCGGGAATGTGGGTGCCCCCCACCCACACACAATATAACCATGGCTAGGCCAATGGCTCAGATTTTATTTTAAAAATAGTATAAAATAAATATACATTGACAGACAGGATGGTACATACCACAACCTTTGGTGTAGTAGTCATGCACCAGTCTAATACTTCCAAAGAGCAGCAAGATATTTTTTATATGCACTCTGACATAGATGGAACAGTACATACCACAACCTTCACACATGTTGGAACAGCAAAGTATCTAATATCCATTGAGAGCAATAGATCCTATGACCTATCTCACCTCAGGTGAGTACTCTATCACAGAGTTACATCCCATTCTGTATATTTAAACGAGTCAACTTAACTGTCAAGTTTCGATCTTCTTATTGCAACCTATTACTCCAAAACCAATTCACCAATCTAGCATATGTAAAAAAAAATTACCAATAAGCTTGAAAGAAGTTTGTTTTGTTTTGTTTTGTTTAACGACACCACTAAAGTAAAGTTTGTTTTATTTAACGACGCCACTAGAGCACACTGATTTTTTATCTTATCATCGGCTATTGGACGTCAAACATATGGTCATTCTGACACTGTTTTTTAGAGGAAATCTGCTGTCGCCACATAGGCTACTCTTTTTTACGACAGACAGCAAGGGATCTTTTATCTGCGCTTCCCACAGACAGGATAGCACATACCATGGCCTTTAATATATCAGTCATGGTGCACTGGCCTGAACGAGAAATAGCCCAATGGGCCCACCGACAGGGATCGATCCCAAACTGACTGCGCATCAAGCGAGCGCTTTACAACTGGGCTACGTCCCGCCCCCTCATGTATGAATATTCATTATTACTAGTGTAATGTTCTTCTTCAGCTAAACAAAAAGGGTACTTTTAAACTACATATACTACGGCCTTTAATATACCACTCATGGTGCACTGGCCTGAACGAGAAATAGCCCAATGGGTCCACCGACGGGGATCGATCCCAAACCGACCGCGCTGTACCACTGGGCTACGTCCCGCCCCCTCATGTATGAATATTCATTATTACTAGTGTAATGTTCTTCTTCAGCTAAACAAAAAGGGTACTTTTAAACTACATATACTACGGCCTTTAATATACCACTCATGGTGCACTGGCCTGAATGAGAAATAGCCCAATGGGTCCACCGACGGGGATCGATCCCAAACAGACCACGCTTAACCACTGGGCTACGTCCCGCCCCTAATGAGCTTGAAAGATGATTTTGTATTTACACGTACCTTGGCAAACTGCTTTAGCTTAGAGCTTGGGTCACGTGATGTGGTGATCATCACCTTTGGGTCCTCAACACCTGCCCATTTGTATTCATCATCGATATGTGTTGTTACTCCTACAAAGCAATTTTTAAATCTGAGATACACATATTTTATGATAAAAAGTGTAAATATTAGTTCATAATATGTTATTTGTTGTTTAATCTGTAACCGAATAAAAAGATTAAAAAATTATAAAAGGAACACATAAAACATTTAACAATATTTAGTCAAATGTAGCAGCTTATTTCTTCTACTGTTTAAAGCACATAAAATGTTACAAAACATAAGCAATGACACTGATTTTTTATTATAATTAATCAATTAGCAAACTACATTATATTCCTGTTACATTCATTTGACAATAGGGCTAGATTCTGGTGAGCAAAACATTTCACCAAACAATAAAACTTCAAAAAATGCAGAAACCCACACATTTTAAAAACAAAAACACCTATCATTACAAGAAATTGTTTCACAAAATTAAAATAAAAGTCACCAGGTGTAAGCCTGCACTACATAAATATATAACATTAACTACATGTTCATATATATCATTTATACGACATCAGCTCACCATCGGCACCAGCATCTTGCCAATTCAGCGTCTTCTCCAAGGAAATGGCATCCTTCCTCAAATCACTAGGAATCGACCTATTTTCTGAAATAAATCAATATTTATATTTTTATTTATTTATTGAAATAAACTGAATACACAGTACAGCATTTGTTGTCACCTAAAGGATCTTGCAAGCAAATTTGTATGGGACTCACCAATTTTGAGAAAATTACCTTGCCCTAGAAAACTTTAAATGATTGCTTTACGAGTACATCATTTATGCAAGTCTAGTTTTGCAAAAAATAATTTTTCATTAATTCATTAAATTTAGGACAATCTACATGGTTGTATTGGGTAACTACACAAAATGAAATACATGTAGGTTACCTGAAAAATATCTGCAATACCTATAAATGGGTTATGGAAATGTTCAATTATTAGAGACCCGAATAAGTGAATACTCCACATTTTACCGCAAAACTTACAAAGTATTCTGCAATGTAGATTAGATAACAATAATTCTGATAATGAATGTAAATATGAACATAGAAAATGAATTTTCCACAGATATATAATGTGGTTTTACTCCAGATTTTAAATCTGTACAAATGTTTTATGAATACTCCAGCAATGTGCAGAACTTTGGAATGGTTAATCACAAGTCATCATACATTTATTACAATAAGTATTGGAGATTGCAAATTAAAACATTTTTAACATTAAGAATATTGGGTATCCTATCCTCTAAGGTATGTATGTGTGTGTTACATAGATTTATCATATTTGACACAAATCGGGTTCTCAGTTGCATATGTCACTAATACAAAAAGTATTAATTAACTCATTAATTTAACTCCACAAACAAATGTGCTGTGGTTCTGTGCCTGTGCCTCATAAAAATGTTGGGAAATGTTTACATGTTCTGTACATTAAAAATTAATAACATTTTTAAAAAATATTATTTTGAAAAATACCATCGATCGATCGCTTTAATTTTTCCTTCTTTTCTTGAATGGTTCTCTCTCGATCCTCAATAGATTTGCGATAGATGTATTCTCTTCGGAGTCTGGCCTGCCTTCGCAACTAGAACAATAATACAGGAACAAATTAATTAAAGGGAAAATGCATTAAACAGCAATTATGCATACTGAAATAACCAACCACTAGAGCACATTGATTTATTAATCATCGGCTATTGGATATAGAATATTATTTCCTTAAAGGAAACATGACACGAGACCATATTATAGCTCATTTTAAAAGAAAAATGATATAAAAATAATATACAAATAACTTTATAACAATAAAATACGTGTAGTTAACTTAAAATGAAGAAATTACGCTAACCAGTATCAAAGTACGATTTATGCATATTTCTTCGTGAGCGTTCGGAAAAAAAAAGGGAAGTGACGTCAGAGCCGCTGTACTCTTCCATTGTTGTTAACTGTTTATATATGGAGTAAGGGGCTTACGATCTTTTCAGTCCAACAGTACCCTGCTCCGGAGTTAGTCACTGGCGAAGTCAGAGGCTAAATCCGTAGTGGGCGTGCCTGAACCTCTGTGGATAGGGGCACGTTAATATAATTCCCAGTCCCCCAGTCCAACAGTGCCGTACTGCGCGGCCTTCGGGTGTAAAAATAAACAGTTTAAACGATCGGGATTGTCTTTTTATGGTTTTCCAAAGGATTGTATCCGAAGAAAGACGTGTGTATTTTATCGCAAAAGAAAAGATTGGACACCAACACCGCATAGTACTTTGGTGTCCGCCTAATTACAGCCCGGAGCCCGAACGTTACCCTGGAGACAAAAACAGTACTCGGTTGCGAATGCCGAGGTGTACATTGTACATATTTGGCACAAAGATACACCTCAGCATGATGTATTTATATATGTTAAAACAAAAATGTAGAATTTTTTATTTATTTATTTTTTTTTGGGAAAAAAAAAGATTTTTTTCATGTTAGGGCTGTAGGCCTACATAACAAAATCTGTATTCACCGTCCGAAGAAGGAAACGTCAATAAGTAATTAAATATGGCATATACAAACATGGGATTTGGCATGAGGATACATCTCAGTACGATGTATTTAAATATGTTTTTAAAAAACGTGTAGAAAACAATAATAATTTTAAATAATGTTTTTAATCTTCGGGCGGAATACGTTACAAAAACGTTCCTCATCGCCCGAAGCCCCAAAGCAACACGAAGTTCAATACAAAAAACCCCACTACTGTCGGTGTCGAAATAACTATTATGTTTCATCCACGGGCTGACTTGAGAATCGGAGTGTTGTTTTAGTTAATTGGTCCTTTCTTTCCGTGGCCTGCACATGTGATTCCTGATTGGCAGGTGTATATTGCAGGGTATCGACCAGGTAAGTAATTACCACGGTCTAGACATGCGTACAAAATACGTGCCAGTTTTTTTAAGATTACAGGGTATTGTGGCGTAACCTGTCGCGACTATAGTACAATGTTAATGGACATTATCAGCCGCCCTGCTTCATTACTGTAAATAATGCTGTAAAACCCTTGATTAAGTAGACTTTCCCATCTAAAATTACAAAACTGACCAATTACGTAGTACCAAAGAAAAGAAAATTATCACTTGGGTACCGTGAGTGGTCGTTTTTACTCTAACGCACCCTACCAATAGGCCTAATAATATGCTACTTTTTTTTATGAGAGAAAAATACTATAACCCCATTTCGTTCTATTGATGCAAATAGAAATATATTTAGTTTAAAAGTTGATTATACTCTCAAGTCATTTATGTTGTTTTACAAGCCAGGTTAATGAAAGTGAAGCGCCTTGTCGTAAATTAGAGCGTTTGTTTACACTGTGCATACAGATTTCATTATGTACAGCCCGAACATAAAAAATGCGATATTTTCTAAAAAAAACCCCAAAAAAACCCCAATGTTTGTCCTACATTTATATTTTTTACATATTTAAATACATCATATCGAGGTGTATCTTTATGCTAAATATGAACAGTATACACCTCGGCATTAGCATCCGAGTTTTGGTTTTGTCTCTGGGTTACTTTCGGGCTCCAGGCTGTAAATTGGTCGACCGGTCTGGTCTGGCACCATCAGTTTCTCCACCCTCCGACTCGCTATCCGTTTTTTCTTCAGTATCACTGTTGTAAGTAAATGTGTGTCTTTCTTCATTTACTAACAGCTCATATTGATATGGCAAAACGTTTTGCGAACGAACACTCATTGTTTTGGTAAGCTGTGCAAGTCTCAGATTCTTTATGAGTGGTACGGACTAATGCTTTTAAGTGTAAGGCTTCAGATCAAGCGACGCGTATCTGACGTCACGGACCTCGTGATTGCCCTGCTCATTAAAGATCGACAATTTCCGCTAAGAGCTCGTATCTGGGGTTCTTTTATGGAGATATTTTAAGTAATTAATTTTTTATAAAAAATTGTTTTTCGGTGATTCAATTTATAATTAATTGTACATGGTTGGTGCCAAATATAGTTTACGTGACATGTTTCCTTTAAAGCCGCACACCCTAGTTCCATCCAGCGAAAATAAATTATAATTTGGTTAATCTACAAACCTGTAACACACTTAGATCACGTTTTTATCAAATGGAGTGAAAAAGCAGGTTTTATATCGATAAATACCATGGGAATCCCCATTGCTTGAAATAATTTTGAAAGTTAGTATTCTGATGTCACCGGTAGATGTCGCTCGAAGCACAACAATGCCTACGTCACGACAAATTTTACAGACTTGGGGTGCGTTCGTTTCACCTCTCCTGGACATGTTCCAACTGTTCTGTCCTGGTTGTATTCCCTCTCCAGATATCGTAAGACTTAGCAAAATTATTGGTTTTAAGGGTTTGTAACATTTTGTATTGAGACATTTACTTGTATGAACTTTATTGTTACTGAAAATGTTCACGAAGTGTGAAGAAAAATCTCACAAATGAACAACAACAAATCGGATGTTGATTGCGCGAACCGTGCACGAGAAAACAAACCGAACCAAAATGATAACGGTCACGTGATATACCAACGTCTGTGACATTGAAATGGAAATATCCCCTCTAAAAATAGATTGGACCTCGCTTGCTTAACGGTTTTTTCTCGACAACACGTCTTGTGAAAAATGGAAAAAATGCATTTCGTGGTTTTACAAACATCAGAATTACCAAAAAGCACTTCAGGTGAATGGAAATGTGTATTCTAAATAATAAAATGTAAGTAAAGTACAATTTTATTTGTGAAAAATGGGGTTTAATAGCGAAAAACAACGCCATAATGCTTAACAAATAAACGTAAATAGGGTGTGTCCCTTTAAGTATAGTATAAGCTGGTGCTGTAGACTAAGACTACTGTTGAGGACACTCGGCTAAATAATAGAATATTGTGAGGCAAGATAATGAAGATTACAACTTTAAATTTATAATTTTATTTAATTTAGTTTAAAAGCTCTTAATACCATACTTTGGAAAGTAAAACTCACCATAACAATTTTTTCGGGGATTTTTTTGTTTCTTTTCTGGATTATTTTTTCTATTGTTTTTACTGATTACCAGTAATGAAAAATTAAAACATGTTTAGTTGTAAAATTTCACATGTGCACTCAAAATAGGAAACGGAAATATTAAAACGGATATGTTTTGTATTTATTATTTTCCTTCTTTTTTTTTTGGAGATGGCATCCATTAATTTTAAAATTAGGATTTTAACAAACAATTACCAGATTAGTATATAATTAATTCATTTTGTTTGAGTATAATTTAGAGAACATACTAAACAGCCTGTTACAAACACGTGGAGATGAAGAAATAAAATAATATTTAGAAACTTTAGGAAGAATAACAAATGTCAACCAGTTGCCATTTCCGTTACGCTGTTCGTCAAACAGTCTATGATCATAAGAAATTCGGTAGCAGTGCGTGTTTTGAATATATTGTTATACTTGGTGTGGACATCAGCAGTAACACATTATGGTAATATTTATATCACAGTTTATGTGTAACCGAGTAATTTATTATATGTACGATTGCGCATGTTATTTGGTTTGTGTAATGTAGTTAACTTTTGATGTGTTGTTTTGGTCATTCTTTGGGAACCATTCTTTGAATAAGTTTGAATCTCCATAAAAATTAGTTTCAAAAGACGTAGAATGTGTGGTTCTTCTATGTCCGAACCTTGTTACATACCCTATATGTAGCTCAATCCCAGTCTGGAGCTCGACGTGGTAAGACGTGTATGTTTGGCTTGCGGTGAACTCGTATGGAAAACTTACTCGTATAGGGAAAAATGCAGTGAACTCGTATGGAAATCCACAAGTGAACTCGTATGGAACACGATGGATATTAATGTTTGTTTTGTTTACTACTTTGTTTGAGACTACTAACGGACGGGCAGTTGGATCGGCGCCAAAGGCCAGCACAAAAGAAGACGACGAAGAAGTACTTCTAGCTATGGGACAATTACACAGAAGGCGATCTGTCCCCAAGCCAGCTTCTGTGTGAAGTTGCAAAGATGAACGGACCAGTATGCCAGTGATGTGCTTGTGTTGACTAGTGTGCCTCTGAGGAGTAGTAGTATAAACCGAAAATGAGTCTAATTTCGCATGGGCTGACGTTATGGAATATGTGTCAAGTTGTTTTCTATTGATTTGGAATTACACGAAAGTACACGAAAACCATACGGGACGGGGTGGGGGTGATAATTTATGTATTCGGGCAAAAATTATCTGGTCATTCAGGCAAGGATGCTCTTGACGTCACATGTCATTCGGGGAAAATGTGAAAATAAGTGACCACGGGTGGTATGCGGTCAAAACAGCCCCATGATGAAATGGCCCTGAACATGTAAGTCAAAACGGCCAAAGAAAAAAGTCAAAATGGCCAAACAAAAAAGTCAAAACGGCCAAAAGAAATGGTCAGAACGGCCGATAGGTACTATCACGTTAAATTAATTCCCATTAGTAATAATTAGTAATCAGTATAGCCTATATCACAGGCAGTTCAAAAATATGTATAAAAACAACCAAAACAAAGGAATCACTGGTAACAATTTATTAGCCTACACAACGCAATTTACTATTGTAAGTAAGACCACCAATTAACATTTTATTTAACAACACTGATAGACCGACGCGGCCGTGCCTCCCGGACGAGTTCCATGTGGCGTTACTCGTCGGGGTGTCGTGCGTGCCTGCCCTGTAATTCATTATTTTAATAATTCAATCTCAGAAAGGGGTGGGGGGGGGGTAGTGGACCATCTAGGCTTTCCGGGTGAGTGCGTATCGTCTGAACGAGTTCCTAGTGGTGCTGCTCACCCGGGGGCCACAACGGGCCTGTTCCCCAATTTACTAATATAATTAAGACCACCAATTGACCTTGTATTTGAAAAGACCGATAGACCGATCTTTGATACCGTCATGATCAACACATATTCTTATTTTGAAGGACGCATCAAGACTCTCCTGCATTTCTCGACACTTGTGTAGATGAAATACATTTTTAAAGTATTATATCTAAGGACGTCTTGACTTTTTTCAAGGGCCGTTATGACTTTTTAACTTTGTCCGTTTTGACTTTTGTTAAGGGCCGTTTTGACTTTTTCACTTTGGCCGTTTTGACTTTTTTAGGGCCGTTTTGACCAATTATTGGCCGTTTAGTACTGGGGCCGTTATGACTACGATCCCCACGGGTGACATGAAAATAGGTGACTGCCGTTGACGCACAAACTGCGGTTGACACGCAAATAGTTGACTGATAGTGACATAAATAAGAAGCATGTATACAAAACAAGTGTCAAAATACACATTTAAGAGAAATATCAAAGTATATTTGCATATCCATACATCCCCATACGAGTTCACCGTTATTTTTTACATACGAATTAGTTTCCATACGAGTCCACCACATCCCGTTTGTTTCGCTTGTGTACACTGCACATGCTTTCGTGTGCACGACTTGGGGTTCCTTCATTTCGTTGTTTTTGTCGGTGAAATGAAGTTTTCTACTGGGATGTATGCGGCCATTGGAACTGATTGAACACTGGAACGCTTCTTGTTTCGACAGCCTGCACCACCAGGTTGGATTGTTTTTTAGCGAGATTCCTTGCCACCACGTCATTTCTCCGGCTGACTATGTCGACTTGTTTTTTCGTGACTCGTATGACAGCCATTCTGCAGAACACCACGGTTGTTCGCGTTTAGTCTCTACATGTCCTAGCAGTACTGGAAGATTGACCACCCCACTCTAAAAAAAAATAGGAAGCGGGGTCGGCCCCTACTACTCTTTTTTAGACTTTACTTTGCTTTATAGTGATACCGTCTCGTATCCTCCGGAATCGGGCCCATCTGCACCACTATACCAACCCATGACGACTGAACTATACCCGTCCTAATACTCTCTCTCGTTAGATGGGTCCGGCTTCTCAAGATCTGTATTTCAGCACAGCACTACACCTTCAATGTCTAATGACTGTCAATCTAGGGGTTTTCTTGGTGGGATGCAACCCATCTCGTCCCTATAAGCTGTGCACCCAAACAGCCGTAACGAGGCCACTCACGTGGACATATAGATCGGACTTTAAACTTTTAGACCTTAGTTCAAAATTTTATGTCGAAATTACTTTCTTTTTTAATATTATTAAAGAGTCCGATCCTCTCTTCTTTCTCTTATTTATTTTTGGACTGTCCTTCTAAAATGCTCCAAATTATATAAATATTCGGCCGATCAGTCAGTTCTTTTTATTTTTGGCTTGTAACTTTTTATTTCATTTAAAAAAAAAAATTCTGTTAACTTTTTTACTAATTGCTATTTTAAAAATTCTTCCCATTTTAACTCTAACCTCCTTCCCCCCCATCCTGAGTCAGGTCACGGATCTTATCGGAGGCAGGACTCGGGATGGGTGTGTTCGAAACCCTTGTGGTATATGAGGCACATTCAAAGCTTGTGGCACCATGTTTCAAACGTTTCTCAACCAAAATAGTGCAACAAATGGACACACAAACCAAAAATGTATAACCTACCGGACTCACCAAATCCCAATTGAAGTACTTGTGTCATTATTAATGAAATATATCTTCCAACAACTGTCAAAAGTCCCCCGCCATTTTAAATATGCTACATAAAGATAAGCAACTCGCTGTGCACGTTAAGAAAAGTATTGGCATAACATGCCCCATTCACTATATAAACATTGGAATTATAAAGTCAGAGATTACACATAACAAAATACCAATAACAAATCAAGTATTTTGATTGATTATTTACCATGGTAGGTGTATGGAGGGTATTATACAAGTGTTCATGAAACAATATTTATGACACAAATGTCAGACACTGGTGGAGGGGGATGTGATAATTAGAGACACAAGTGTCATAAACATTATCACAAATGTAATATTCTATTTAATACTGTATAATTGTCCAGCTAAATAAACACTCCAGTCAATGTTTACAAACTAAGATCGATGATAGTCACTTTTCGCACCATTTTTTTAACTTTTATACACAATAAATAGAGAGCAGGTCAACTCGCCCCAAAACCAACTCACCCCAACAGACTCGCCCCAAATTGTTGGTCAACTCGCCCCAGATGCACTCTATATTGTTTAAAATATAATATATTAGATTTGATGGAACTGCAATATATTTCATGCCAGAACATACACCTGGGAGTTCAAGATGTTAATTGTCACAGAAGTAACACGAAAATAATATACATATTGCTGGCTTACTGGGATGGGTATTATTACAGAATATTGTGATGCATGCCTGTTTCATCATTCCGCAAAAATCAGCAGACCAGTACGTTTGTTTCTTTAGTTTCAAGACTGATACCTGATGTAATGCACTACGTAACAATTAATCTGCTCACCAGAGGATGGATTCAGTGGGATTGAGCAAAATGGCTGCTGTCATTATATGTAATAGCTGTCACATGTTTACTGTTTTATTAATTAAATATACATGGACTCATATTTTTTTTTTTTTTAAGCCAAATTTACATTAGATATTGTTGAATATGCATACCAGTTTAAAAGCCTGGCCTAATCATTTCTTTAAGGAAATAAGAGACAAACTCACAAATGTTGTTCACAAAAACGGAAACGTCATGTACCTAGTTTATTGTAAAGAGAAGCAAAGTGACGTTATTGGAATACTTTCATCATTCAAATTCTGTAGTAGCTATATTACTACAGTGCTTTGCCACATTAAAATAAAAACTGGTCCACTTACTTTGACCCTTGTCAAAAAACTCCCAAATGCTACATGTAATGAACATTGATGTATATTACAAGTACAAAAAACACTTTTTACAGGTTGGTATATTTTTATTTTTCATAATTTTCTAAAGACAGAATATTAAGTTTAAGTTTTAAAAGGTGAAAGAAAGAAATAAGTACCATTTGTGAATTTATCACATCAAAAATTATTGCATACACAGCAGGGTTGAAGCTGGACCTTATTATTAGGAATTGGACAAATTTAGTTAGAAAATCTGTACTAGATATTTACAAGATACAGGTAGTTGTACAAGTAATGAACATTATACTTGTTCTTTGTTGTAGGCACGTAACAGTGAAAAGGCCATGTAAGTACTTATATTTGTGACTAAATTTAAATTATACAATTCATTCCCATTTTTTGGGGGAAATAAAACCCTGATTATGTCACACAAAGTTGTGCTTAACTACTACATGTAGTTTTATTGGTTTTGAGCAGTTAATAACTTTCTATTTTAGTCAAATTATAACTTATTTCCATATGCATTTATTACAATGATAATGACCATTGTATGGCAGTTAAAGTGTTGTATAATTATTAGTTATTGTACAAATAGTATTGGCCATGTATAATTACTAGTTATTGTACAATTAGTATTGGCCATGCCATACAGCTTAACAAAATGGCTATTTTACATGAATGTGAACCTAGTGAGTTTTTATTACAATTTGCTTATAATAAAATATGATATACATGTACATTGAAAAATGTTCTTGTCCACATGCCAGGATAACTTTAAAGCTTTCTATAAATAGATTTTTGTTATTTCAGGACAACGTTGGCTCGTTGGAGAGCAGCTCATTTAGATAATGTTAAAGAAAAGGTAAGTTTACTAACAATTTCCAGTGTAGTGTGCATTAGGAGGAATACTCTTATAAATATCAAGGGCTGACAACTGAAACTGGTTATGTCTAAAGTGATTTTTCTTTTTTTTTAGAAAAACAAGATTTAGCATTATTAAAAAAATTGGAAAAGAAAGAATTATATTTATGTTTGTTTTTTAGTATTATTTAACTTTGCATCACTCTTATTATATGGATGTTACCCCCCACCAATCCCCCCAAAATACATTTAAAAAATAAAAAATAAAAAATCCCAAGAATGGACAAAACTCATTTTCTGATAGTGGACATACCGGTAACCAGTTCTGATTGTCTGCCCTTGTAGTAGTAGTAGTAGTAGTAGTAGTAGTAGTAGTAGTAGTTGTTATTTATTTTAGTCCATAAACACAAGTAATAAAAACTTTAATTCTATATTAGGTTAAAGCAGTAATTTAGTAAATTAGGTAGAGTTAAAAAAGTTAAGTTCCAGAATTATAATAGTTGTTGTGCATTCTGTTGTGCAAATGTTTAACTGGTAAAAGTAGAAAGTGTCTTTTTTTTTGAAAGCCGAAAAAAATAGCAGATTTTAAAATTTACATCAAGCACTATTTCTGTAATGCTTCATTATTTTTCATGTATTATTAAGGAAAGACGTCCATATCTTGCAACTGATTGTGAGGATTTGCACCAATGTGAGAAGTGGAGACGACAGATTATTGGTGAAGTATCTCGCAAGGTGGCCCAGATTCAAAATGGTATGAAAATCAGGTTTCTTTCTTTGTCTTTTTCAAGTAATTGTATTTATAAACATGTTATCGTCACAAGATGGTTGAAAATGATACTGCATCATATTTACATGGATTTAATCTCAGGATTACGTTCATGCTGGAGGTTTTTAGTTTTAATTTTAGGTGTGATATTAACTTGCCACAAGTGTTTAATTATGCATTCACAGACTAACCAACGAAGAATAATGTTTTAAATATATTTCATCTCAACAGATTTGACCAATATGATTTTTTTTTTTAAATAGTCTGTTTAATGATAATAATGTTCAAAAATGTACAACATAAATTTGAAAGGTTATGATTCTTTGTAACATGTTCAAAATACTTTTGTTTAATTTTAAAACTGAATATTGTTTTGGAATTTTGTTTTAGATTATAGTGAGTTTTTTAAAAGTATTTTCTACCGATTCATTTTGGTTTTTACTTGCTGTCTAATTTTGTTTTATATTGGAGTCCACTTTCATATATATTTAATCTTTTTGTTTTGTTCAGCTGGACTTGGAGAGTTTCGACTTCGAGATCTCAACGATGAAATCAACAAGTTGCTTCGAGAAAAGGGTCACTGGGAGGACAGAATCATTGAGCTTGGTGGTACAGATTACAAGGTATATGATAAGAAGATAATAGTGCACCGACACAACACAGAAAAGTAAAATTTGACAAACAATCTCAACTCATTGTGAAGCAGTGGAGTTATATTTTCCTGCATAATTACAATATATTAAAAGAAATGTTGTCATTTTCTGAAGCCTCTAACAGACAGGGTTTTTTTTTCTTTAATTATATTGTCAATAAATACTAATCTAGCATCAATTCCTACATATGTTTCATCGAATATTTAATAAAGAAAATGTTGGTATGTTTTGACTGATACATTGTTTTATGGATACGTTTTGACAAAAAATGGGTTTGTCTTCGTTGGGTGTGTTTCGGTTTGAGTATGTTTTGACCTGTTCCCATATTGTCAGTGACTTATTGTCTGTAGTTGTTCTTATATTCTAGAGAATTGTAGTTTTAAACATGTATTAAAATAACAAAGTATTCACAGCTATGTTTTTGGTACAGCTTGCCTTCAAGTTTAGTTTTGTTTTAGGACGAAGAGTTAACAGTAATTTTTGCCTTTTCTTCAGAAAGTGGGACCCAAATTGCTGGACCATGAAGGGAAAGAAGTGCCAGGAAACAGAGGATACAAGTAGGTTCCGACATTCAGAATTCATCTCTGTTTAGAAGATATTTTATCTCAAAGTCACTGACCATTGTTATTATCAGTATAAAGTATTTTTTGCTATTACAGCTTTTTTGGCAGTTAAATTCTTAGTATTAGCACTTACAACTTCTTACATAGATTATACATTTTTGGCAAATCAAATGTTTTTCCATTCATTCTGGTGTTTGTAGATCTGCAGTATTGACTTTACAAGCATTAACTGTACTTCTCAAATAATTGTGAGTGAACGTGTGTTGAGCTGCGGTTAGGCACATCCCTACTATTAGTTTGGCCCAGCTCATCTTTCCTTGGGTGACCCTACTAGGAACCGAAGCTCCCCCTGGTTTAGCTCCACATGTCAAAGTTTAAGTATGTTTCGTTTAACGACACCACTAGAGCACATTGATTTATTAATCATTGGATATCAAATATTGGATAATTTTGACATATATTCTTAGAGAGGCAATCCGCTACATTTTTTCATTAGTAACAAGGGATCTTTTATATGCATCATCCCACAGACAGGATAGCACATACTATGGCCTTTGATATACAAGTCATGGCTGGAACGAGAAATAGCCCAATGGGCCCACTGGTGGGGGTCGATCCTAGACTGACTGTGTATCAGATGGATGCTGTTCCACTGGGTTATCGTCATGGTGTTTATGCAGTGCAAAAGAGTACAGGATCAGCAGCTTTAAAGAAATGTAATTAGTTCCAACTACCATGCAACTCGTAAAATTTTATTGCTCCATTCTGAATTCATTTTCTTAAAGATTGGTGATGGGTTTTTTATTAGGTCAGTCAGGACTAGCTCTGGCACTTGCCAAATTCGCCAATTGCGAATTTAACAAATAAATGGCAAGTTTTATTTTAATTTGGCAAAATAATTTCATGTAATAATTAATATTTTGTGAGAAAATGACTAGGTTTCTGTAATTTTTGAAGTCTAATGGATAATTTGGCGAAATTTTCTACAAACCAGAGTTAGCCCTGTCAGTATGTAGCAGTTTTGTTGGTGCAACTATACCCTGTACAAGCCTTTTTGAATCAGTAATTTTAGATTGGTTTCATATAAAGAGAAAAGGAAAACTATTTTGGTAATAATAAAATATTATATTTTGAAGTTCATAGTCCAGAATTTTGTTTGCTCATGTACATTGTAGCTTTAAATGATTGTAACCATTGTTTCTCAATTTTTTAATCCTACAAAATAATTTTGTTTTAATCCTACATTCAAAATGGATGTCTAATTAGTAGAAACAGATTAACAAATGAATAATCAAATTTAGAGTTTAGTAGAATAAATTAATGAAGAAAATATAATTTGAAACTATGAGCACCAACATTCTTCACTATGGGAGAGTATTGCTGTTTTATTTGACCAGTTTTTTAAAATTGTACTTAAAATTAGAAAAGTTTTCTTTTTAATTTTCCCTGTCTTTTTCCATCAAGTCAAACTAAGATTGTTGATAAAAACACATATACCGGTAAAACCTTTGCTGATATGAAGTATAGACAGGTTCAAAAATTTTCAAAAAACATTACTTGCCACAGGGCAAGGGCCAATCAGATATTCACTTGCCCCATATATTTTTCCACTTGCCCATACTTCTTACGGTGACCAATTCTGTTGTACTTAATTTAATACAGTGCTCAATAATGTAATAATCTTGAAAGTAATTGTTTTAATTGAACAAATAAAGAATTTTAGCAATATGTTACACTTACCCAGGAAGTACTAAATTTATATGTCTGTTCAGTAGTATCCACTGTTTATTGTACTTTTGTCTGTCTTCTCTTCTTGTTGATTTAAACTTTGTTCTTTGTTTGGCAGTGTCCACTTGTTCATCTAAATATAATTATTGTGTCGATGTAGGCCTATGTCTTGGTGACCACTTGTTGTATTGTCGTGGGTGTGGCGAGAACCCTTTTCACATGTGAGCCATTCTTTTATGGCTGGCATTGGTTCAAAATCTTTTAGGGATTTTGGCCTATGTGTCATTATTGTGAGTATATTATTTAACACCATCTGCCCCCCAAACACTTCTCTGGGTTGATTTTACCCTGTTCATAACTGAGAAAAGTCTCTCACAAACGGCCGTAGCTGGGCTCAAAGTAAACATGATCTCTATTACTCTGCAAATGTTTTTAAATATTTCAGGCTTGGTAAACAACAGCAGGGAGGGGGTAGGTTGTCATACATCGATTGCAGCCTTGTATTTTTTTATTTATTGAACATAATTTATTTGTTAAAAACAATATTAATAAAGCAGAACAAATTCATCAATATATTCATGTATGCTTAGAGGGAATCGCACCATCACTATTATGGCGTAGGGCTAATGAAATCTAACTTGTCACGATTATGACGTAGGGCTAAAGAAATCTAAATGCACCTCAGACATTAATTTTACATTTGCAAAGTCCTGAAAAACATTAAACTCTGCTACAAGGCTTATTACATCTAAACTAAAATATCTTACAACTTTTATAAGAATACAGTACATAATGTTTATGCTTTGTTCAAGTGAACTCGGAAATTATAAACTTGGCTTTACGCCCCCGTTCATTTGCAAAGAGCAGATTCCGGAACCGCGTTAACGTCTAATTTAATTTTAATATGACAATTTTAAACTGTATCCCACCTCATATACCATGTTTGCAACGATCAAACATTTTGATTGCACACACAAGGCATGTATACTTTATTTTTATATAAGCTGTAAAACATATTGAACGCTATTTGCAACTTTGAAGATCATCGAAACAATTACTTGTACCAATTCAATCGAACATTCAGTGGCGGAAATTAACAATCTCAGTCGATAGTAAAAGGGGAATAACTCTTAAGTTGTTATCGAACTTTGAGTGTGTCAACACACTGGCAACAGTTCCGATCATTCCAGCATTTAGGGTTAGGGTTACTGTAGTCCTCCTTAGAGCTATGTAAATGCTCGAACGATCAGAACTCTTTCCAATGGATTTAGTGAGATTTGTACCAGTATAAAAATAAGTTTTAGGTGTTACATTAGTCACTTGTCATCGGGCATATGCAGTTAACATAATTACTTGCCCGACATGAAAATTCCACTTGGCACAGGCGTTGGGCGATGGGCTTTTTGATCCCCTGATAGATTTCTGTTCACTTATATGAAAAATAACAGTAGTAACTGCATGTTATTGTTTTATTTCAATTACTTTCATAATATTATAACTTTATTATTTCTTGTGATTCCAGATATTTTGGTGCAGCTAAGGATTTGCCAGGAGTCAGAGAATTATTTGAACAAGAACGTAAGTGTTTAATATTAGGAGATTTGATGCGTGTCTTAAAATACGATATCTCATCTGCTAAATGTGAGATACATTGAATAAAATTGTTTTTGAATTGTCTTAAAATACGATATCTCATCTGCTAATGTGAGTGTGTCTGTTGTGACTGTATGGTGTGTGAGTGTGTACGTGCACATTCATAAGGTTCGCTATTTATATGACACTTTACCATTCATATACTGTAAACCAGATTAATATTGTGATATTTTTGTTTTGCAAGAATGTAAATTAAAGTTGTGTGAGTTCTGTTGTCAGAACTTGAATTATCTTCATGTAACTGAAGACGCACTGAACTTTCATAGATAATGTGAAAATCTGCCATCCTTGTTGACATACAGCAGTTACCTTTATTGAACATAGCTGTGTGAATAAAATGTGTGCCTTTTCTGGAATCGGTGTATTAAATGAAAGCAGAAATATCACTGGATACTATTTTGAAGAGTAACCAATCAAGTCAACATAAAAGAGGTAGTTATCAGTCGATTTATGCCTGTCACTAAAACATCAATGTGAAGACTGTTTTTAGAAAGTAGTGTCTAGGGACCATTTTGGCAACATGTAAATATAAAACAAATAAATAGAATACATTGAATAAAATTGTTTTTGAATTTTATAATAAATTATAACAATATTGCTGTGGCATTTTTAGCACCTCCTCAGGTGAGAAAGTCGAGGGCGGAACTAATGAAAGAAATAGATGCTGATTACTATGGTTACCGAGATGAGGATGATGGTCTTATAGTTCCTCATGAAGTGGAGGCAGAAAAGCAAGGTATGTCTGTTGAAATTTAACATATTATACAGTGTATTATAATAAAAGTATTGCTTTATGAGTATTTCATGATATATTTATCATTTAATATTAGTTAAGCATTCTGCTGTTCTACCATGATTAAACATTGATATATAAAAAAAAACCTTTGTAATTTAAGGTGTTACAGAAGAACTCTCCCCCCCTCCCCCAAAAAAAAAAACCCCACAAAATGTCTGCAGATTGATCGTTGATATGGATAGACTTGGGACATGGTGTATTTGAGTGGCAGAGGGTGTGCTTGAGGAGCAGTGGGTCATAGGATCAATCCCACATAGTGGACATATGCATATATTTTTCTTCAGTTAACTAGTTCTTGACTGATGTCAAATGCTATAGTTTGCTATCCTATTTGTGGGAAAGTGTATTAGGAAATTTGGGTTGAGCACATTAATTTATTAATCATTGGCTATTGGATGTCAAATATGGTAATTTTGACACAGTCATAGAGAGAAAACCCACTACATTTTTCTTTTAGTAGCAGCAAGGGATCTTTTATATGCATAATCCCACGGATAGGATAGCACATACCACGACCTTTGATATACCAATCGCGGTGCACTGGCTGGAACTAGAAATAACCCAATGGGTCCACTGACAGGGATCGATTCTAGACCAACCGTGTATCAGGTGTGTGCTTTCTCACTGGACTATTCCTTAATGTTTCTTGGATGGATTCACTACTACCAAGTCGAGTATAAAGTGTATGCTGCTAACAAAATGGTTGTCAACTTGCAGCAATATCCACACTGGTTTCCCAGTGGAAAGAACACCAGAAGAAGGTTGTGCGTGGTGAGGTAACCGAAGATGAAGACATGGAAACAGATGATGTTTTATACCAATCAGAAGAGGTAACTCACACCAAATGTTATTTTGGGGATGTAACACTAGATGTAACCTATGCTACATGGCTACCATGTATATAGCCACTTCTAGATAAAGTAACACAGATGATGGCCTACATTATGGTTGTATTTATGGAATTCATCCTTGTATGCAATTTTTATAGTTCATCCCATCCTCCTACAAAAATGTTTTTTGTAAATAATTTCAGTTTTGTTTGACTTAAGAAGAAAAAAAAAGTGTTTTGGAAATAACAAAAATATACTAGAAAACAATTGCTTCAGAAATAAATAACTGATGGTAAATTCCATAGCATGAAAAAAGGCATTGCCCGTTGGACGGACTATAGTACATTGTATATACGGTAGTCAACTAGACCTGAGCACAAAGAGATCCTTGCAAAATTTACAAAGAAAGCAGTCAGAAACTGTTAAAAATAGACCTACATTAGGATAAGTACAAAGAAGGCAGTAGGCAGTATAGATCAAAAGGTGTGAAGCGGTCAGAACGGTAGGAAACTGTTGAAAAGGTCTTATGTATTAATATTATAGATTCAGTGAAAGATTATTATACGAGCTTGTGTGTCGTACTGATATTACGAAACGAGTGTCAAGATTTTTGTATTGCAAGAGCGAGGGTAATACATAAATTGTGACACGAGTTTTGTAAAATCAGTACGACACATACCTGAGTGTAATAATTTCTTTATTATCCATATTATTAGAGCGGGTTTTTTTTTTATGAATAACAAAATGTTTTAATCACAATTAGAAGGAGACAACGAAATGACATCATATTTCACGTGCAAAGTCAGAGCTAGGACTGGAGAAAACAATGTCATGTTATGATATTACTGCCCAAAATTACGTCATCACACTTATTATTACATGTGTGTTTTGTATGATTATTATTAACTCAGTTATGTTGAACCATGTGGATAATAATAAAGATATCTTAGTCACTAGTGAAAATAACTACTTAAATTGTTATTCCCGCTGGTAAAAAGTGTTAATATAGTGTATATAAAGCAGGGTTTTATGTATCCTGGAAATCTGGGAATGTCCTTGATTTTTATGATCCAGACTTGGAATGTCCTGAAAAAAGCATTAAACAATTTTGTGTCCTGGAAATTTAGTAAAAAAAAAAATTGGTGTTTTATTTGTTAAAACCTGTCTAAATTCAGACAATTTGTTATAAAAACATTCATTGATTGAACATTTCATGTCCTGGAAAAATAAAAAAATGTCCTGGAAATGTCCTTGAATTTTATGTATTTTCAAGTGTAAGAACCCGGGTAATCTAGTGGTAAAAAGCTTACATGATGCACAATTGATCAAAATAAAACAGAAAACACAATAGGGATTTTTAAAATAAATTTTATCTTGTTTCTACTCTCTTGTCACAATACTTTTTACATAGATATTATTTGGATGTGTTTTTAATGATTGTTGTTTCACCAAAAATACTACTTTTTTTTTTTTTAAACATCATTTAATTTTGTTTTACATTTTTGTTGTAATTGTATTTTCAGGATGAAGACATTGGAGAGGAAAAGAAAGCGGAAAAAGAAACAGAGCAACATTTTATTGCCCACGTACCCGTTCCATCTCAAAAAGAGGTAAGGAAAAGAAAGCAATGTGTCACAATATATCAGCACCTTTTTTTAACCCGTGGCTGCTTTTTGTCCAACATTATGGTTATTTTGACACTTGGTATAGTTTTTTTGTGAAAGAGCTAACCAGTTACTGTTACCACATAGATTACGTCAACTTATTAACAACATGGGATCTTTGATATTAACCTTTTCTCTCGTCATTGAATTTAACATGGGAAGTATTACGGCGTTGGTGATATAAGACGTCACATCAATGAGAGTTGGGTAGTTTTAAATCGATATTTTGTTATTAAAACCTTCATTATAAAAGCTATCGTTGTTACTTTGTAGTGTTAAATTGTATTTAACACATGAAACAGACACGGCAAATATGATAGTGTAGTTTATTTACGATAAAACGGTCAAATAAAGAAGTTACTGTTTCAGCCATCTTTGTTTGTTCGTGTAAAATAATGGTTTATTTATCGACTGGATGGGAGAAAAAGACTCCAATCATATGCAGTCATGAGGGATAGTCTCGTCCCGGGTCGAAATTTCCACCACGTCGGGTGTACTTTTTGTATTCCACATGATCACATATGATGGAGTCTATTAGTATTCAAGAGCTGGATTTAGTTCAGTCGGGAGATAACTTGTCTAAGGTGCTTTGATTGTAGAATGGAATCACCTCGGTAGACCCATTCTCTGATTGTTGTTTGTTTTTACCCATCATAACCAGTACCTGATGGATGTGTAGGAATTGTCTGTGGGAAAGTTCATATAAAAATCCCTTGCTGCTAACTGAAGAATGTAGCAAGTTTTCTGTAAAACTGTGTCAAACATGACCAAATGTTCGACATACAACAGCTAATCATTAATGTGGGTGTTTTAATATCTTCTCACAGACCAGTAATTTTAGACTATAGGTACAGCCAGATATAGTGGTATAATCCTAAATGCATTTCAAAATTATTCAAATTCACTATGATTTAAGATTTTGCCTTTAATTGTGATTTATACCCCAAAAAATTGTGTGTTTTGTCTTTCAGATTGAAGCAGCACTGGTGCACAGAAAGAAGATGGAACTGTTACAGATGTACGCTAGCGAAAGTTTGCAGGAAGAGGAGGAAGGAGTCCGACAGATGCTGGGAGTGTGACGGGGATGAAAACAGGAACACTTTCACTGACTGTGATACCATGACACGCAGACACTCAAATGAAATACAGGCATTACATTTGGATTCACTGACATTTAATGTCAATTGGGAGAAAAAAATGCCTTGAGGGACATCTAAAATCTCATCTGTAGGCCATGGAATGATGTCTGTCCCACTCTGAGAAAATGTTATTCAGAAACAGATCTAGAACTTGACTGATGTGGGTGGGGAAAGAGCTAGCTTCTTTTGGTTTTGACTGAAATGCAATATTCTTGAGTATTGTGGAAAGGTAGCTTTCCATACAAAACAAGCAATCACGTGCCATCCCATGCACCCCCCACACACACACCCCCAAAACAGTGCCTATTGTATTGTAGTATTGTACAGCTGATACTTGGTAAGTATAGTTTGAAGGGCATGTAGATGAATGTCTTATACAAGAAATAATTACCAATGAAAAGACATCTACACATATATGTAGAAGGAGCTGACTTCTTAAAACAGAGTTTTTCAAACCACAAAGGTGTGCAGAAGCCATCCAAGCACTGAATTGATGACTGTTGTACTAAGCTTGGATACTTCCAGTGCTGGCCCATGAAAAAACATCTCTGTAGCTGTTAAAGTACATCAAGATGTATGACTTGTATAACAACAAGAAGTAGGAGTATACAGGAAATATTTTGTTTTCAAAATCTTGATTAGCAATATTTCTAGTCAACTGAAAATGGATTATTATCAACTACTGTTTAATGTTTTAAAATTGTGTAGTGATCTGTAAAACTTGCGTAGCGAATCGTGACACAATACTGAAGAAAATGTTCCATGATGTACCAAGAAAAGTAGTCTACACATCTCCTGAATTGTTACAGTATCAGGTAATCAGAGTTACTGGAGGTTCAAGTGCATTTTATGCAATAAAATAATATGTTCAATGAAAGGATTAACATGGCATTTGGCAGTCAGTGTGCTTAACTTCTCAACTGCCGGGATATGCACATAAATTATCATTTCACCAGTTTATCAGTCATGTTAAATGCCATTTTTAAAACTGATCTTGTATATTTGATACATTTTCCTAACTAATGTATGTCATTTGGTGTTTGTTTTCACATTTGTGGTTCATAGTACATTGGAATTAAAATGTGAAATGTATGTTCATAACCATTCTTTAAAAGATGTAGGCATTCATTCATCAGTCATATTGTAATTATTTCAAGTATCTACCTGGCATCATGAATTTTTTGTATCAGAATATTTTCCTATATAATATCATTATCACACAGTGTAAATAAAACATGTATATATCAACTGTTACTTTTTCTTTCTTTGCTGTTAATAATTATTGCTGTTGTTTGAATGCACATGCATGTCCCGATATAGTGCATTCCTTAAAGGGACATTCCTGAGTTTGCTGCAGTTTTTAAGATGTTATTGACTAAAAGAGACTTTATAATGATTGTAATTACATATCAAATATATTTTTCTTAATAAAATATTAGTGGCTGTATATTAAATATGTTTCTGATCGTTCTAATATTTGTACTAGGTTAAATTTCATTTTATTTTCTAAAAAGCTTTTACATACTAACTTATTTGAAGACAGAATCCAGTTTGGGTTTCTTACAAATATTAAGACGACCAGAAACACCTTGAATATACAGACACTGATATTCTAAACAAGAAAATATATTTAATATGTAAGATTAATCGTAGAAATATTTTATTAGTCGGAAACATCTTACAATGCAGCAAACTCTGGAATATCCCTTTAAATGTTGAACATCAAGAAATGAGTATTGTTTGAACACAGTCTAATTGCCACCATGTGAGTCCGGTGCAATTAACATCATATCTGCTTTTATTCAAATATGCTTTTAGACAGGTTTTTTCTTTAAGATGGTTAAAAGGTGCAGAATTGGGAGGGGAGTATGAATAAATTAATTGAGCTTGACCAAGGTGGGGGAAAAAGGAATGGACAAATTGCAAAAATATTGCATTATATACATGTACCTAGTATTACGGAAGGAAATGTTTTATTTAACGACACACTCAACATATTTTATTTACAGTTATATGGTGTCGGACCACACAGATATTGAGAGAGGAAACCTGCTGTCGACAATTCATGGCCTATTCTTTTTTTTTCTTTTTATTAGCAGCAAGGGATCTTTTATATGCACCATCCCACAGACATGGTACATACCACGACCTTTGTTACACCAGTTGTGGAGCACTGGTTGGAACGAGAAATAGCCCAATGGGTACCTAGTATTAAAGTCTGTAAGCTCTAAGTATGGAGTAACATCATGGAATGGGATCCTTGGCAAGGACTACTGTAACGGGTATAATTCAGAAATTTCACACTAATTTTGTTAGAGAATAACTAACAAAGTACAAGGAATTACGGATAACTGGTATCACTCTCATGAATGAACGTTGTAGACACTAGCCTCTGCCAAGTGTTTTACAACATTCATTCATGATGGACAGATAATTTGTAACTCCTCGTAATAATTTTGTTATTTTCTTTATTACCCATTGTCACTTTTAAGTTTTATAAAATATAAAATACCCTCTGCTACCTAAAGCAATTCCATCAGCTATTACGTGGTGCACTGGCTGAAATGATAAATGGGCCATTGACAGGGATCGATCTCGGACTGACGGTGCATCAGGTTGGTGCACTGGCTGGAATGAGAAATGGGCCATTGACAGGGATTGATCTCAGACTGACCGTGCATCAGGCGAGTGCTTTACCACTGGCCTACATCCCGATCCTACTGTTTATGAAACAAAGAGTAAAACATTTCCTGTAAATCTTTCTTAAATAGTATAACGTATATGTAATCTGACTAGTGAATGAGTATATAGTAAGCACCAGAAATTTCTGTGTAATCTAAACTAACCAATATGTATCACATAAAAAAAAAAAACACATAAAAAAACCCACAACAGCAAAAACTTTTGTTTTCATTTATTCCTCTCTATTAGAGATGACAAAGAAAAACAACTGTTGTAGTTATTTTCAATACATATAAATCTTAAACTGGCTGTACATATCACAACAGAAAATATGTGAATTTTGCTCAATTGCTTTGATCAACACAAAATTACTTGGCTGCCTATGTATGGTGTTTAGAAAATCGTAAAATCCATAAATGCCTCTAAAATATTCACTCACATCAGTGTAATACAAAGAATTTAAAAACGTGTACATCTGGATACTGTAATTATCTCCCTTGATTAAATTTAAAGGTGTCATGATTTGTAATACATGTGGCGCTATGTCTTATAAATCTTAAAATATTGGTAAAATTGGCTACAACTTTTAATCTATCTTAATATGAAGAGTTCATTTCCAAAAGGTGATGTACGCCAGTTTCCAGATTTGTGAGTTATTAGTGGAGGTATACTGACAATGGTACAATTCAACAATGTCACAAAGTTTCCATCAACTGCAAAAGTTGCTCAGTGAACAGGATCTTAAAACTGTGCTTTGTGTAATATACACTATGTCATGTGCCACAAAACCCATGTTTTTCTTACAATGATGTAATTGGATATAGCATTTTCGAAATGAACTCTTCATATGATACTACACTAAATATATCTAATACCTTGCATATCATTAGACGTATACTACTATCAATTATAAAACAGTACTATTTTTAAAACCTCTTACATATTTCGCTAATTTTATCAATATCAATATCATCTGATCATTTACAATATACGTATATCCATCTGATTAACAAAGTGAAAAAGAAAAATGAAGAAATAAACTATACTTCACACAATTCATTTTAACAATGTAACACAAACATAACATAACGAAATCATATTTTAATAAAGTATACACGAGTGGAACTGAAAAAACCCTAAAACCACACAAAAGTAATTCAACACCAAATTACTTGCAGCATTAAATACCGAACAATAAGAAAGATCTATGTAGACATACATGTAGGTGCACCGGTATATGCTTTAATTATAAATTACATAGACTGCAGTGTAATCATGAAGTAACGGACAATTAAGTTGCAGATGACAAAATGGTGTGTACAGAATTTTAAAATACAGAAATAATGACATCAGACTCACAGATATAAATTCAATGTTAAAAAATATATGAAGAAATGACATGAACAGAAATCCTCAAACAACTGCTATAAATTGTTAATTATTTTAATTATTCCGGCTGAAATAAGATTTTATGCATGTACATGTTCAAGTACTGAGATTCAAGGACAGATAATTCTGACCAGGGTTGTACGCTAACAAATTCAAATGCCAGAGCGGAATACAAGTCTCACAACTAAATTATCTGTTTAAATAGCTATTAAAGGGAGATGCATTAATAACCACTTACTCTTAAATACTAATAATTAAAAATTCTTTAAAGATGCTGCACTTATGTTCAAAACTATTTACCTCTGAGCTGCTACACCCACAAGGAAATATATTAGTTACTGTAAACTTGTGCTGCTCATCATGTTGTAAAGTATACATTTCACACAGTATTACAGTAAATGAAAGTGCATGGGTGGTCTGTTAGTAATGCTAGATACTGTCTACTGTGGGGATGTTTTATGGTGAAAACCATGTGATACAGCATGATTTGACTAGATGTGCAATTGGAGATGACGAAAGCAAATACGTATGTGATTTTACAACATCAGAATCCTGTTTGGGAGGGCAAACACTCGTGAACAATTTGCCTGGTACCATTGTGTTCTGTAATATCCCATTAATTTAATGTTAGGATTGTTATTTCCTTCTGACTTTCCTGGTTATTTTAGTCTAGGTGCGACCCTGGAGAAAACGCGCACCCAGTTACCATCTGATTAATACACACCAGGAACACTCCTTGTCAACATCTTGATGGGAACCATCCAACTAACTGCACCTTATCGCTTTAATCTCAGACGGCTTTTATTTTTAAATTTCACTTAAAGCAGTTGCCCTTGCATCGCTTCCAGATAACTAAACAGAAACAATTATTACATTTTGTATACGAATCTCAACATTAAAAAAACGTCGAAGAAATTGAAAGTAATTCGACCTCCTGAACATGCCTCTACTAAACGGTCTAAACCAATTCATACAAAGATCACTAGGGGTCAACACTAATTAACTATAGGTACAATCTAATAGTATGAGGGAAACTTTACCAAAGCTTAGTTTATTAATGATAAACATTTTTCAACCATTGGACCTGATCATAAAGGTCAAAGTGCGATCTTGATACTATGCAGGTTTTCCTCTGCCACTAAAATTTAGTTTGAATATAGAAAGTGAGCTGTTTGAATTGTTGGTTAAGACTAACAAAGAAATGCAAAAACTGTGACAACAAAATCATTGTTTTAGTACCAATTCACCTGAAAGTAATAAACCTGCTCACTAAACCTAAAACTATTTAATATGCACAAAAGCAAACTAAAAATGTTTATTTTCATATAAAAAAATTTTTTTTAACCTTTAGAAAAACTAAAGTGAGGCCTATTAATTATGCTAATACTAAATTCGAAGGTGCTTGGTTTTCCTACAGTACTGTATGGTATTGATTGCTAAATGGTAATTTCTCACATAAAATGGTAATTACCCTGCATTTAGTCTTGTGTGAACAACAAAATTGAGGGTATTATTCACCTCCAAATGCATTCGAAACTCCCCAACACAATTCAAAAACAAAAAAGATCTTATCTAGCTATGAATATATTTTTTTAAAGCGTCCTGAACTCACAAACATCCCGACATTTCCAAATGAATCAGGTTATAGCAAACAATATGTTTAAGGACAGTCTGACCTATTATGTTGCTTATCCTTACTATTTTATATAAATGCTAAAATGTAGTACATGTAATGCAATACAAAATCTATACTGCATTTTTTGGTATTGAGCACATTGATTAACTAATCATTGGCTGCTGTATGTCAAACGTGTGATTTCTGACACATAACAACCCGATATTTTTTCCAATTCGCAGCAAGGGTTATTTCATATACCACAACCTTTGATACAGTAGTTGTAGTGCACAGATTGAAACAGGGACAAAAATATTGAAAACAAGCTGGATTGTCTGCAACTGCATATAAATTATTCATCTGAAAAGTGGCATTTTATAAGATTTGTCATTCAAAACAATGTTTGTGCATAGAGGTTCAGTTCTGATGACAGTTCTGGTTCAATATACAAAATATATCAGTACACATGTTCTTGGGTTTGGTTTTCAATCTGACCCGAACTTTTTTTACATGCTCATATACCACAGGGGTTTTGAGCATGTCCACCCAGGGTACGGCCTCTGAAGGCCAGGCTCCATATTCATAAACGTACTTAAGTGAATGTATGATACTTATCTGTGTACTTTAAGTATGTATTTAGGTATCATACATTGACTTAAGTATGTTTATGAATACGGAGCCAGGGGCCCAACTCAGGGCAGATTTGGTTTTCAGAACATTTTGGTTCGACATAGAAATGTACAGGTTTGCTTTTGAAAAAATTCTGGTTCGACATTCAGCAAAAGTACATGCTAACAGGTTTGGTTTTAAAGAAATCCGTGCTCTTTGTGCGTTTACATCTGAGAGGTGACTAGTTACTGTTATTGATCAATCAATACGTATGGAAGTTGGAATAAAATGATTGCATTTATCAACAATAGTTAAAAATTAAAGTTTGTTTTGTTTAATGACACCACTAGAGTACATTGATTTATTAATCATTTGGATGTCAAACATATTTGGTAATTTTGACATAGTCTTAGAGAGGAAACCCGCTATATTTTTCCATTAGTAGCAAGGGATCTTTTATAAGCACCATTCCATAGAAAGGATAGCACATACCACAGCCTTTGATATATGGTGCACTGGCTGGAACTTACCAACAATAGATGCAGCACAACTAATTATCTCATTGACTTCTTCAGCTAATCACCATATAACTGTAAATAAAATGTGTTGAGTGTGTCGTTAAATAAACCATTTCCTTCCTTCTTCAGCTAATCAAAGAAAAACTCCACACTCCAGTGAAATGAGTCTAAACCAGATCATGCCAGGGACCTAATATATATCCGATTTAGAGAGTCACATTTTAGAATTTAGAAAATTTGAGATCTAGAAACTTGGCCAGTTTTGACAGGATTCCGGTTTAGACCGTTTTCGTTATACAGTGAAACCCCTCTAAACTGGACACCCTCATAACCAAGTAAAAAGTCCAGTGTTAAAAGGTATCCGGTTTAGAGAGGTTCTCTTCTGCACAGATATTTAAAAAGGGACCATAAAAAAACGTCCGGTTTTGAGTGAATTCCGGTCTACAGAGGGGCTGGTTTCAAGAGTTTTCACTGTATTAGTGTTACTACTCTTTATAACTGAGAGTATGTTCCAATTATTCTGATTATAATACATCTGAGATCAAAATTCCACATTATATTAAAGACATAAATACCACTAAATACAACAATTACAATGTACTATTATTAAGCATGTATAAAAGGTTTTAAAGGGGTTCACATTTATCAGCATTCTCACAAGCATTCAAAATGTACACTAGGTTGGATCACAGGTATCCCCAAACATTAACGTCAGATATGTTATAGTAACTCTTTATATATGTAATTACAGTATTTGTATTATGGGTTTCTGTTTGGGGGTACCTGTCGGTTGGATAGGATTAATGCCAGAAAACAGAAAAAAAGAAGAAGTCAATAATAAAAACATCCCTTGCAAAATCAACCTCTTAATGCATATTTTTAGGAAGGGGAGGGGTATCTAAAACTCATGCAAGTGAAAATTATTTGACTCGGATTATAAATTTGATAATAACTCTGTTTATTATCCTCTATGTGGTGGATTTATCACTGGAGTAAGGTCCCTTCATTTCTTCATGTTTTGTCATAATTCAGTGTACAATACACATTCTACAAATACACGTGTCATGTGCATTGTTTAATATAGCACACATCTAAAAAAATCTTTTAATTTAATAGAAACAAAAAAGAGAACAAAACACTTTTAACACAAAAAACCTGTTGTGAGTGTTGAACTGATAACAGATACTATGATCAGACAACATCCTGTAGCACGGGTACCCACACTGGAGGTTAATAATTATTAATATCCTAATCATTTATAAATCATTTAGCTCGTATTCATGTTGAACCACAACTCACAAACTGATGAATTATTTCACAAGAGGCAAGGCTTAACAAAACTGTATCATTACTTCCTGTTCTACAGTCAGAGGTGCACAAACCTTTGAGGTGGGTCCCACTTTCTGCCAGTTCAATATCCTGAGATCCTTCCTTTTTATTTTGGCCTGTTTAGGATTTAGTTTACTGTCATGGATAGATAGCACAGGTCTAAAGGTTGCATGTCCACGACATACTATGAGCATAATAATATTTTCTTACATACAGTGGAACTCCTCTAAACCGGACACGCTCGGGACCAAGTAAAAAGTGCAGTTTTAAGAGGTATCCAGTTTACAGAGGTTCTCCTGTCCATGACAGACATGCGCTACAACAGCTTGTTCTGAATGTGCAAGTAAATCCCTATGATATGACATGACTGAGGTTCTTTTCTACACAAATATTTAAAAAGGGACCATACAAAATGTCTGGTTTTCAGGGAATTCCGGTTTACTGAGGGTCTGGTTTTGAGAGGTTTCACTGTACTACCAATTGATAAACTATGTGCAGTAATTATCATGGAATGAACAGAGCTTTCTATTTATGGTATTACAATTAATGATGCCAGTTACAGGAACAGTTAAACAATTGAACAGACATTTGATTTTTTTTAAATTATTATATAAAATATAGCTGTTCATTATTATAGCAGTTCACATTTCAGTTCGCAGCCCTCTGTAGTGACCTTCAACAATTCCCTAATTTCCACCCTCCAATTTGCACACCTCTGAAGTAGGTAGAATTTCAACATGATAAACGTATGCATAACTATTACAATGTAGTGACAAAATAAATAAGCAATGAATGGTGAAATGTATGAATTAAAATAAAATTTACCCACAAAATAATCTTTCACCCACAACATAATAAATAATAATACATGTACAGTACACGTACAACACAACACGTAAGTATGTATACATATAAAATATAAACTATTGGTTACACTTGAACATCAACACAAACACAAACACCACTCACAGGTGGCTATAACGGATAATAACCGCCATTTCTCAACACTTGAACATGCATACCCTGTAAAAACACAGCAGATTCACTTTAGTGTACGTAAAGTTCCCAAGTACTGTATAGAGTGAAAAATATGGAGGTGCTCATAATTAAGCCAGTCGCAATTCATTTGAACAGATTTTAAAAATAAAATTCTATTAATCAAATAAAAGAAAAGACAAGATGGTGGTGATCATAGTAGATGATTATTAACACGGATGTTACATTGCATTGGTTCTACTTACAAGAGTTGGAATTAACCCGTTTTAAGTTGCCTTCCATATATGCTGCTAATGCCCACGTTTAGTTCAGGAACCACTGAATCAGCAATGCAACTGAAATCCATTATTTTGGATTCGGATTTATTATTACCATTAAAGGGAAATATGTTTTGCACACAACTGTTTTTATGAATTGCACTTCAAACTGGAATTCACAGAAAATAAATTTGCAATGGCTCCAGCAGAGAAAAGGGGGGGGAAAAAAATTCCTCACTATTAAGTGTATCAATTATTTGTAACTTTAGCTTACACTATAAGTACATCGATCAGTAATGAAGGGAAGGGGAGGGAACTCTTTTTTTACATGCCCATATCCCGAAGGTTCAGGCACGCCCACCCCAAACTTAGCCTCTGACATCGCCAGTGACCAATTCTGGGGCAGGAGGGTATCAGTAATGAACAGCCACTGCATGTATACAGTAGGTAATTAAGCCAGTATCAAGGAACATCAACCAAGTACATACTGATTGTAGGGCCTACTAGTACTTTCCACATTACTAACGACATGATTCAAAAGACAAATTAAATCTCCTTGGTTTAATCATCTTAGATTACTTAGAAACTATGGAAGTTAAAAATAAACTGGTATGTGTTTACTGTTATCCTTCTTAATCACAGACTCTCACATCATCCAAAATTGACATTAATTTCAATACTGGACAATCGGCCATCTGCATTTAAAAAAAACCCATGGAAGTAATGTGATCATATTTTTCTTTTGGCCTAAAAACTGCAATTGCACCCAAGTCATCAGTTAAAGTTTTGGCCTATAGTTGAACAGTGACAAAGTGTTTGGATTAACTGACATCACTGATCATCATCTATCCTTTCTCTACAGAAGGTAATTATTATTATTGCGGGGAATTTAGTTGGCGATCAAATTATAATTTCACAATTTTTGTATTAATTTTTCCTCCAAACATATTTCCCTTTACGGTATTGATACTTTTCTGGGTTCGCCAAATTAGAAGACAGAATGAAATAGTTATGAGAACTTAATGCTAAAATGTTAGGAATGTTGATTAGAATTATGTACCGCTGTAGTTACATAGATATTTGGTATTTATTCTGGACTTGTGTTTATAAAACTCTAATCAAAACTCAAGGCTCAAACTTAAAAGACCAGGCCCCAATTTACACGTAAATGTAAATCTACGAATAAACCACAATTCTTATTACTATTATAGTTCAACAAATATAGTTTCAAGAACACATATTTCATTTTCTTTTGACTTTAAAATACTCCAGCTTCCATAAAGATGTAATTTTCTGCATGAAATTGATGCCAAACATGTGTAAACGCATAACCGGTATAACTGCTAGTAGCAGACGTAAACTTACGATGTTTAGTTAAATGGGCCCCCGACTCAAAAATATCAGGGGGAAAAAAGGTATGTTTGTTTAACACCTCAGCACATTTTAAACTATAGCTGTTTGGAATCTGACAGACAATTTGTTATGGTCTTCAGAGTGAGAGTAAAGTTTGTTTTGTGGGGGTTTTCACACCACTAAAGCACATTGACAGGGTTTGATCCTACAACCTAAGCACCTGAGGCAAGTTCTCTACTACTGAGCTAGATCTCCCTGTCGCTGAACGTTACGAGATGAAATTCAGTGTATTAACCTGGTTAATAATGGTGTGCAAATTTAAAAGTATATGCACATTTTCAAGGTCTCTCGGTAATAATGTGTTGCTGTGAATGGGTCATTTGTTTCCAAGCCATCAAGACCTGTATACCTTAGTGTAATGTTTTCATAAGATTTACTTAAAGTGCGTGATGTCAAAGTAATTTTTGATAATCGTGATGACATCATATTACTGATGAAGGCAATTTTAGTACTGTAATTTACTAAATATTGAATGAAAATGTTATTTTAGAAGTGTTATAGGATAAATAGAATTCGCTACTCATATTTTTTAATATGTAAAATATCAATCTCGTCTAGTTAATCGGTATTTGTCTCGGCATAGCCTCGACAAATACCGATTAACATAGTCTCGGTTGATATTTTCCATATTAAAAAACACTTGTGAAATATCCTCTATTTATTCCTGGCATCAGTTTCAACCTTGGATTTAGACTACACAGTTTTTTAAGCACAAACCAGGTGTTACTGATATGCATTTTCATCTCACCCACACTCTAATGCATTAATATAATGCATCCTACAGATGTGTTGTATGACATTATTCACAGCCAAATAAGGCATACATTATTATCTCAAGAGTTACACTGTTAGTAATATATAGAGACATTGTTGGTTAAGATATTTAACCATTATACTCACATAGCAATATTCTAGATGTATGCATGCACATTTAATTTAACAGGTACTGATTCAGAATAGCATAAAAACCAACCAAAAAACAACAACTGACGCATTAATGCATGAAATAAACGAGTTATGCATTGTTATTAACAAAGAAGGATGCATAATTTGTTTTGTTTTTTTCTATCTCACACGAACTACAAACTTTTAGTAATATTTATTTAGGAGACAAAAAAAAAAAAAAAACCCCACAAAAAAACTAACATTAATGTTATTTAGCCTTACTACAGCAACTGTCTGCCTGTATTACACACGGAAGGTATATTGTAAAACTGAATAGCTGTTAATTCAGAAAGAAAGAAAGGAATGTTTGTTTAACAACACCAGCTCATTTTAAATTACAGCTATTTGGTGTCTGAAATATGTTATATGCTTATTTTAGCACTTGATTGAGAGACAGACGAAACCTGTTACTAATAAAGAAGGATGCATAATCTGTTTTGTTTTTTTCTATCTCACACAAACTACAAACCTTTAGTAATATCTATCTAGCAGACAAAAAAGAAAAGAAAAAAACTATAGCTATTTGGTCTGAAATATGGTTATTTTAGCACTTGATTGAGAGACAAGTGAAACCTGCTGCCACTAAATGGGCTATGGTTGTATGGCAGTGATCTACTTCATGCAAATGGCCCAATTTCAAATTGCCTGAAAATATACTCATGGAAAAATGTTCCTGTGAACCAAATAAAATCGTCTCAAACCAACTTGGAACCTCTGTGGTATATGAGCATGTAAAAAAAATTCGGATCGAACCAACTGTTACTGTAAATTTTGTAAATAAGTAAAATTTGACAAAGATGATGACATCAATATATTTGTGCAAAATCATCTATATAATGTTTAAGATTGATTGAAATTAATGAAAAAATTAATAAATTATTGAAAATGGTTAGATTTTTCCTTTAGTACTGTCAAACATAGAGCCTATTTTGTTTAGTTCAATGCACAGAAACCTTTTATCATGAGAATAACATTCATTTGCTTCAAATTCGTCATATCCCACTTTTTATATTTTGGTATATAATTAATTAAAGTTAACTTTCTTCATTTTGAGCTAATGCTATTTAAAAGAGGAACACACACACACATGCAGTGTATGTATATTTCAAGATACAGAATCGGTGTCTTTAGTACATCAACTGCTGTGTGCCCATGCCTTTAATAGCTGTTGATTCAGAAACGTTACCGGGTATACTTCCTAAAAAATGTAGGCTCTGAATTTTCACTCACATTAAACACACACACACACACAGACACACACACACACACACCTAAAATGTCCATGTACCTGCTTATGTTCACAAACACATGCATGCACACACAGACAAAGACACAGACACACATACTTAAAGCCATCATTCGTAGGATAAAATCAGCAAATACATCAAGGGCAGACAACTAGAACTGGTTAACTTATGTCCCCTCTTGGCACAAATGAGAGTAGTCCACTAATTTGCATTGTTTCTCTCTTATTTTCAACTGTTTTGCTTGCTGTTACAAGCAGATACAACACAGACGTCTCCTAAATGTTGCCATTGGCAAAATTACCCGGTAGGGCCTATCTAAAATATTCTGAGTAGGTTACAATGATATATTTGGCCAGCAACATGTTAATATTTCGATGAATATTGGTGGTCGGGTACTAAGATTGGCCCTAAGGTTATGGTCTAAACTGGCAGCCCCCATTCAGAATGGATGCAAAGCATCAGCAGAAACCATATTGTAAGTTTTAAAAGAATATTATGGAAATTTTTTGACAAACAGTGGAAACACTGTATAGACGATTAAAAATCTGGAATTGCTGATAAATTTTGGAAAACATTAATCTCTGTATACATGTAATAAAAACAATGCAAACCTACATGTATATAAATAGATACATTTCGAATAATTAAATTTTAAATAATTGCTTTGCTTTCATTTAGGATCTTTCAGGATAATTTAAAGTATAAAACTTGTGTTTCTCAAAATTGTGACTGGACATATCTATTTTAGTTGTCAACCCTTGATATCATAGACTATATATATATATATATATAAAAAACATCTTCCAAATCAAATGGACCAAGCACGTAATATTCTAACTATTAAAACTTCTAAATACAGCTGTTGTCAATGAAAACCCTCTTTCTCAAACACCATCTTCAAGGCCTCAAGGATGTTCAACGAGACATGTTTTGGCTTTTTCAGTTCCGGGTCAATCACAAAGTCTCTATGATTGTGATTGGATGACTTTTTACCTCCAAAAGTCACAAAATCTCTATCGGTACAATAGACACCGGTGCACACTAGAATGCTCTCACACTTTTCAGCAAAGTTTTCATCACTATCGATCATGGTTGATCCTATATCATCCTCGTCACAGTCATCTGATGCATCGGTTTCCGTGGTTACATCCGTGATCTGTTGACCACTGGCCTGGGCCATGGCTTGCATTGGTACAGAGTTGGAAGACATGAGTTTTTTGTGAGATCGTGCTCTCTTTTGTAGATATCGGTTGTACAGATTGGCACCATATATATCAGTCTCTGGGTTGTCTCTAGCAGATTAAAAAACAAAAAATTTAAATGTTTTATTCAGATTAATTCTCAAGTAACAAAAACAAACATCATTCAATCATGGTTCAAGCTTTTGGATGTCTCTAGTAGATTTAAAAAAAGAATTTTTTAATAAACCCCAACAATATGATTTTAATTTATTTCTAATAACTAAAACATACAAGTTGAACACAAAGTTTGGAGAAGTGGGTTTCTTTAGGACATGCTAATCTTTTTAAAAAAAATGGTCATGACACTTGTATGTTATATAATATTATAGACAAAATATTTGGGGTGTCATGATACACCGATGAATCGATGCATCACGATACTGCTGCTGATGATACGATACACTATACCCTTGTTTGTATATCAATTCCTATTTCAATTCTGTATTCATTTACCAACACCATTTTGTACTGGTATGTACCTATAGACAGGTAATTTCCGTAACAGAAAAAAAGATAGTGGATAGAGAATATGTGCTGCTTATGTCAATATTTCTTTAATGTTCTACATTGAAACTGTGTTTATTTACTTTTAGCAGGTTTATTTCTTACTTTTAATTCCCTTCACCAAAATCAGGTATCGCAATACATATCGTATTATAGTATCGTGATACATATCGTATCAAGAGGTAGGTATATCGTAATACCCCTACAAAATATTGACAATAGTAGCTCATATTTGAGGTGGGTTTAATTCTTTATTAATATACATAATCGAAAATATACTACGTACATGTGTACAAGCAGTTAGTAAAATATATTTTACTTTTCTTATAAGTTATTTATAGACAGTTGACAATAATAGTTTATAACTGTGGGTTTTGTTTTTCTTTTTTAATATCACTTTTTCTAATATACATATATGTATATATACTATACTCAATCTGTAAAATAATATTTTACTTGTCTTTTGAAGATAATTAAAACAATATCTTGGACTCAAGAACGAAAAAACCTAACCCATATATGAGCCTTCTCACAAAATATAATTTTTATCAGCTGATATATATTATTGATGATAATAGCAATTAAAAAAATCACCTACCCTATACAATATATTGTCTTGATTCCATTTATTCCCATTTGCTTGGCCTGTTGTCTCAACATATGATCTGCATGGTGGTATGTGATTTCACTCGGTTTACCTATCAAAGCAGTGTACTTCAATTCATAACCAGTGATTTTCTGAAGAAAAAAAATTAATAAAGAAATAAAATAAAATATAATATCATATTTAAAATAAAAATTGAATACATCACAGGCACGTACTTGATACAGATTGGTGTATATACATGTATAGCTAAATTTGATATATACAGTAGAATCTCATTGGCTCGACCTTGGAAGGGTCAATCACACTGCAGCGCTCGAACCAAAAACAAAGTTTTTTGTTCGATAAACCCTTATATTAACTGATGATGGGTCGAACGTGTCCAGGGTCGACTATAAGCCTTCGTTCGAACTAAATTATCAGTCTCGTCTGTGTTATTAGCTATATTTTCCTCGAACTTGTGATCCATTAAATATCAAATGGAAAACCACCGAAAAGGACCAACAATTGCCGCACTTGTGCAGTTGGTTATTACAACCTTCGGATTAATTATTTAGGCAGAATGAGCTATAGATGAATCGGAGAATCGCAACAATAGCCATACAATCCTTTCTTTACCATACATGTCATGTTGTGTGTTAAGCGGCTATTGGTAATGATCTTTCAAGTTCAGCTAGTGTTACGGAACCTGTTCGATGAACCGTGATACTAATCAAGCAATTAGTGCACAAAATGGCCTTGGCGTGAAGCATTACTCTGAACACGTCTACAAGACCAGTTTTAAATGAAACAATGGGCGAGTTACTCAGCTTGCATCACTTCAGCACCAACACATTTAATTAATACTGACAAGGGCTTCCGCATCACACAATCGGAGTAATTTGTAATAAATCCTTTCACTCTGATATTTTGCTACATAACACAATTGGTGAAATTTTTAAGTTTGCAGTTACTAAAATAATATGTATCTAATTCAACTTTCTAACTGATATTACGGAAATATCCGATGTTGACCGAATGGTTCGGGCGAACTACCTGATGGGTCGAACACTTTCTCGAGCACTGATTGGGTTCGAGCCAATGGGATTCAACTGTATGTATATATACATATATATTTATATATCATTAAATTTAACATATTTCCACAATATTTTGCCATTTCCTGTTCATACTTATTACTTTTATTGCCTTTAACATGTATTTATTTGTGACACATATTGTGTTCCCCCTACTATAAATATTTATTTTGCCATCTGCTGCCTACTAAAGAACTCTGGATGTATACCGGTTAGGTTATGACACAATCTAGCTATTGACACTGGCAGATACAATACTACTGACAGAGAAAATAGATTATGTTTAATTTGTGATAAAGATATTGAAGATGAATTTCATTTTGTACTGGTATGTCCATTTTATAGTGAGTTAAGAAGGTCATATATTAAACCCTACTATTGGAAAAACCCATCTGTTTACAAATTTATTCAACTATTTTCTATTAATAACATTAAGCAGTTACGCAATCAAGCTACCCAGTTAAGAAACAACAATATATAGTTATCTTACTTATTTATTTACTTATTATAATGATTATGAATTATTTATTTATTTACTTATTTATTTATTTATTGTTTACTTACTTTCCATTGTACATTATTTCATTATGTGTTGCCATTGTTCACCTGTGTATTTGTGTAGTTATGTATTTATGTATTTATACATTTTCTTGATTTAACTTAATTATGAGCTTTATAGCTTAAAGTAAAAAAAAGAATGAATGAAAATGTTAATATTTGTAAACAGCATTATTAGCCTGAAATGAGTTTCTTTAAATTATGCTCATTAAATATGAGCACTGGAATTTCTGCTTTTTCTAAAATGTTTCAGACTTTGTACAAGTCTAGATACATGTAGGAGGGTAATCTATTTATAACTACTTCCTATACAAGGCTACTTCTTTGTTAATTAGATTACCCCTATTTTCTTCGCTGCATTACAGACAAACATAAAATTGTGAGTGAAAAGAAGAATGGTGAATGAATAAAGTTAGAAACTATATCATATGTAGTGAAAAAAACAAACAATTTAGGGATTAAAAGAATTTAATAATAATAATAATAATAATAATAATAATAATAATAATAATAAAATAAAATATTTTTTTTTTTAAATAATAATAAAATAACTGAACTTTAATTTTTCTATTGATATAATTATACAGGTATATATTTTAAAACTATATAATTATTTGTTACAGCTTTCTTAAAAAAAATTCACTTTATGAGAAATAAAGTTACATTTAACTACATTAAGTTACTAAGATAACAAGCAAAATACAAATAGCATAATTTGGGGGTTTTCAATTAAGTAAACAAATGTGACAATGTATTAAAAAAAAGAAGCTTTTAAATGCTGCAATCTTCTCTCAAACTGTTATAATATCATAATATATGGATGCAAAATACAAATATCAATTTTTTTTCAGTCCATAAAACCTGATATTGCCGTCAATGACAGTCAATAATTGATAAGTAACGGTATATAATTTCAGTTTCAATAATGTAAGATATTGTAGCTTTAAGAGAGTCCTACAGAACAATATTTCAAAATCAGAACTTGTTTCACATTTCATTTACCAAGGTAAGCATTTGTTCAGTTACATGAACTATATTTACATAATCTAATCAATTTGACAGTATTTCCAGCAAAGTTCAGTGACCTAGCATGGTCTGGACATGGGTGGAGAAGGGGGGGGGGGGGGGGGTGTGTGTAGGGTTTGAATATAAATCTAGCGAACACTTTTGTCTACATATTTCCTAGACATCAATATGAATAGAACACTGCACTTCAAAAAAAAATTCTTTTAGCTTCACCAGGAGTGGGGAGGGGGGAGTCATCCAAACCACCACCAAACACTCTCAGCCTAAACTAAAAATTATTTTTTATCCGCTTTAAAAAAAAAAAAAAAAAAAAAATATTAAAAAGACCATAAAACTGTCTCTTATATTCACTTATGTCTACACAGTAATTATTTTACGGTAAAGAGTAATAAATTGCTGGGTTAAGCTTGTCAAATTATGACAATTTGGACATTATGAAGTTTGAATAACCAGGACTGTTATACAGAAGTCAAGAAAGGACAGCACACCGAAAATCTTTAAGGTTAAGCAAAATTAAATTTAAAATAAAAAATATATTTTACGGTAAATCATTAAAGAATAGGGTCCTAAATTCACAAAGCTCTCTTGGTCAAAATCACACCATCTCTATAAATCTTTTTGCATTGCACTGCAAGACTCACAAAGTTGCGAGTGTTTAGTGAATTTAGGCCCCAAGTATGATTGTGTAAACTGAGACAGTAAAACCAAACACTGAAACCAAATGTGAAGAGTACACCAAAGACACGTTCGTTCGCCAGTTAGGAGTGAATAAAATGTCACTGGGTCAGCTGAGAGATAAAACAAGTCCCATGCCAATGACTTTGTATGACCCTATCTAATACATGTGTTATTAAAAATACAACCAAGGTCTATTTAAAGAAAAACTAAAAATATTTTGTATCCGCTTTAAAAAAAACCAAAAAAAAAAAAAACCCATAAAACTGTCTCTTATATTCACTTACGTCTACACAGTAATTATTTTATGGTAAAGAGTAATAAATTGCTGGGTTAAGCCTGTCAAATTTGAGGACATTATGAAGTTCAAATAACTGGGACTGTTATACAGAAGTTTAGAAAGGGCAGTGCATCGAAAATCTTTGACCGTTATTTGATCTTCATAAGATTACACAGGTCACTCTGATAACTACTGTAAACTGTTTACATTAAACAAAGGAATTTTTTGTGTGTGTTTTTAATTATCTAACTGTATTATGTAACCGTTTATTATACTGCATAAGAAAGAAATGGATCTTTATCAATTACGAGTACGTGCACATATAAGCGTAACTTAGACATAGGAATGATATCTGGAGTAGGGGCACAATCTCTAGTTAAGGGGGTCACAGATTCTAATGGGTGGATATCTGGAGATGGGGCACTATCTCTAGTTAAGGGGGTCACAGTTTCTAATGAGTGGGTATCTGGACGGGGGCACAATCTCTAGCTATGGGGGTCACAGTTTCTAGTGGGTGTGTATGGGGGGCACAATCTCTAGTTAAAGGGGTCAGTTTCTAGTGGGTTGTTATCTGGAGTGGAGGCACAATCTCAAGTTAAAGGGGTCACAGTTTCTAGTGGGTGGGTATCTGGAGACGGGGGAGGGGGGGCACAATATCTAGTTAAGGGGTTAGTCTCCTAGTTGATGGGGGTGAGATGGGAACAAACCAGATTTTTACCTTTATATCTAGTATGATAAAAAAACAAACAATTATTTTCATCCCCAAGTTATGGGATCTGTGGCCCCCCTACTCAACCCCAGTTCCTAGTAGCCCGCTAAAGCATATAGCTTTCTTACTTGTGCATGCATGTATCTTGTTTTATACATCAATGAGAATTCACTATAGATTATTTTTTAACCTGCTCAAGCAGCCACCTGTCTAAAAAGACCATCTAACAATTCTCTGGACATGATAAATTTATTGTATATAATATGACGCCAAAACGATAGTGCAAGAATTGTCCGTCATCCACCTTTCGTAGCTGCTTAACACTGGTCTAACTGTCGCATACATTTTTGAGCCTCTTAGTTTATTGCCAAAAGCCTGTGACCGAGTTTCTTTTAACTACAAGATTGACTGATATGTGGTAAGGGATTACTAATACGTCCATGGGCAAAACAGTCTCACTATAACACAGGACAGGTCAAAAGACTGATTCCCATCAAACAACTGGCTGTATTTCTCCAAATCACAACCAGAGCACTACTAAATGTCGTTAATTTAGAAATAGTATTCATAGTGGTGACAGCTGTTTCATTATCTGGTGCTCTGGTCCAAATGTAACACATTCAATATATACTATACCAGTTGACAGTTAATAGTAATGGTCTATATATATATGGTACATTGGCCTTGGAGGTGTAGTGGTTAAGTAATAAGACTTACAGCTGGTAGCTATTGGATTTGCATATACATTTAAGAACCATAGGTTGACTTTAGACCGGCCTTGGTGGTGTCATGGTTAAGCTATCGGACATAAGGCTGGTAGGTACTGGGTTTGCAGCCCGGTACTGGCTCCCACCCAGAGCGAGTTTTAACAACTCAGTGGGTAACTCACTAACCACTAACAACTAATCCACTGTCCTGGACAGACAGCCCAGATAGCTGAGGTTTGTGCCCAGGACAGCATGCTGAAAGTGACACACAATTTATGTTTAAGCAGCAGTGTCCTTTGCAGACAGGTGGCTATTACAAAAGGTTGAGTTGTATATTTAAAGTGTGTCCTTACCAAATACAAACTTTCCAAGCAGTTCAGAAAACAACCATGACCAAATCTGAAAAACAAGAAAAACAAAATGTGTTAATTTTCAGTGAGCAGAACATTGTTTAATAAACTGTAATGTGAAAAAAAATGTTACGATATAACTTACCCATAATATTGATATTATAAACCCATTTGATATTTACCATTATTAACTTGCTTTAGGATCGATTCCTGTCAGTGGACCCATTGGGCTATTTCTCGTTCTAGCCAGTGCACCACGACTGGTAGATCCAAAGGCCATGGTACATGTATGTGCTATACTTTCTGTGGGATGGTCCATATAAAAGATCCCTTGCTACTAATGGACAAATGTGGCTGGTTTCCTCTCTATATTTCAGAATTATCAAATGTTTGACATCCAATAGCCTATGCTTAATAAATATGTGCTCTAGTGGTGTCGTTAAACAAAACAAACATTTTTTTTTTTAAACAAACACCTAAGCTTTCTGTCTGGCCAGTGTGAGTTAATGAATTAGTGACTACATTTACATGAGAGGTGTTGGTGTAGTAGCTGTATACACCAACTTGTTGAAACTCACTCTAGGTGGGAGCCAGTATCTCTTTTGGAGCCAATGGCTCAAAGTCTGTTTTGTTTAATGACTCCACTAGAGCACATTGATTTATTTAATCATCAGCTATTGGATGTCAAACATTTGGTCACTTTGATATATAGTCTAAGAGAGGAAACCAACTTCATGTTTCCATTAGTAGCAAGGGATCTTTTATATGCACCATTCCACAGACAGGATACTGCATACCACGGCCTTTGTTATACCAGTCGTGGTGCATTGGCTGGAACGAGAAACAGCTGAATGGGCCCAGTGACAGGGTTCGACCCTAGACCGACCGTGCATCAAGCGAGCGCTTTACCACTGGGTTACGTCCCACCCTATGGTCTAAGAGAAGAAACCCTCTACATTTTTCCATTAGTAGCAAGGGATCTTTTATATGCACCATCTCCCAAACAGGATAGAAAATACCAAGACCTTTGCTATACTAGTTGCGGTGCACTGGCTACAAAGAAATAGCCCATTGGACCCACTGACAGGGATTGATCCCAGACGATCCCGCATCATGCAAGCGCTTTACCACTGGGCTACGTCCTGCCCCTTTCCAATCGTTTAAGCAGTACACCAATGAGGCTGGTAAATGTAACATACATGTAGAACGTTGACCTAAGACTTGTGTAAACAGAAACAAATGTGCGTAAATATACATATGCTGCAATGTCTATCAATAATCAATCTTGTACACTGTATAGTAGATATGTTAAGACTTGAAGGAAAGGAAATTCAATGTCTGTTAACAACACCCTCAGTATGATGTTTAATTAGCATCTGCTTATCTAATACATGTATATGTAGTAATTGTGATACTTGGTTCTCTAACTAGAAATATGTTATGCATGTAGATGCTGGGTTGATATGCCATTGTTGGTTTCAATCCAGACAGTACATAGCTATGTTGGAAGTAATAAGACTTCTATATAGCCTTTGTTTTCCACTAATAACTAGAATTTAACCTACATTCGTTCCAACCAGTGCACCACTGCTGGTTAAAGGCTGTGGTATGTGCTATTCTGCCTGTGGGAAAGTGCATATAAAAGATCCCTTGCTATATTAGCAAAAAATGTAGTTGGTTTTCTCTGATGACTACGAGTTAGAATTATCAAATGTCTGACATCCAATAGCCGATGATTAATTGATCAATGTGCTCTAGTGGTGTCATTAAACAAAACAAACAAACTTTTTTCAAACTACATGTACTGTCCTGAACAGACAGCCCGGAAAAACAACTGAGGTGTGTGCCCAGGACAGGCACCTTGAACCTTAATTGGATATAGAAAGAAGAAGTATGAACAATTATTATTTAACCCAAAATGAAACAGTGGATGATTTTTTTTTTTTTTTTTTGCAGTGCCATTAACAGTCATTCATTAATAGCAATTTTTTTTAAATTAATTAAACATTGACATATGACTTACTAAACATTCATACATGTATATGATTTGTAAACATTCATTCATGGACACAAAATTTCCATTCATAATTATTAAACCATCACTAATTCACTAAATGTTCTATCATGACACTTTATTAATGATGTTCATGATGGCGTGCAATCCATGCATACACCCACCCACCCATCCATTCCATCACTCCATTCATCCATCGCAAAATTCCCCCCCAAAAAAACACCTCCTAACCTATCCCTCCTTCCCGTCCCTCCATCCAGGTTTCCATTTAAAACTGGTTATATGATATGGGTTACGATATATCCATCTGTGTATACCAATGAAGAAAAAAACCTCTGCAAAAGAAAACCCAATACTGCATATATGCAGTCCCTCCATCCAGGTTTCCATTTAAAACTGGTTATATGATATGGGTTACGATATATCCATCTGTGTATACCAATGAAGAAAAAAACCTCTGCAAAAGAAAACCCAACTGTGTATACCAATGAAGAAAAAAACCTCTGCAAAAGAAAACCCAATACTGCATATATGCAGTCCTAAGAATTTGATGTTAGGACCAGCCATGCAAGGCTTACGAAAGTGTAAAGCAATTACGTAGTAATTCAGTAAGCTTTGGGTATCTCCTCCTAGACTTTCAGCAATGCCTCAGCCTACACAGAGTTCATGTGAGCTATCAGTTTCCACAGCAGCAGTGTTATGAACCTAAAGAGAACCTACATGTTACACATGGATGTGATAAAACATTGCCAGAGGTCTGATTATTAGCACTATATAATATCACATTTAGATAATTATCTGTTGGAGCCATTCTCCATTTGGATATATATGCATGGTTCCAGACATCTGTTGAAATTAGACAACACATGATAGAAAAACTATCACTCTTAAAGAACAACAGGTAAAGCCAATTTCCTACCATTGCCCCAAACAATTTCAATAATAAACAGACTATTTTTGGTGAAAGGTCAACCAAAAGTTAAGCTAAATTTAACCTGGTAATGGTATTTGGAAAAATAGATTTTGTTATAAATTTAATTTTAATTTTTAATTTCCTTTTCTTCTTTTTTAACTTTTAAATTGCACATACAATATATAGTCATTTTATTATTGCCAATTTTAATTTTTTTATTATCCACATAATAAAATACAAAAATTACTATGAACAGATAAGACATAAAACAAATACAAGATATGTGGTGGATGTAACAATACATGTATGTTAATATTGTGAGAAATTAACCTATTTACTAGCCTAATTAAAATGAAGTACTTATCAATACACTAGTGTCTGAATAAAATATTTACTTACAAATATTAAAATATGAATTCAAACATATAAATTACATCTACAAGTACAATCAAGCTGTGTTAAGCAGTCATCAATGGAAGATATAAAAAGTGGTCTAAGACAGGTGGTTCCTTAATATAGGCCTACAGGTAGATTTGTATTACAGAGATCAGTTTATACTATATATATATATGTATATGTCAAAGAATTTAGGAAAACAGCAAAGTAGCATCTTAAGACAATTGACTGCTTGAAACAGGTTGAAACAGGTTGAAACAGGTATATTGAGTGTTTGCATTAAAATGATTTGGAAGAACAGTAAAGTGTCCACCTAATTCAAGTGGCTGTTCAATTAAGGTATCATTCACTATCATTTGGGAAAACCTTTACTGTGGTCTGTAAAGACAGGTGGCTGCTTAATACAATTTATTGGTACTACATTTATATCAGATGACTTGAGGAAACGTTTAGGTGGTTCTTTTAAGACAGGTGTCTGCTTAATACAATTCACTGATACTACATTTATATCAGATGACTTGAAAGATTAAGGAGGCTTCTTAAATCAGGTGGTTGTTTTACAGAGGTGGTCACTTTAGCTGATGAATCAGTGTTCTATTTTTAAAAGACTAAACTGGCTAGATGTACGCTGCATATTGTACATGACTGTGTATATGAAAGTGTCTGTTTAGAAAATAAAAAAGAAACACAATCAGGAAACACTTTTGTTCTACAGTATAACGTAAAACCGTTAAGTGTTAAGTTGGTCACGACAGTGCATGTAAGTTAAAGTAACAGTAAACAAAAGATAGCAGTTACGTAAGTTATTTGGAAGCATACTAACCTACGTGCTGCAAGTTTTTTCTTATATCACATGCTTGTAAACATTTTGTTTGTGACCCAGAAAAAAAACCCACTCTTCGCAAACAAAACATATATATCTAGACTGGATCTAGGTCAAAATGCTCTACAGGTTAACTGCTTGTCTTCGTTGACTGCTTGTCTTCGATACAGGACAATGGATTCCACATGTTGGGAATTATGCACTGACAAAATAATTTTCACACTGCGTGAAATAAAATATCATGTTATTACACTTGAAATTTAGGTTTTTTGGAAAAACATTATGTCACAGTGAATACTGTATTAGACAGAACAAAATGCTGGTGACATGTTTTTTTGTGTGTGTAATTATCAACAAAACAGGATTGGTTGATATTTAATGGCAATTGATCTGCAGAATGTGAAGTGATCAATACTCTACCCAATGCTTGATTAGTTGAACTGGGAAACTCTGGCAGTTCAAAAATAGAGACAAAAATAACACAATTTAAAAATAGTGCCCCTTTTTTATTTACTTCATTTTGTAGGAATGATTCCAGTTAGGATATGCAGTGTTGAAAGGGGAAGGGTTAACAGTTGATCCCTGCATCTACAACTTGATGCCATATATTTGTAGTGCCCCCCTGCCCTGGAATTGGTCACTGGCGAAGTCAGAGGCTAAGTCCGGGGTGGGCATCCCTGAACCTCTGTGGATATGGGCACGTAAATAGAGTTCCCAATTCCTGATATTCACTGAGGTTTAATGAGTTGCTTCACATTTTGGAATGGTGTCAAAGGGGCACTTCTCTTCTCCTAAGATAGAATGTTAAACATTGTCTGCTATGCAGACCCAGCTATGTAAAAACAATAGTGGTGAGATACTTAGAGGGTAGGTGTAAGACCACTACACCCTCTTCTCTCTCACTAACCACCAACCAACTAACAACTAACCTACTGTCCTGGACAGACAGCCCAGATAGCTGAGGTGTGTGCCCATGGCAGCGTGCTTGAACCTATGGCTATGTACAAACAATAGTGGTGAGATACTTAGAGGGTAGGTGTAAGACCACTACACCCTGTCCTGGACAGACAGCCCAGATAGCTGAGGTGTGTGCCCAGGACAGCATGCTTGAACCTATGGCTATGTAAAAACAACAGTGGTGAGATACTCAGAAGGTAGGTGTAAGGCCACTACACCCTCTTCTCTCTCACTAACCACTAACATACTGTCCTGGACAGACAGCCCAGATAGCTGAGGTGTGTGCCCAGGACAGTGTGCTTGAACCTATGGCTATGTAAAAACAACAGTGGTTAGATACTATTTAGAGGATAACTACTGTATTCTATTCCACTAAACATCTACTGTAAACCGTGAAAAAAGTGCGTGCGTATATATTTCGCGTTGTTCGCATCCAACCTTATGTCGCGAAATTAATACGCACGCACTATTTTCCAGTTTGAAGTGTGCTTAAAGTGATGTCTCGATTTTCTTTTTGATGATTTTTATTGAACAAGCTAACATACACTGTGACTAATTTGTTTTGTTTTGAAATATTTTATTGAGAATAAAATTCACAAAAAAGATTCACTCAACAGGCACAGCCTATACACGAGCTCTCCTTGATGGCGACTAATCGTTAATTGTTTTATGTAACTTCAATCGATAGCGACTAATCGTTTATTGTTTTATCTACCAAAGGGTGTTAACAGTTAACAACTGAAGCTGTGAGTTGTGATTCTAATACAGGTGAGGTGGGTAGGGCCTAATCCCCTCTATAGACCCTGTACCAGGCATAATTGCTTGATGTAGGATAACAGAATATTGATTTACAGACAGTAATGTTATACCAATTACAGTGACCTGTCTTTATCCACTTTTTTTTTTGAACTGTCAACGGTCGTTCGCGAAATTTACACGTCGCGAACATGCGCTAAGGTATACATTCGCGAAAAAAACATGTCACAATATTAATACGGTTTACAGTAATTTGGAGCAATCCTATCTGTTAGGGGTGAGACGTAGCCCAGTGGTAAAGCGCTCGCTTGATGCGTGGTCAGTTTGGGATCGATCCCCATCGGTGGGCCCATTTCTCGTTCCAACCAGTGCACCACTAGTACATCAAAGGCCGTGGTACAGTGTATGTGCTATCCTGTCTATGGGATGGTGCATATGAAAGATCGCTTGCTGCTAACCAAAAAGAGTAGCCCATGAAGTGGTGACTGCAGGTTTCTTCCCTCAATATCTGTGTGGTCCTTAACCATATGTCCGACACCATATAACCATAAATAAAATGTGTTGAGTGCGTCGTTAAACAAAACATTGCCTTCCTTCCTTCCTTCCTTCCTTCCATATAACCAACTGTATTTAAAGAATAATTAATAGTATATTCTTCTCCTAAACATCTAATCCATCTGTCTTGAGCAGCTACATTAGTACCTGAACTACACGATAATAATAATAATATAATTATCCCTAAACACTTCCACTTGCCTAAAGGGGACACATGATGATAACTAAACAATTATCCCCAACATGCAATTTAGAACGGTACCCTTCTACTTGTCCAAAGAAACAACCTGTATAAAAATAAAAATTATGTATTATCCCCTAACACCTGATTTAGTTCCACTTGTCTAAAGCAACCAATTGTATTTTTATAAATCTAATATACTCTGCAAGATAAATCCACCTGTATTAAGCAACCACTTATACTTCGAGGATAATGAATTATATTCTTCTCCCAGATATCTAATTTACATTGTAATGCAATCCCATCAGTCTTTAACGTTTCTTCTGTTTAACGACACCACTAGAGCACATTGATTAATTAATCATTGGCTATTGGATGTCTAACATTTGGTAATTCTGACTCATAGTCATCAGAGGAAACCCGCTATAGTTTTTCCTAACGAAGCAAGGGATCTTTAATATGCACTTTCTCACAGACAGGAAAGCGCATACCATGGCCGTTGACCAGTTGTGGTGCACTGGTTGGAACAAGAAAAACCCCAATCAGTTGAATGGATCCACCGAGGTGGTTCAATACTGCGAGGCAAGCACCTCAAGCATGCACACAACCAACTGAGCTAAATCTCCCCCATCTGTCTTATGCATCCACCTGTATTAAGATAACTACATTATTTTCTCCAAACATCCACAAAGGCCGTGGTATGTGCTATCCTGTCTATGGGATGGTGCATATAAAAGATCCCTTAATGCTAATTGAAAAGAGTAGCCCATGAAGTGGCGACAGTGGGTTTCTTCCCTCAATATCTGTGTGGTCCTTAACCATATGTCCGACACCATGTAACCGTAAAAATGTGTTGAGTGCATCATCAAATAAAACATTTCCTTCCTTCCTTCCAAACATCCAATTTACAAGGGAAAGATGGACGGATGTCGGGATGGACAGAGAAACAAATGGTGGGATGGACAGAGGGATATGGATGGATGGATGGATGGATGGATATAGGCTGATGGATAGATGGCTGTCTGGCTAGTTTGAAAGATGGAGGGCTTTACAGATGAATAGAGATGGTTAGGATGGAGAGATTGAGAGACAGATGGAGAGATTGAAAGATGGATGGATGGATGGATGGATGGACAGCTAGTTTGAAGGATGAAGGGCTTGACAGATAAATAGAGAGATGGTTGGGATGGAGAGATTAAGAGACAGATGGAGAGATTGAAAGACAAATGGATGGATGGATGGATGGATGGATGGATGGATGGACGGACGGACGGACGGATGGATGGATGGACGGACAAATGAACATGCATGAGTAGAAATAAAACATATTTTTATAAATAAGTTTATAACATCCTTAACATTCTTGTAATTTTACATTCTTTGCATTAAACTGACATCTATATTTATACCTGTATGTTGATAACTTAAGTTGCCTCCAACATATCACAAAGAGTTACCTGATAACTTCTTACAGTTAAAAGGCAGAAACACGCTGTGGAACAGGCTGCCTGTCAGTGCACAAAAGATACACCAACAATATTAAACATGATAACCATCGCACTAAAACTGTTCACGGCATAGCTCTCCAACTATTTTACGATACAATCAGGATTAGTCATGGGGAGAGTTTAGGTAGCAGTACACCAGATAGTATCTCACTGGGTCAAAGTTCGACATGCACCCAACTTTTCATTCCACAGTTAATGCTACCAGTCCTGCCATTGGTGGTAACTGTGACAGGGTTTGTTGTCATAAACTGTTGTTTTACAGATAACTAAGTTAGTCAAAGACATTTCTCGTTATGTCTAAAACAAGCAGTTTAACATCCAATTTGTTTAAAATTTACTTTAAGGGTGTATACTACCAAATAAAATCCCATAGACAACAATAGTAACATATGTGGTTAAAACTCCTACCTGCAGCGTATTAATCGACATAAATGCCACGGATATAAATACTACTACCCGTGACCCTTAAAATGAATCAGAAAACATTGGGGGTCAAGCTGCTCATTTCTGAGATAATGGGTAGCGTCTATGACTACCCTAGTTCCACACAAAATATGAGTACCTTTTTTTTACAGGTACCCCATACATGTTTCAAGCACAAGGCTACTTACTCAGAGCCCTCAAAAGTACCCGGTCTCCGGCGGCAAATCGTCGCCTGAAACAGCGTTTGCCGCCGCCTACTTTTCGTTGATGGTAAAAAAAAAAGTGCTTTCTCTTCTTTAATAAAGTCTCCTACAAAAGGAATCCAAACAAGGTGCCAAAATAGTTGTTTATTTGTCTTGATTTGTGCTAACAGAGGCCATGAGAATGCATCTCAGAGGTTCGAATTTTCAAATGTTTCTCAGGGAGGGCCCCCAGACCCCCCGCTTCGTCCCCTGCTATCATTACTGTTGTAGCCTGCTACTTTTTAAACTATTGAGGGCCGTGCTTACTTGACACAGTGGTCCTAGATGACATAAAATTGCATACATTTGTGTCCCAGGTAAAACAAAATAGTTTCATCACACTCACATTTATCACCAATTACAGGACTTGTGGTGTTCATTTCTCTGTCAAAGTTGGGTGCACCCCGAACTTTGACCCTGCCGAAAGTTATTTGGTTTAGTACAACCTTAAGGGTGAGAGCTGGTAGTACTTCTATCCATGGTGTATATGTTGACTGAAATACTGCGACTTAGCCTCATATGCTATTATTGTGTGATTTGATTTGGTGGAGTGCACCCTTGAGGAGTGGGCTTCTCGCTCCAGCCAGTGCACGACTGGTGTATCAAAGGCCGTGGTATGTGTTATCCTGTCTGTGGGATGGTGCATATAAAAGATCCCTTGCTGCTAATTGAAGAGTAGCCCATGAAGTGGCGACAGCGATTTTCCTCTCTCAATATCTGTGTGGTGCTTAACCATATGTCTGACGCCATATATCCATAAATAAAATGTGTTGAGTGCGTCGTTAAATAAAACATTTCCTTCCTTCCTGAAAATTGCGAGAGCGATACTTTGGTTTGTGCGTTGCTCGCTTCAGCATAGTTTGCGTAACCCATTTTTCATTGGCGCATTGAATTTTTTACGACATCATTTACGTTCATGAAAGGTTACGTCAAAACGAAATGAGTTACCTGAATTTGTTTTTGTGTCACTCATAAATGGATTACACAAATATTCAGTTAGCAGAGGCCTGAGGAGGGTTACTAAATCTTAATGTCAAAAAGGCCCTAGGATTTATAGATTTATTTTTATTTATAAGATTTATACCACACATTAATGTGAAAAACATGTGTTAAATAAAATGTTTAATCTTTTAAAAAAAAAATTCTAAAGTTAATCCCGTTGGCTCGAACACCAAAGTGCTCAAGAAAGTATTTGACCCAACCATTCGGTCAACATCGTGTGAATGTAACTAGGGACCTCGTTTTTTGGTTTGAGTGTTGCGGTGTATTCGACCCTTTCGAGTTCGACCCAACGAGATTCTACTGTATTTTGTTTTGGTATCCTAGAGGCCTTTTTGAATCTTGGAGACTTACTTGGGAATGATATCCTCAAATATATTTTGCATTTAATATTTACCTCGGAAGAGGTGCTTCTGCCATCCACAAGAGATCCATATTGCAAGCTATAATAGGTAGATGGGGGTGTATGGTTTGTTTCGGAGGTGACATCGGTTTCCCATCCGTCATGAGAACGTCTATTATCAGCTGGAGATTGGTCTCCCATCTGACAGGTTCTCCAAACAGTATCACAGCTGAAATACATTATATATCACATATCATACAGGTTCTCCAAATAGTATCACAGATAATATACATTATATCACATAGTATCAGACAGATTTTTCAAATAGTATCACAGCTGAAATACATATTACATAGTATCAGACAAATTCTCCAAATAGTGTCAGAGTGGAAATACATCATATCACACAGTCTCACACAGGTTCTCCAAATAGTATCACAGCTGAAATACATTATATCACATAGTATCATACAGGTTCTCCAAACAGTATCACAGCTGAAATACATCATATCGCATATTATTACCCATATGGTTAAAAATATCTTGGTACATATCAAAGTGATACGTCCCACTAGAACACCAAGTGGGACCTAACACTTCGACGTTACATGATGACGTCATCGATTGGCGCACTACAACCTTTCAAGTTATAGGAACGCCAACCAAACGAGTTGAGAGATATAAATTAAGATCGATTATGGGTAATAAATAGGATATCAAACTACCTACTATTTCGAATCATGTTTATGTCCCTCGTGAAATAATTTTCATTGCCACTCGTTAAAGCTCATGACAACTGAAAATTATTTCACTCGGGCCGAAATGGAAGCTTGTTTAATATTCTATAAGTATCACACATGTTCTCCAAATAGTATCACAGCTGAAATACATCATATCACACAGTATCACACAGGTTCTCCAAACAGTATCACAGCTGAAATACATCATATCACACAGGTTCTCCATAACAAAAGGTATCACAGCTAAAATACATCATATCACATAGTATCATACAGGTTCTCCAAACAGTATCACAGCTGAAATACACCATATCGCATATTATTACCCATATGGTTAAACATATCTTGGTACATATCAAAGTGTCCCTCGTGAAATAATTTTCATTGTCACTCGTTAAAGCTCGTGACAACTGAAAATTATTTCACTCGGGCCGAAATGGAAGCTTGTTTAATATTCTATAAGTACCACACATGTTCTCCAAATAGTATCACAGCTGAAATACATCATATCACACAGTATCACACAGGTTCTCCATAACAGAAAGTATCACAGCTAAAATACATCATATCACATAGTATCACAGGTTCTCCAAACAGTATCACAGCTAAAATACATTATATCACCTACATGTAGTATAAAACAGGTTAACCAAATAGTATCACAGCTGAAATATATTATACACATAGTATTACACAGGTTCTCCAAATAGCATCACAGCTGAAATACAATATATCACATAGGTTCTCCAAACCGTATCACAGCTGAAATACATTATATCGCATAGTATCACACAGGTTCTCCAAACTGTATCACAGCTGAAATACATCATATCACAGTATCACACAGGTTCTCCAAACCGTATCACAGCTGAAATGCATATAATTAATTTTAATAAGATTCCTGTACGTGAACCTCAATATTTTGTTACAGCGCATGTACAGGAATCTTATAAATAACAAAGGCTGCCTCCGTGAAAAGTCTACCATTTAAGAATTTTGTGTATATAATGGATTTGGATTAAATATTAAAGAAATAAATGCCTTTTGGGGATTTTTTAGGAGGCAGATTTCTATTTCACCTGCTAGGTATAAAACAAATGTATTGCTTCTTGCATGTTGCTATTTTAACCGCAGTATACACTGTTCAGTGATTAAAATGGGAATCAAATATATTTAAAAATTAACTTACCTTCTATTCTTGGAAAGTACTTTTCAAAGGCACAAGGCTGGAAAAAAAGTCGTTTTGTATTATTTACTGTCAGTAAATGCAAATTTTAAAAGTGTTTCTTTAAACTAACTTTATGCAATAATAGTGGGCTGGTCAGTACATATATGTCTGGGTGGAAAAACAACAACAAAAAAACAACTAAGCAATTACATGCATATTTACAAATAAGTGTGTAAGGTCATTTTTCAAAAAATCATTTGAAATAATTAATTAATAATAATAATAATCTTTATTTAAACAAGGTGGTCACATTCAGTACAAATACAGTTAGCCTTAAAAAAACAAAAAAAACAGCTTTAGATCTCAATAATTTGGGCACAACAGAGACTTCAGTCTGTTCTGATGGAAGGTTGTTTTAGTTCAGTACTGTCATTAACAGCTGCTGTAGAGTTGTCAATATTCACAAATGTATTTTAAGCTATTTTAATGTAATTAAACTTAACATTTAAGTGGTTTTGAGGTGAAATATTTTTAGGTCAGCATGTTTGTAGTTAATTTGGACATTATTACAGCGGTGGGATTTGGTGAACCGTAAAAAAAGAGGAAATCTAGAGGGGTCCCAGAAATTCTTGAAATCCTAGGTTAAAATCTGTGCTATCCGACACATTTTGGAGAAAAGGACGATTAAAATGTGAGGAAATGCAATGTTTCATGAGAGGAAAACAACTGATCCGAGGAGAATTCTGACCCTTGTTATTATTTTGGCCACAAACATTTATCGCCTCAACTTTGATGCAATCTAAAGCCCTGACAAAGATCACAGTTTCATACATTTATATTATACACGGCCCCACTTATGTATTCATAAATTCACAAACAACAACCTCAGCTATCAACAACCTGGTCAAGCTGTTTCGACAATAAAATTATGACTCAAGAAAACAAGGTAATTGTTTTTTTTACAACTTACCGCTGCCTTTCTGCGAGTGTGGTCAACCATGTCCAGATTAGTATACACCTGTCTAAGCTGCTCGACCGTGGTCACATGCCGAAACCCGAGACATTTGGCAATCTCGTGAATTGGACCTTGACCCGACACTAGGACATGCTTCTCGTGGAACTGGGTGAACATCTTTACTGGACTGTGTGACATAACAACCTGATCTTGGGAAACCTGGGTAAACAACAAAAATAAAAAACTATAGTAATTATATACATAGATGAATATATACAGGGTTCATGTACTCTTTCTAATGGACCACATCATCTCATTACTTTTTTGGGGGGGGGGGGGGGGGGCGGCGAGATGTAGCCCAGTGGTAAAGCGTTCGCTTGATGCACGGTCGGTTTGGGATCGATCCCTGTCAGTGGGCTCATTGGGCTATTTCTCACTCCAGCCAGTGCACCACGACTGGTATATCAAAGGCCGTGGTATGTGTTATCCTGTCTGTGGGATGGTGCATATAAAAGATCCCTTGCTGCTAATCTAAAAGAGTAGCCCATGAAGTGGCGACAGCGGGTTTCCTCTCCCTATATCTGTGTGGTCCTTAACCATATGTCCGACGCCATATAACCGTAATTAAAATGTGCTGAGTGCGTCGTTAAATAAAACATTTCATTCCTTCCTCATTACTTTTCAATGATTTTTTTAAAAAAGGATTTTCAAGGAGTCTTTTGAAATCATCAACATAATATTTTGATGTTTTGATGCAAACAGTCTCTCTTCTTATATTGTTTAAAAAAACAAACATTTTCATTTTTCCATGACCCAACACAAAATTCCATGATTTTCCAGGCCTGGAAAATCATAAATGCAATTTTCATGACTTTCCAGGATTTGTATGACCAATATGATACATGCACAGTGTATCTAAGCTCTTTGAAAATTTAGCTTTATATATTGACAATTTTGTACATAAATATCTTGGCCTTAAGATATTGGCCCATACCAACCAGTGCCCCACATCTAGTACATCGAACATCATGGTATGTACTGTCCTGTCTATGGAAAATTGCCTATTTAAATGGTCTATTGCTGTTTTCTGGTAGGAATGTCGAAATAATCATATGTTCAAGGTTTAAGCTGTTGTTCATCAAATTGCCATATGTCAATCAAAGTTGAATTTGGTGAAAAAATTTCATTACTAATTTGCCAAAAGGTTAATTTGAAAATTGTCTGTCGTTTATAGATGTATCACCATTTGGCAACTGATTTTCTTTGAAAATACCCCAGATTGTTAATGTTTTATGGGCTTCAGCCTAAACCATGTATGTTAACACCCAAAAACAGCCATATTTCGCAGTGTGCCGAGGTGTCATAATAAAAAAAAAAAATTAATTCCCTTGAGCATCTATCCCAAATAAACCGGCCTCGGTGGCGTCGTGGCAGGCCATCGGTCTACAGGCTGGTAGGTACTGGGTTCAGATCCCAGTCGAGGCATGGGATTTTTAATCCAGATACCGACTCCAAACCCTGAGTGAGTGCTCCGCAAGGCTCAATGGGTAGGTGTAAACCACTTGCACCGACCAGTGATCCATAACTGGTTCAATAAAGGCCATGGTTTGTGCTATCCTGCCTGTGGGAAGCGCAAATAAAAGATCCCTTGCTGCCTGTCGTAAAAAGAGTAGCCTATGTGGCGACAGCGGGTTTCCTCTAAAAACAGTGTCAGAATGACCATATGTTTGACGTCCAATAGCTGATGATAAGATAAAAAAATCAATGTGCTCTAGTGGCGTCGTTAAATAAAACAAACTTCTTCTTCTTCTTCTATCCCAAATAATTGGGGATTTAGTCCAAATGTTAAAGTTTGTTTTCTTTAACAGCATCACTAGTGCATACTGATTAATTAATTTATTTATTATTTATTTTTAAAAATATTTATTGCCCCAGATATTTAATTAATTACCAGCTATTGGATGTCAAACATTTATTAATTCTCACACGTAGTCTTCAGAGCAAACCTACTACATTTTTCTATCAGCAGCAAGGGATCATTCATATGCACTTTCCTCTAGACAAGACAGCACATACCATGGCCATTGATCCATCAATTATGGGGTACTGGTTGAGTAGGAAAAACAAAATAAAACGGCCTGCAGACAGCCCAGATAGCTGAGTTGTGTGTCCAGGACGGTGTGCTTGAACCTTAATTGGATATAAGCACGGAAATAATTTGAAATGAATGAATGCAGAGGAGGTTGAATCCTATGACCCATGAACGTCAGGTGAGTGCTCTACTGACCGAGATAGTTCAATGACAGACGTTCCATTTCAGGTTCAAAAGGTTAAACGGTTAATCTTTCTTTGTAGGCCCGGCTTCAACTTCTGTTTTAATACACTCGAAGGTACTATTCTGTGGAAGTATGTATAGACCATTGCCATTTTTGCAAAAACAGGAGTAGACTATAGGTGGGTTTGGGTTTTTTTTATGTTCTACTCTAGACCGTACATGTATGTAGTAATAAAATAAAGTTTGTATTGTTTAACGACACCACTAGAGCATTGATATATTAATCATCGGCTATTGGATGTCAAACATTTTGGTAATTCTGACTCGTAGTCAACAGAGGAAACCTGCTACATTTCTTAATGCAGCAAGGGATCTTTTATATGTACTTTCCCACAGACAGGAAAACGCATACCACGGCACCTCAAGCGTGCGCTCAACCGACTGAGCTAAATCCCACCCTGTATGTAGTAATGTACAATTCAATAGACAAAAAGTACTTTGTGATATTTACATTTAATTTTTCAAACGATAGGACATAAAATAATTGTTTTGTTTTTGTGTTTGGATTTTTTTGTGGGTTTTTATTTTTCCAAAAAAGTTTATTTCCATGAAATACCACATTTACATCCGTGTTATATACCCACCATAAAATAATTGTTAGTAATTTCATAATAAAACAAAAAGCTAGATTTTCATCCAGATTATTTTGGGTGTGTGGGGGGGGAAATTTTATTTTTTATTTTATATTTTCAAGATACCTAAACAACAACTTTTAGCCACTAAAACCCTCCAAAAAAAACGGCCTCAGTGGCGTCGTGGTTAGGCCATCGGTCTACAGGCTGGTAGGTACTGGGTTCAGATCCCAGTCAAGGCATGGGATTTTTAATCCAGATACAGACTCCAAACCCTGAGTGAGTGATCCATAACTGGTTCAGCAAAGGCCATGGTTTGTGCTATCCTGCCTGTGGGAAGCGCAAATAAAAGATCCCTTGCTGCTAATCGGAAAGAGTAGCCCATGTAGTGGTGACAGCGGGTTTTCTCTCAAAATCTGTGTGGTCCTTAACCATATGTCTGACGCCATATAACCGTAAATAAAATGTGTTGAGTGCATTGTTAAATAAAACATTTCTTTCTTTCCCTCCAAAAAAACAGTGGTGAGTCTTTATCCTCAGGGAATGCAGAACTTTTGCATTTATTTTATTATGGCCTAACAAATAAAACGAAGCAAATGTAAACAAACACATATCTCACCTGAATACCCAGCCAATCAGACAGCTGCTGTGCCTTCTTCTGTCTTAGCGTGTTTCCAGCATTAGTAACAAAGAGACAGGGAACACGAAAGTTGCCGTGCCTGTCCGTCAGTGCGACAAACGCCTCCTTGGCAGAAGGTAGGAGACGTTTTCCCCGGACGATAACACCATCAATATCAAAAAGGAATCCAAATTTGGATAAAGCACACCTCTGCAAACAGAAAACATTTAATATACAGGTACACATACATGTAGTTATGTAATTAAAAATAGTTTACATATTTTATATAAAAAAACTAAACAATTCTCTTAAAGATAGAAACTTTTTTTATTAATAAAGATGATTAAATTTGTCGAGTAGTAAGAAGAAAATATTAATTATCCAGATCATGACATACATGTACATTTTAATTTTTAATTTGTAAATAAATAAATAAATTGTGTCACTAGCTCAGCGCTCGCCTGAGGTGCTTGTGTTGTCGGATCGAACCACATGGGTGGACTCACTCCCTGATTCGGGTTTTTTCCATCACAACCAGTGCATCATGACTGATATATCAAAGGCTGTTTTATGTTTTGTTAAGTCTGTGGGAAAGTGCATATAAAAGATTCCTTGCTGCTAACGGAAAAATGTAGCAGGCTTCCTCTAAGTTTATGAATGAAATCATCGGCTACTGGATGTCAAACATTTGGTAATTTCGACATATAGTCTTGGAAAGGAAACCCACTACTTGTTTCCATTAGTAGTAAGGGATCTTTTATATGCACCATCCCACAAACAGGATAGCACATACCACGGCTTTTGATATACCAGTTGTGGTGCACTGGGTAGAGCGATAAATAGCCCAATGGGCCCACTGAAGGGGATCGATCTCAGACCAACCACACATCAAGCAAGAGCTTTACCACTGGGCTACGTTCCACTCCAAATTTGATATTCTTGAATGCATTATCCAACAGAATATGCGTGGGATCAATTACATGCACATGTAACATGTAATTGTTTTAATATGGTAAATATACCTACATGTGTGACTAATAATGCATTCATATATATGGGTTTTATTACCCATATGGTTAAAAATATCTTGGATTATAATAAATGTTTCATGTACATGCCACTAGAACATAAAGTGGGATGTAACACCTCGACATCATACGATGATGCATTTATAATTGGTGCACTACAATCGTGCCAGAATGTTAGTCAAATGAGTTCACTGACATACAGTAAAGCAGGCAGTGTTTCTGCCAGAAAGACATTTTTGGGTATGGCGCAATGGAATTGAATGCAACCACAGTCAACAGGGGGTATGGAGGGCCTCCCCCTGAAAGAAAATGGGTTACGTTTAGGATTAGCGTTAAGAAACTCATACAGTAATGATAAGAGTACTGTAATTAATTTTGTCAAAAGCTCGACATAAACAACAAATCTGCCAAAAAAATTTGATATGGCACCATACCTATTTTACCCACTGGCAAAAACCCTGGCAGGGAATGTTAGTGAGTATATATCTAATTAAGTGACATATAACAACATAAAATTTTAGCTAGGTTGTTATTAGATTAGAAATTTAAAAAAGAATAAGCTTATGTTGTAGGATCAACTGAATTAATAGTTTTTGAAAATGTTGACATTATGCTGCTTGCAGACAATTTAAATTTACTACAAAATTGCAGTAATGTACATGCTAACTAATTATTGTTGTTTGGTATCCTTTTGCTTTAATCAACAGCAAGTAACAATCGTTGTATTTTCAGTTAATCACCAACAAAAGAATAATAAAAAAAAAAATTCAGAACAGTCAGTTGTACATCTCTTGTTTACTATTGTATCGCGATTCGCTACACAAATTTCAGAGTTTGCTACACAATTGTAAAACGTTAAATAGTAACACCCGGTAGCTACTCAATTTTCATCTGATTACCAATTGTCCAAATGTTTAAAACAATATGTTCCCTGCTTTTTAAATTTTACAAAATTAAATTAGTGTCATGAAATATGAGTTTAATTCGCTAACATTTCCTGATTTACACTAGACTAAACTTGATTTTGGGTAATAAATATGATATTAAATCTGTGAAATAATTATCATTGTCATGAGTTACATCTCGTGACAACTGAAAATGATTTCACTCATAAACATAAACATGATTGTAAATGAAAGCTCATTTAATAGCCTATAAATATTGAACCGGAAAATGCCAAAGTTACAGGTTTTTATTGAACAAAGCCCAGTCTGTATGCACATTACATGCATTTTACATGAGCTCTGGACACAAATGTTGTTATGCTCTGATGAGATCATTTACCATAACACCACAGATGGCTGGTACCGGTAGTATAAACTATAATAATTATATGATTGCACAAAATTATTTTTGTGCTTATATCCAATTAATGTTTAAGCATGCTGTCCTGGGCACACAGTGGGTTAGTTGTTAGTGGTCAGTGAAAGAAAAAAGGGTATAGGGTATACCCACTGAGTCGTTAAAACTCGCTCTGGGCGGGAGCCGGTACCGGCCTGCGAATACGGTACCTACCAGCCTCATGTCCAATGGCTTAATCATGCCACCACCAAGGCCGGTAACTATAGAGCAACTATTTCCACTCTATTAAATGAAGGTGTCAGCTCCCTGTACCAGATGGAATGGTATTGTGTAACAGTTTCTGCAAAATGCTACAAATGCAGTGCACAGTTCCGGGTGTCTTGTAAATGATGTGCTCAGATACACGTACCTGTACCACCTGTAGTTTATTACATGCAGTACAAGCCATACCAGGGCTTCTGGAATTGTTTAAAAATCCACTAGTTATGGGATCAGTGATTTAAATTTTTTACTAGCCATGATTAAAAATTCACTAGCCCTACCAGTGTTTCTGCCAGAAAGAAAATTTTGGGTATGGTGCTATGGAATTGAATGCAACCACAGTCAACGGGGGGGGGGGGGGGGGGGGGGGGGTATGGGGGGACTTCTCTCAGAAAGAAAATAGGCTAAGTTTTGGGTTAGGGTTCATAAAAGCATACAGTAATGATAAGAATAATTAATTTTGTCAAAAGGTTAACTTGAAGAAAATTAAATCTGCCAAAAATTTGGGTATGTCACCATACCTGTTTTATCCTCTGGCAATAACCCTGCCTACTTTAAATAAATAAAATGTTTCTAATAGTAATAATCGGATATGTCACCTAAAGAAGGAGCTTAAATAAACCTTTACATTTGGTGGGGAGGGGGCAGTGGGTAGGTGGGCAGGATATTCATATTTACAAAATAGACTTAAATGCAGCATTTAACAACAACAACAAAATTCAGTAGCCATTGGGCAAAGCAATAGAAATCATTTATTACCCCAACATTTAATGTCACTAGCCATGGGAGTGGGGCTACCATAATCTAGAAGCCCTGTATACCATTACATACATGTACCAGTACCTGTGTACTAAAATATGTACACTATTACTGCATAATGTATGTGTACTAAAACAATTACACTATTACTGCATAATGTATGTGTACTAAAACATGTACACTGGTAATCAGGGTTTCTGTCAGAGGGTAAAATGGGTATGGTGCCATACCCAAATATTTAGGCAGATTTTTTTTTTTTTAAGTTAACTTTTTGATAAAATTAATTACTCTTATCATTACTGTATGATTTTCTTAACCCTAACCCAAAACTTAACTAATTTTTTTTCTGGGGGAAGCCCCCCTATACCCCCTGTTGACTGTGGTTGGATTCAATTCCATAGCACCATACCCAAAATTTTCTTTCTGGCAGAAACACTGGTAATGTATAATCATAAGAGATTAAGAGTTGGGGGGGGGGGGGGGGGGAGAGAGAGCTGCGACTGTAAATGCTGTTAACAGGGCTCGAACTTCAGAATTTTTCTCTCACAGCAATTTTGAGCCTGTCTATGGCAATTTTTTAAAAGTGACATTTGCCGGAAATAAACATGACTGAAATGCCATTTTGCTGTATGTAGACATATTTCAAATGTGCAGATGTTAAATACTGGCAGATAATGTACACCAGGTGTACATACATTTTGCCATTGTTGAGGAGCTGTACCGACAGCACAAAAGTGCCATTGGTGATGCTCTCTACCTACGACAATTTATAAATCAACGATGGCAATTCCCATCGTTGCCGTTAAGTTCAAGCCCTATGTTAATGGGTATGCACATTTTTACATCCACCAGTTGAAGGTAAACACAATAGTTGGCTACCAGTCTAAATTTTGAAGAAGTTCTGTTAGGACCTGGCAAGCCAAATAAAGCAGAAGTCTGTAGTTATAATTAGGCCAAATAAAAAATAAAAAGTTGGTGATCATCCCCACCCGTCCCTGTAAAATGTGCCCACCCCTGAATTTATTTTATTTTTTATTTTGTTAAAAACTGTTAAAAATGCGTCGAGATAGCAGCAATTCAAATTTCACCGTAAGCACCGTAACGGGTTAAACCATCACCAGGTCCATCTGGCGGCCAGTGAAGGGACTACAACATCCAGGCGTATGCGCAAACAAAATGGTCTCCAGGGTTTTATAAAGTTTTTTACAGAATTTTTCCCCCCCTACACCCTGATTTGTGTAATCAAAAGGACGGTCACCAACTCTTTTTTTTTATTTGGCCTAATGACCATGGGCTCTAATTAATTTTAACAAGTTAAAGTTTGTTTTGTTTAACAACACCACTGGTACACATTGATTTATTAATCATTGGCTACTGGATGTCAAACATTTGGCAATATGACATATAGTCTTAGAGAGGAAACCTGCTACATTTTTCCATTAGTAGCAAGGAATCTTTTATATCACACAGAAAGGATAGCACATACCATGGCCTTTGACACATCAGTCGTGGTGCATTGGCTAGAACAAAAATTAGTTACTTACATGTAGTAGTGTACATTATTTGAGTAGTAGAGACCGAAAGTACTCAGGGGCTATACAGGGCCATCTATACAACAGACACAGTGCAGCATCCTTTAATTACACTTCAGGAAAAACACAAATTTATGGTGAGATCTATGTAATATCATGGTTTTGAATTGGTACAAAATAAATAAAATATTCAACTATACATTTTTTTTAATGTTATATTTGCAGACTTTGCTTTTTAAGGTGTGCAGGTGCGATCGCGCTCATACAGCGCACGTAATTTCAATCTGACGACTGTGAAAAACAGCATATGTTACACTCAACAAACGGCGCACGTAAAATAGATGGGTATATTTATTTTCACTGTTTACAAAAATCAAGTTTTCATAGCTCATTTAGCTGATAGGAAGGTCCTTTTATTAAAACAATAAAAATTAAAAATATGGCAGTGGCTTCCATGCAGTCGTTAAACTGGTATTTCTCTTTGTTGAACAAATCGAGAAATACTGGTTTAATAGACAATTTTGTAGACGTACCAGTCAAAATCCAATCAGAGCTACACTGCCTATTTTATTTATTTTGGAGAACTCGTGATTTTTTCACTCGCCTTAGCATATTGAGGTGTGCGATTTTCCACTTGCCTATAATTTTCAAAAACCAAGGACTGTATTTGATGAATTATACAATTTATTACTTTTTATCTTTTGAAACTTAAACATAAAATACTGGTATGCCTCAGAAAACTGTGAGAACAATAGTTTCTTTCGTACATCGTTTGCACAAGTTTAGTTTTTTAGCCATATTTTGTTTACACATTAACTTAAAAACACCATTTACATGGTCATGACAGGTTACCTGAATTTGTTTTTGCGTGACCCATAAACGTTCAATTCTCAGCTATGCATGTAATAAATTAGTTTCTCTACATTGTCATTTGTGAGAAAAAAAAATCCAACAAGAAAACAACATATGAAACAATTACTTTGATTAGGGTACAAGTAGGCTAATCAATCTCAAAAGGCTCTGCTTTCCAATACAGGAGTCTAAATTCACTGCTTGAGGGGCAATTGGGCATTTATCATCCCTGTCTGCATGGCAAATCAGCACCACATCAAAAAACTTCTTTCTTCTTCTTTTTTAAAAATTGGATTTCAGATACGAGAAGCCCCTCTGGCACTCACCAAATTTGCCAATTGCAAATTTTGAAAACAATTGGCAGAATATATTTTAATTTTGCGAAATAATTTTTAATAATTGATATTTTGTTTGATAATAATTGGATTTCTGCAATTTTTGAAGATTTAACAGATCATTTGACGAAAGTTTCTACTCGCCCAGAGCTAACCCTGCCCCTGATCAGCTCTCAATTACAAATCATTTTGAGATGGCAATTTAATACAGATAATAACAAAGTAAATACCTGATAATAACAATGTGACGTCATTCAAATTTTAAAAAAAACGGCTTTAATTATTGAAGAAAAACAAAACAAAACAAACACTTAAAATATTGGTATACGACTGTGGACTTAAAATAAATGTTTGCTATTTAAACAAATGAATGAATGAATGTTTAACAACACCATAGCACAAAAATACACATTAATTGGCCATCAGAAAAGGTAAGTATATGAAAACATACATATTTATACAATTATGTAAAACCACAGTGTAAATAGTCCTAAAAGTATTGACTTAATGTGCGTCCTGCACTAGTGTAAAGAGCTATTTAAACAAAATAACTATCACAGGCATAGGAAGTGTGTGGGGGGGGGGGGGGGGGGAGGAAGGGGGCATGTACCTGTTCCTCTTACTTTGTAGCAGCAGCAATGTTTTTTATACATTTATACATGTATTTCTCTCTCGGTCTCTCTCCCCTCCCCATGTGTGTGTTTGTGTGTGCCCCCTCCCCCAATCCACTTTTTGGCACCTTCATAGACCCTTGATTATAATTATAATTAAAATGTTTGCTATTTAAACAAAATAATAATAAAATTGTTTGTTATTTAAAGAAAATAATAATAATAATTATCATTATTATTTTATATGCTAACAGATGGGGTTACCATTTGAAAGACAACATGATTTAAAATTAGTTCCATGACGTCAAATATTACCACTGTGATGTCACAAATTTGATTTGGAATAATGAAATTATTCTTAATTAAATTAATTATCGTAGTTAGATAATGAATATAGTAATGATTTTTTAGGATTATTCTTAATAATAATAATAATAATAGATTGGCTACATATAGAATGAAAAACAAACACGTCAAACAAAACAAAATCGAGTGAACATCAATCATCAATGCCTGACCATGCTATCATCTAATAGATGATCTATGATGCTACTTTAATGTCGTTTGCTAGTACAACCCTGTCTGTACTGTTTGCCAACCCTCTGAACCACCTAATATCGAATACAATGTCTTATAACACGCAGACATTTATTACATATTGAAAAAATGGCTAAATCAGAACATATTTCAGGTTTCTTTAAATTCGATCGGATACGGGAAATAATCATAATATTCGGATAATTTGGCGCATTTTTATATCACACCAATTCACAACCTACCTGGGAATGAAACTGTCGACTGTGAAGAATTAGTTTCCCGATGGTAGTTAGTCCAATGTTAGGGCTGACTTTGGCATACATTTCTAGATGAAATCCAGACTTCAAAACATAACGACAAGCCATCATCAGCTGTTTCTGAAATGAGATGTTATTCAATCTGTCACAAATACTGAATAACCTTTACCTCTGACACTGGAGGCGTGTGCAGAACTAGCCAATCGGCAGTACAGAATGCGCCGAAGACTTGACGTCATGAAGAAATCAGGTCAAAATTGTTAACAAAAAAAACTAGACTTCTTAACGTCAATATCAATAGCAGATCGATATAATGTGAAGTGGGTTAAGTGTTCAGGGGTCCATTACTTAATATTTATTGATAGTTTCAATTCGAGCAAAACACCGAGTGCTGAGAGAAACAAATAAATAAATAATAAAATAATATATATATATATATATATATATATATATATATATATATATAATATATATACGCTTTGACAATAAAAAAGAAGAAAAAATATATATTAGATTTCACAATAGCTATATATTTCTATTAACGGCATATTATTTGGCAATAAAATTTTGGTTTCTGTTATTGCAATATACAGATATTTCAGTGTTGTTTATAAATTTAATATATTTTATGCAACCGTGGAAACGATATCTAGAGGTGGGGGGGGGGGGGGGGTCACAGTCTTTACTGGGGAGGGGTGAAGTCAAGTCAATTCAAAACGCACACACACACACACACATACTATCCCCAAAACACAACACAACATAACACTTGTATGATAAAGCAACACATTGATTTGAAAGTAAAAGTGTCATTTAACCGTGTGTGTCACTGTGCACGCGTGTGTGTGTGTGTGTGTGTGTGTGTGTGTGTGTGTGTGTGTGTGTGTGTGTGTGTGTGCACCGTATAACTTTTTCAAATATCTTGAAGTGTAATTTGTCAGAAGGTGCCGTTATAACCATATTTTTTTTATTTTTTTTTTGTCCCCAGACCATTAAACAGTGCCAGGGTTGGGGAGCCCTGATACACCGCCTTACAATTTATCTTAAAATTAATATTCATACATGTGTAAACATACATACATATATACAAACATACACACATACATACGCATACACGCACACACGTACGCACCCACATTACATTCTATTCTGATATATGCAGGTACAAATCAAAATAAAACAGTACTTCCTTTTATGCACGTCTTATGGTCCAGGACTTTTAAAAAAGAAAACGAAAAAGGGTAACAACGAGAGAAGAAGAAGAAGAAAAAGAAGGAGAACAAGAAGAACAAGAAGAATAAAGATGAAGAAGAAGATGAAGAGGAAAAAAAACCTAAAGTTGATAATGAGTAACGAAGCAGAATTAAACTGATGATAATAACAACAGGAACAGCAGTCGGGCCTGTTATGGAATGTTATATGAACATGCAATTACAAAATGTTTTTCCTTTGAGTAAATCGTTATCTGAGTGTAATGGGTTTTTTCTCTTTCTTTCACTATATAAAAAGGTTGAGCCATTGTGCCAATTCTTTATTAAACTTTTCATAGTTGCAGTTTTTGAAATAAATATATTTCTCAATTTCAAATTTGTTTTGCAACACATTTTGAACGGACGCGATAGGTAATTTTTTTCTTCTTGCATTTTCGTACAGTATATATAATATTTAATGTTAATAATTAGCCAGTTAATTATATTAACGTTCGTTTTGTTAATAATACCAAACATATTGTTATATTTGGTATTATTGGTCAAAGTGGACAACAATTCCTGTTTTGGACAAAACCCAGTCTTCTACAGCTTTCCATAAAGTATTAACCTGAGTGCATTCACAGAAAAGATGTTGTAGAGTTTCTGGGAAGTTATTACAGAATATACACATATTAGAATCTACATAATGAATCATATATAGAAAAGTGTTTGTTGCTAAAATCCGATGTAGGATGCGATACTGAAACCATAATAAAGTTGTATCATTAATGCTTTGGAAAGGTAATTCATAGTATTGTTCCAAATCACTTGAGTCAAAATTAAATCCTTGATTTCTATATTTTATCTGCGCTTTTGGGATTATGTGTTTATGGTTGAGTATGCAATACATGTCCGTATATCCATGTTTACTTTTCAAAATAAGTCTTAACCTAAAAGGAAAAATTGGATTATTCACTTTTTTGAAACGATCGTCCCTTTAATCACTAAATGTTGATATGAGTTATAACCATAATTACTTCAATAACCAAATAGCAGTAGAGATGACGACGAGGGTGGGGGTAAAGTTTTCTTTCAAATTAGTCTTTCAGGATCAAAGGAAAATCGTATATATATTAGCTTAAAACATGTTATTTTAAGTCTTGATTTCTTTGTTTGTTTTAAGCTCAAATCTATAAATGTGGCAAAAATCAACGATGTTAGAAATCTTCAAAATAACTTAGGCTACTTTTTTATTTTATGCGCAATCGACGTATCCATCAAAACAGATTCCACGTCAAAATAGTTTGTTTTGTTTAACGACACGACTAGAGCACATCGGCTATTGAATGTCAAACATATGACGCCGTCATAGAGAAAACCCGTTACATTTGTTCCATTAGTAGCAAGCCTAGAAAGGATCTTTTATATGCACCATCCCACAGACGGGATAGCATATACCACGACCTTTCGTGGTGCACTGGATGTGACGAGAAATAGCCCAATGGACCCACCGACGGGGATCGATCCCAGACCGACCGCGCATTAAGCGAGCTAGGTATGTACGTATACTGAGCACTGGTGAAATGGTAAGTTCGTACAAGATACCTGCATGGTAACTATTTTATAGATACAGCTAGTGAACTCTGTCTAAACAGGATTCTAGTGGGATTGACAAAATGCGCCAATATTTACAGGGTGCCCGATTAGACAGCTTTTACCAGCTGATGGGTCACTTGTGATCGTGTTAGTTTACTCAGTTACATAGAATATGCAATTAATAGCGTACTACACATGCTCCCATGTTCCATAATAATAATTAGTACTGGAATAAAGAATATCAATATATCAATCGGAATGCTGTATTATATTGAACGATGTGAATGGTTGACCCAGTTTTACACGGAATTCGGTGAATGACCATTCGGCGCAGGTACAAGCCACATCTAAAAAAAAATCTTTATTTATATAGACAAGTAGGACAAAAAACGTGCATTAGCGTCCTCTGCCCCCTCCCCCTCCCCGGTTGCTACGGGTCTGTTATAGACGTCGGCTTATTTTTTTATTCTGCGAATGTTAGAATAGCGACTGTATATTTTTGTTGATCGAAATGTATTTAGTCACCACATCTTGCTAATATATATATGGTGATCGCAGGAGATCAATATACCAAACAGAATACTATGTTATATAAAGATGTTGTGAATGGTTGATGCAGTTTCACGCGGAATTCGATAATAACCATCCGGCTCAAGTACAGACGAACTCCTCTATATGCGGATACTGACGTGTTGATCTTTGGACAAAACAAACTTTGTTTATTTACGTCTTCTCAGCACGTTCGACTGTCAATCAAAGTAGGTCACGACTAATCTGGTAATATAATATACTACTAAATTGAAGTGAAGGTATATATACATGTATATCTAACCAAAAATAGCTAGAATGAGAGAGAGAGAGAGAGAGAGAGAGAGAGAGAGAGAGAGAGAGAGAGAGAGAGAGAGAGAGAGAGATTTTTAATATAATCTGTTAGGAGACCTAGAATTTTGAGTCGTCGGGAATCTGAATATAATATTATATGGTTGTAGGCCTATTTTAAATGCAAAACTGACAACACACACGCACGCACAAACACCACACACAATCACACACAGTCACGCACACACACACACACACACACACACACACACACACACACACACACATTTGTTTATTACCCTGGGCCATATAATACATTAAAAACTATTATTACATAATATTTAGTGAAATATCTTAAAATGTCAGTGAAATAAAAGTGTTATCAGTCACTCAGTGACGATAATATATTTTAGAGTAAAAAATTCACCATTTCACTCTAAAATGTGTTATCGTCACTGTAAAAACTGTTATCTTCACTATAAGAATTTTGCTGCTGGCATTTTAAAATTAAAGGTAAATTGCCAAAAGTTATATAGGCCTAATAAATAGAAAAGTTCGTTTCAAGCGCGACTCGTGAGATATGATTGCAAACTTCACTCGATGAGATATAAATCATATTTGACAAAGAACATGAAATATCCTCTATTTATTTACATTAGCATTACTGCCAAACAGAGTTGCAAATAAATCACCACGCATTTTTACATGGATTAATATAACTGATTTTGCGGGGAAATTATAGAAATACATGGTAAAAAGTAGCCCGAATACTCTGACGGTAAGAGAATTAGATATAAAGGCAGACCTCAGTTGAACACATTTCCCCCGAAAATCTCCATAATTTTTGCCCGAATTTGACGATTTGCTCCAGCACTAAGGAACAGTTCGACCCCCCCCCCCCGCCCCCTGTCTCGTATGCTTATGTCTGAATGTTATTAACATCAAGTGTGAAACGATTACATAAATTTATATTCAACGTTTGCTATAAATCACAGTTTGTGAATAATAAATAAATTATAACATTCGCATATGAAATTTATTAAACTCATTTGAAAATTGCTCTTGCTCGAGGAATAAAACGATTTCCAAACTCGTTTTACAAATAGTTGAAATACCGTATGGTTCAAGTCAGGTGCTCTCGGTTATTATATTTACTCCCCGCCCCGAACAAAAATCTGTTTTGAGCGATGGGGAAGGGGGGATTCGACCCCCAAAACTCCCTATTTGCGTTAGCGCCTGAGATAGCAGAGATTGTAACTTTGAAGTAAGTACGAAAACGTAGATCTTTGTGTAGTGGAGGAAATTAAATACAAACAAAGATTGGTGTACACGCAAATGAACTCGACAGGAAAGTGTTTGGCGCAAAATTTGCAGTACACAGATGTTTTTATTGACTTTTTGAAAGCGCTAAACTATGCAAAACGGAAAGACAAGTATATCCGAGTATGTTTTTATAATTAACGAAACAGCAGGGTATACAAAATTTATGATAAAGTTGTTTTTAAAAACATCCCGATTCAATCCATCATTGAATTCTTTCACTGATTCAGCCATTTCAGGGTTTGAAAAATTATTTATTTTTCCTGCCACTGGCAGACCCTTTTCCGAGATGACTTAATTATTCCAGACTAACTGATAAAGAGTCATGAATGGTAACATTAAGATGAAGTGTGCTATTTTATTTTTTATTTTAGATAACACTGCATGTAATAAAATACAACAAAAAATTTAAGTTTGATGCTAAATACGATTATTGTCTCAGTATGTATTTTGACGTGCAATCTTTAAACAGCAAGTGTGCGTCATCAAAGAAAATCTACATGACGTCAAATGCAGAAGTTTTTATTGATGGATATATTTTTTATTGATAAAAATAAAGCAATGCTTACAATTTGCCAGTTTGCAGTAAGTATAAACAATTAAAAATACCATGTAACTAAAAGTATTATTTTCCGTAAGGCACTTTTTTTCAACACACATGAACATCCCTGTATCTAAAAAATTTCACAATGAATTTTACTCACCTGCTGCACAAAACATTGTCGTCTGCTACTAATGAAATAAACACAAGATGATTAGACCACACCAGTGTAACAATGTTAATCTATTTCTAATGACATCTGAATGAGCCCTGTTCTTATTTGACATACATTGCATATGATTATATTCGGTCAGGATTAAACAACGTTCAAATGCATATTATATCTTAAAATAATTTGAAATTTGTAGTGTTTTGAATAATAGTAGTAATAATCAACAAACAAAACACCTCGAAATGTCGAATTTACCCAACCCTATTAATGTACAAACAGTGACTATGTTTGCACTGGGCTATATGGTTTACACACCGGCCTCGGTGGCGTCATGGTTAGGACATCGGTCTACAGGCTGGTAGGTACTGGGTTTGGATCCCAGTTGAGGCATGGGAATTTTAATCCAGATACTGACTTCAAACCCTGAGTGAGTGCTCCGCAAGGCTCAATGGGTAGGTGTAAACCACTTGCACCGACCAGTGATCCATAACTGGTTCAACAAAGGCCATGGTTTGTGCTATCCTGCCTGTGGGAAGCGCAAATAAAAGATCCCTTGCTTGCTGTCGTAAAAGAGTAGCCTATGTGGCGACAGCGGGTTTCCTCTAAAAAAACCCTGTCAGAATGACCATATGTTTGACGCCCAATAGCCGCTGATAAGATAAAAAATAAATGTGTTTTAGTGGCAACGTTAAATAAAACAAACTTTACTTTACTTTTATACGCTTAAAATTTATTTTAATGGTGTTATTTTTGACGTGTATTATTAATATGGAATTTATGGACCACCACACAACAGTTCCAATAGTTTGGAGTAATTTTTTATTCAATATTGGTAATTCAGAAGTTATCTGGATGTTCCGCTTCAAAATATATACCGCATCGAAAAGGTTACAATATTACAGTATACACAAGTAAACTAAAATCAAAACTAAACATCTCACTATATATTCAGTTTAATGAAAGTGGTAGTGTTCATCATTAAAATGATTTATCTTGGGTGCTAAATAATATATTCACCACCTTTCCAAAAACAAACCTACTTTTTATCAGCTTCGGATGTCAAAGCAATCGATTCTTTCAATGAAGATGGAAAGAAAATGAATTGAATTTATTTTATTCCAACATTAGGGGATTACTTTACAAAAATCTTTATTGTTTTTCACATATCTTGAAATCTTTATTCAAATAATAATATTAAAACTGATCCCTTCAGCAAAACGAATGCCCATGAATGTCGGACCGACAACATTTCTGGTTCAACTAAGGGTATGCCTACATAAAAGATGATTCGTCTTGTATTTCGTACCAAGTTTTTTGTACCAAATACTGACAGGCAAAATAAGGAGTATGTCTTTCCACAAAGTCAACCAACACAGCAAATTATGGTAACCAAGCTCTCCTCCACCCTTTTTTTTTATGGTTGGCATTTGTTCAAAAATGTTTAGGGATTTTGGCCCATGTGTCATTATTGTGAGTATATTTATCACTCTCTGCACCAAAACACTTCTCTGGGATGTTTTTACCCTGTTCATAGCTGAGAAGTCTCTCGAAAACAGCTGTGGCTGCGCTCAAAGTAAACATGAGCTCTGTTACTCTGCAAGTATTTTTAAATAGTGCAGGCTTGGTAAACAACCTAAGGAGAGGGGTTGTACATCGATTGCAGCCTTGTATGTTTACTTTATGGATCATAATTTATTTGTTAAAAACTATTAATAAAGCCGGAAAAATAATAATTCATATATGCTTAGGGTGCATCGCACCATCACGATTATGACGTAGGGTTAATGAAATCTAACTTCACCTTACACGTTCATTTTACAGGAACATATATTTACATTTGCAAAGTACTGAAAAAACCCATTAAGTATATGTATGTTCTGCTACAAGGTTTAATATATCTAAACTAAAATATCTTGCAACTTTTATAAGAATACAGTTCATACTATTTATGCTTTGTTCAAGTGAAATTATAAACTTGTTAGTAGCACTTGCTTTACGCCCCCGTTCATTTGCAAAGAGCAGATTCCGGAACTGCGTTAACGTCTAATTTAATTTGAATGTGACTATTTTAAACCGTATCCCGCCTCATATACCATGTTTGCAAGGATTAAACCTTTTGATTGCACTCACAAGACATGTATACTTTAGTTTTATATAAGCAGTAAAGCGTATTGGACGCTATTTCCAAGCTTGAAGATCATCGAACTGATTACTTGTACAAATTCAGTCGAACGTTCAATGGCAAAAATTACCGATCTTAGTCGATAGTAAAAGGGGAATAACTCTTAAGTTATTATCAAAGTTTTGCCGAGATTTGTAACAAAATTTTCAAAAGTTTTAGGTGGTACATTAGTCACTTGTCATTGGGCATATGCAGTTAACATAATTACTTGCCCGGCATGAAAATTCCACTTGGCACGGGCGTCGAGCGATGGGATTTTTTTGCTTAACGACACCTCTAGAGCACATTGATTTATTAATCATCGGTGCCAAATAATATATACACTGCCTTAACGAAAACGAAATTCATTCGATGAAGATGGAAATAAAAAGAACAAAAATTTGAAGCCTTGTAGTTGTACATATAAATTTGAAGATACATTTATGCTAACTTCTTCCACATTTTCAATTTTTTTTTTTTTTTCTCTTTAGGTGTTTGGACAAACTGTCTAGTGGAAGCCAGGACCTATCAAACCGATGTATTATTGTGACACAGGCGGAAATATCTGTGGATGCCATCAAAAACAGTATAGCACTAGAGGTATATGTGAAGTGACGGGTGTACATTTAGAGTTGATTCATGATTGAGGGAGAGCATTTATCAGACTGTCAATTTTTGTCTGTAACAAAGTCAAAAGGCGAGAGTTAGATATTACTTTTCTGAAGGTGGCGGTGATTGCTTTAACTTTTGTATAAATTTACTACATGTACATGTATGTATATTAGTACCAACGTTAAGATTTCGCACTTGGCTCCATGAAATTTGGTTTATAGATCTTTGCACCTGTGTATGTTAATCTCGATGCGTGTTAATTTTTAAAAAAAAAATTTATTTTAATTTTTAAATAAAATACTTACTGTTTACAACTGTAGCTCAGTGTTAAGTTTTTGTGTTTATATTAATTTTGCACTAGATCAATGAAACTTATTTTATACTTATAGTTGCATCTATTTAAAATTAATTAAATTAAAATTTTATTATTTCAAAAGTTAAAATTTCATATTTTAGCTCATTCAGACCAGCAGATTTCAAAATATTGGATATGAAAATATATATTATTTTCGCAAAATTGTAGGTACAGACCAACATTCATACGGTCATAATTTGAAACAAGTTTAACAACCGCTAGGCCAATCTTAATGATTGATGTACATTGTTTAAAATGATGATTGCAGTTACTTTAAAACATTTGGCTGTATCCAGTGTACATTGTAGTTTTAACATTTACGTGCAAAGGTGCTAACTTTAAAGGTTTGTACTTATTATTTTTCAGAAAGGAGATGGTACAACACCAAATGGCAACACAGTAAATTGTTCAGGAGACCAAGATGTAGTAGAGGTTAGTCAGGGCACAGTATTTCAAACAAACCGTCATTCTGAATGTCGGTTATGCAACTTTAAAAGAACATGAACTGGGGTCTAATTCACAAAGCTCTCTTTGGCTCTGCTAGACAACAAAACATCCTCTTTGCAAGTCTTTTAGCATTGCACTGCGAGATCGCAAAGTTCCGAGAGTTTAGTGAATTAAGCCCCAGGACTATAGCACAAATGTGCTAGGATTAGGTAACTCACTGGTTACACACACATAATTCACGTAACCGAATAGTCCAGTTACCTAGAGAAAAATCACATGAAATGATTTTCCAGTATTAGTCTATAGATTAAGACATTGTATCCATTCAGTGCAGTAATTGGAGCACAGTTTATTATATTTATGTTCTTGTTTGATGACTTAGGCATTGCTAGTTTGTTGAGTTTGGTAATTCCCACATTTAAATCTGATTTAAAAACATAAGTTGAATTTGTTAAAAGTTTTGTTCAGACAAAATAAAAAAATATTCTGTGATTACAATAGCTATAGGGTATAACACTATGTCTGCTGTAATATATTTCAAGCATTATGTGTAATAATGTCTCTATTAATATATTTCAGGTGTCTCACTCCATATTTAACCCAACATCCGAGAGCAAAATGTCTAAGGCCCTTAGCTTAAGGCAGAGACCTGTTAAATACACAAACATCTGGAATAAACTGACCGACAAAAGGCAGAAAACTAAACCACAGCTTAACACAGTGAATGGGTTCACGCCTTCTGATGGGGAACCAAAACCCATCCGACCAAGACATTTTGATAAAAGTGATTCTAGTGCAAGTGGTAATGTTTCGGCCACCTCAAAAGCCATTGTCACCACACCGCTGCTATCTAGTATTGTTCTAGCCAACGATCCATTCACTTTCGTCCCAGGCCAGATGTGTACACCTCAAGTAGCGTTCACCGCTCCCGCTGTGCTCCCTTCTGAAAAAATCCTGCCTCCAGTACCGGAGAATAATGATGGATTTGAATCCTCTGAGAACCTGAAGGTCGATTCTGATTCAGAAACCAGTGCTGCAGAAGAACTAGTAGAAGAAGTGGACAATCCTGTAATATCATATAATGATCCTGATGGAAAAGAATCCACATTTGATGATGGCAATTGTAGGGAAACAGTGATAAACAGTGCTAGAAATGGCAGTTCTTTGGATGCGGATGCCATGTCAAGTCCTGATAATGCTGGGAAGAAGAGACAAAGAAAAGAAACAAAGTGGAGTCGTGTGAAAAGGCAGTATGATGATACAAAAGTTGATGCAGATGGTTTTTCCACGCCTACAAGTCTTGATGGTGAGAACGTTGCTGGAGAATTGTGTTCAAAATCTGTATCCAGAATGTCCGAATCAATGAGTGTCGTTGTTGTTTTGAAACCTTCTCCAGCTAAATCTAGGAAAAAACAAGTGATCGAGTCCAACGAGGCCAGTCTGGAAACTTGTCCTGAAAATCCTTTGATATCTGTTTCTGAATCCTTGAATGTGCCTGACCAAACAACCCCAACGATGGATGTTGTATCTGCTGCTTCAGTTACGAAACCTGAAGCTTCCATATCACATACGTTGGTTTCTCAAGAGAGTGAAGACACAAAGTGCAATGGGTCTTTTACAGACTTGCCTGCTTCAACCGAGTCCGCGAAACATATAGATGAGGAAGCACCTGCAAACAGTGTTTCTAATTTGCCTAGTGAGGAGGACTCCGATTTGAAGACTGAAGATACCTCATCATTACATCAACAACCTGTTGAAAAAAAAAAAAATCCTAAAAAGAATTCCATTGAGGCAAGAGCCATACGTCATCAGAAGCAGGTTATTGCTTTGCAGAAAGCCAGAGATGCAAGGTGGCAGAAACGGTGCCTGAAGGCAAAACAAGAACTGATAGGTAAGACATCGTTAGATGACGAGGTTGAATGAAGCAGGTGTTCTTTCAACTACAGCATCACCGCTGAAACGGTACTGCACGAGAAACACTGATTTGGCTTTTGACACTTTGTCATTTCCCAGCCAGACTAAACCGTCGACCCTGGCAGATCGGCCGGAACAAGCTCGGCGGACTACAGTTCGTGGAGTATGTCGTAAAAAGCCAAATGTATTACGAAGGAAAAGAAAGGCATTTAGATTTAGTGTCCGAAGAAAAAAGAACAAAATTCCAATCAACAAAAATATGGTGGAGTCTGATGAACACTTCCAGAAATGCATTCCAGCTGAAAGAGCCAGGAAATCAGGAAAATATTTATCAGCCGAGTTAGATGACTATAATATGTGTTCAGCTGAAAATTTGCCATCTAAAACATTTCCTTCCAAAAATCGTAGAAAACTGTCTCATAACTTGATGTATGAAACCAATTCTGAAGATAATACTGATGATGTTGATCTTGAAGAAGTGTGGCTATCACCGTTACAACAGATGGATGCTCCTGCTTCAGCCAAAGGAGGAAAAAAGGCAAACAGACGTCGAAAGAGTAGAACGAGTAATCGTGAAACTGCCTCGGACGATACTTTGCTTAAAGCTGTGTGTGAAAGAGTAAAGAAAGCCAGTGGAAATGAGTTTGGCATTGCGTCCTCGACTTTCACTTCAGACAGTGCGGTTGAGAATGACAGTTGCATTGTGTTGCAGACTGAATCTGTGGTTCACAAAAATCGGAGGCGTTACACCAGAAAAAAAATCATCACTAAAAACAAGAAAACAAGAAAGCCTAGACAGCAAAAGTTAAGCAAATCCTTTTCCCGTGACGCACTGGATCAAGTTGTGCATCTGGAAGATATGGGTATCCTGTATGATAAATCTCAGTCATTCAGTTCCATCAGGACAAACAACCATATGGAAAATCCTGAACAGATGCCAGGTTCGTCAGCAGCTTTGTCTGGGGATAAATCTGGATTTAAAGTTTTTTGCCCTTCTGTCGGTGCAAATACCGAGTGGTCGGTAAGTATTAGTATTAGTCCCCTATCGGTTCAATCGAAGGAGACTGTAGAATTCATCTCCATCTGTCCAGCATATATTTCTCCAAATCTCCTCCTTCTTCCCCCCCGCTTTGCCTCAAGATATTGAGCTGAAATTTTGTGTATATAGCTTTATCATATATTGTTACAGATCAAATTTTCACAGTTATGGCCCTTGAAATAGGACTTACGACATTGTTTTGCAGACCTTTTTCGCAGTGCCTAAAGATATTGAATGGAAATTTTGTGTATACTTTTATTATATACTGATATAGATCACATTTGCATTCATGGCGATTTACACTTTTTTTGTTTTTACAGAGTTAAAGACCTTTGAACTTGGGAGGTACGGAAATGTCTTGGGCCCTTTTGGGGCATGTATTGTTTTAGCAGTACTCACAGAATGCTTTAAATACAGATGCATACAGGACCATCAAACCTCACATATAGGAACAACTTAGTGTTAGTGTGTTGCGTATTATTACTAGTTCACTGTGACCTACTTTTCACGGTCTACTGCACATAACAGTAAATCCTTGTCTGGACCATATCTTGCATACAAAGGACCATCAAACCTCACATGTAGGAACAACTTGGGTTGGTGGTGTGTGGTATAATTACTAGGTCACTGTGAAACAAATAAAACAAATAATTTGTCTATATTCTGAACATCATAGGAAAATCTTGTTTAGCACATATACTAATTTCTTTGCAGTTCTGTATCATTATTAGCATTACATACATATACTGTTTCTCTGCCAATATAAATGTGTCACCAGAGTACCCATGCTAAACAAAATTCCCCTTTTTAATAAAGAACAATAGCTTCATTAATCAGACAGCACCTTCTCCAATGGATACACTATAATCAGTAGTTGGTCCAAAACAAACCGTTCTTCCATCCCATTGCAAACATTTCACATTATTAGAATTAAATCATACCTGTTGGTAACATTCATTAATATCTATGGTTTTCCATCAAACTCCTGAAGGGCATATCATGTACCTCACTGGTACCCTTGTTGTTTCTTACACACCCGTTAGTGAAAACATCATTTGTTATTCATGATAATACATACTTGTAACACATGTACATGTGTTAAAAAGTTCAAGACATACGACTTGCTGCTCCTAGGTGATGTCTAGGTCACCAAAGCCATATATGCAATGACAAACAACACGAGGGAAATCGATTACATTGTGACGTATAGTTAACCTGACAATAATGTGTCTGTGACGCGTAGGTCGAAAAATGTAAAAATTTGCTTAAAGGAAACATGTCACGTAAACCATATTTGGCACCAACCATGTACAATTAATTATAAATTGAATCACCTGAAATTTTTTTTTATAAAAAATTAATTACTTAAAATATCTCCATAAAAGAACCCCAGATACGAGCTCTTAGCGGAAATTGCCGATCTTTAATGAGCAGAGCAATCACGAGGTCCGTGACGTCAGAGACGCGTCGCTTGATCTGAAGCCTTACACTTAAAAGCATTAGTCCGTACCACTCATAAAGAATCTAAGACTTGCACAGCTTACCAAAACAATGAGTGTTCGTTCGCAAAACGTTTTGCCGTATCAATATGAGCTGTTAGTAAATGAAGAAAGACACACATTTACTTACAACAGTGATACTGAAGAAAAAACGGATAGCGAGTCGGAGGGTGGAGAAACTTATGGTGCCAGACCAGACCGGTCGACCAATTTACAGCCCGGAGCCCGAAAGTAACCCGGAGACAAAACCAAAACTTGGATGCTAATGCCGAGGTGTATACTGTTCATATTTAGCATAAAAATACACCTCGATATGATGTATTTAAATATGTAAAAAAATATAAATGTAGGACAAAAAAAATTTGGGTGTTTTTTTTAAAGAAAATATTGCATTTTTTATGTTCGGGCTGTACATAATGAAATCTGTATGCACAGTGTAAACAAACGCTCTAATTTACGACAAGGCGCTTCACTTTCATTAACCTGGCTTGTAAAACAACATAAATGACTTGAGAGTATAATCAACTTTTAAACTAAATATATTTCTATTTGCATCAATAGAACGAAATGGGGTTATAGTATTTTTCTCTCATAAAAAAAAAGTAGCATATTGTTAGGCCTATTGGTAGGGTGCGTTAGAGTAAAAACGACCACTCACGATACCCAAGTGATAATTTTCTTTTCTTTGGTACTACGTAATTGGTCAGTTTTGTAATTTTAGATGGGAAAGTCTACTTAATCAAGGGTTTTACAGCATTATTTACAGTAATGAAGCAGGGCGGCTGATAATGTCCATTAACATTGTACTATAGTCGCGACAGGTTACGCCACAATACCCTGTGATCTTAAAAAAAACTGGCACGTATTTTGTACGTATGTCTAGACCGTGGTAATCACTTACCTGGTCGATACCCTGCAATATACACCTGCCAATCAGGAATCACATGTGCAGGCCACGGAAAGAAAGGACCAATTAACTAAAACAACACTCCGATTCTCAAGTCAGCCCGTGGATGAAACATAATAGTTATTTCGACACCGACAGTAGTGGGGTTTTTTGTATTGAACTTCGTGTTGCTTTGGGGCTTCGGGCGATAAGGAACGTTTTTGTGACGTATTCCGCCCGAAGATTAAAAACATTATTTAAAATTATTATTGTTTTCTACACGTTTTTTAAAAACATATTTAAATACATCGTACTGAGATGTATCCTCATGCCAAATCCCATGTTTGTATATGCCATATTTAATTACTTATTGACGTTTCCTTCTTCGGACGGTGAATACAGATTTTGTTATGTAGGCCTACAGCCCTAACATGAATTTTTTTTTTTCCCCAAACAAATAAATAAATAAATAATTCTACATTTTTGTTTTAACATATATAAATACATCATGCTGAGGTGTATCTTTGTGCCAAATATGTACAATGTACACCTCGGCATTCGCAACCGAGTACTGTTTTTGTCTCCGGGTAACGTTCGGGCTCCGGGCTGTAATTAGGCTGACACCAAAGTACTATGCGGTGTTGGTGTCCAATCTTTTCTTTTGCGATAAAATACACGCGTCTTTCTTCGGATACAATCCTTTGGAAAACCATAAAAAGACAATCCCGATCGTTTAAACTGTTTATTTTTACACCCAAAGGCCGCGCAGTACGGCACTGTTGGACTGAAAAGATCGTAAGCCCCTTACTCCATATATAAACAGTTAACAACAATGGAAGAGTACAGCGGCTCTGACGTCACTTCCCCTTTTTTCCGAACGCTCACGAAGAAATATGCATAAATCGTACTTTGATACTGATTAGCGTAATTTCTTCATTTTAAGTTAACTACACGTATTTTATTGTTATAAAGTTATTTGTATATTATTTTTCTATCATTTTTCTTTTAAAATGAGCTATAATATGGTCTCGTGTCATGTTTCCTTTAAAACCTTGTTTTTAAGGATATGCAGACTTTCGTTTTTGAAAAACCCAGGAATGCTAAAAATCGCACTCCTCAAAATGCTTACGAGGGGGGTGGAAATCGCACTCCTTAAAATGCAGAGGAGGGAAAAATCGCACCCCTCAAAATAATCAGAATTAGAAGCAAGAGACCGAGAGGAATTGCTCCCATGAACATGATTAAGTTTGAGGAGTAATAGTTTCTAAATTAAATATCTTAAGGGTTAATGTTTTGTGTTTTCAAAATAAATATCCTAATTTAACTAATATGATAGTTGTTCTCAAAGATGGAAGGAATGGGTCATTGCAGTCTTACACAAGAAAAAGAAACACCATGAACACAACATTTGTCGATTTCTTATGTATTATATGCATATCATGTTGCATTAAAATTCTAAATCATAATAATCTGTTTACTATTTATGAATAAGGAATTGAAACTGATTTGTTTGTGCATATTCTGTTTTATTTAAACAAGTACAATAATTTTAGCTTTCATCGCAGAATGATATGATTTCTCCATGGACACAAACCTGTGAACTGAATGTAAAAGTGTAACAACCACATGGCACAGGGTTATCACATTTATCATATCATAATATGCATGTTATGTACCTGCAAATTCTCTATTTTAAAAAATAATATTGTCATAACAGAGAAAATGTCAACATCTATTGTTTTCTACCCAAATGTATCTTACTACAATTTTTATAAATATATATTTTTACAAACAGGATTAACTTTGATTATCGGTGTACTGTAGTTAACACGTCGTATACTACTAACTCGAATCATAGCAACCCATCAAAAAAAAACCCAACCCCAACCCAACAAAACTAACCTAATGTAAATTTAATTTTAAAATATACATGCTTTACACTAGGTAAATTCGAATTACTGAGTTGAAATTAAATCGGTGTAGGTTTGTTTCAGATGCCCGTCAACTGATTACATGTACTAGAAATCTGACTCTACCACGGTCAATGTCCTTGGCTTTAAATCACGTGGCAGTATCGTGAAACAGAAAGTAAAAATGTCTGGAGTACGTCGCTATCCTATTAACAAAAACAACCTGCTTTACTAAATTAGGTTTTTATTGGTATACACGTTTTAATGTGATATCAACATGTATAAACATTATACACATCATAGAATTATTGGACATTGCACCTACCATATTATGTTTTCTGTTATGTGATGAAAATGACGACAGTGTAAAATATATTTTGCGATGTTACCTGCATTGTACAAAATTAAACACAACAAAACTGACGAGATCTTAATAGTAAGTGAAGGTTTGTGGCGGCGTGGATTCGATCCAATAAACAATTAAAATGGCAGAGTTAAAAAACTCAATTAAGGGGCGCGTTATTTCACGCCCGTCAGATTGAGTTGACGGGCGTGATAGTGCTCACGCCCGTCAAAAATGAAAGTCTGATATGTAAGCAATACAATAATACATTCGTGTCCGTTAGATACCATTTATCTCACAACTCGTTGTTTAACAACGTATCAAACTCTCTTTCGCTCGTTAGATACATTTTGAAACAACTCAATGTGAGAAAAATGGCATCTAACGGCCACTGGTGCATTATTCTCTATTTAATATTTAAGGGCATCAGCGATGGCTTGGGACCGGACAGTATTTCAGCTAGCGGTTCACCAAAGAAAGGTGGAATGGGCTCTTCAATTGGTGGAGGTAATATTTCCCAGTTTCATTTCCTCTGACTTATTGTGCATTTTAAATTCCAGTTATTTCCAGTCCCAACATTTTTGTTAATTTTATCCCATCATGACAAGTCGTTGAAGTCTATGCGTAATTAAGTCACATAATTTGGGATGGTTTTGACCTCGGATTTGATTAGCATACAAATAGACTGCCAAATTTCAGACCTGCTTCAGTTTGGAAAGGTAAGGAAATGGTTTATTTAATGACGCACTCAACACATTTTATTGACTGTTATATGGCATCAGACATATGATTAAGGATCACACAGATATTGAGAGAGGAAACCTGCTGTCTCCACTTAATGGGCTACACTTTTTCGATTAGCAGCAAGGGATCTGTTATATGCACCATCCCACAGGATAATACATACCACGGCCTTTGTTACACCAGTTGTGGAGCACTGGCTGGAACGAGAAATAGCTCAGTGGGTTCACCAACGGGATTGATCCTAGACCGACCATGCATCAAGCGAACGCTTTACCACTGGGCTACTTCCCACCTGTACATATGGATGAATAGTATTAACTGATTTCTTGAAATTGATGACCCATAGAATCCCAGTATTGGGGATTTTTTAAAATTACATTTACAGCCAAACCATCAGAAAATCCTGGGCAAAAAAAACTTTTAAGTTCAAGTCTGCACCAAGGAATCTAAAAATTTGTTCGATTAATCTGTTGTGATGTTTTTGATGGTTGATTCGGTGTCAACTGATTATTATACTGTAACAATAAAAATTTTGGGAATGTACATGTACACTGGTGGCACCTAAGTCTGTGCACCTAAGCATTTGTGTCATATTTTTAAATTCAAAATCTTTCTTTAAAAATATTTGTTTCACCGCCACAGTACAATGGAACAATAAATGTGTTACTGCTGAAAGTTATTTTTTATTTATATTTTTAAAACTCAAGTAATGAGCACATTTTTAGTGACACCACTCTGTATTGACTGGCCTGACTGCACATAAGTCTGCACAGCAAACATTAAAACAACCACTTCTGTCGCTAATATTCACAAAAACAACAACAGGTAATGGATCCAACTTTTTGTAAGTTCTAGACAACAAACACTATTATAGTCTTTTTCAGGAAAATGTTGATTATGCAAATGAGATAAAATATAAATAGTTTACCATGCTCCTTAGTTTGGATTACACAAAATGATGATATGAAAAAAGGCTAATGTCTAAATTGATGATCATTATTCAACAAAAGTCTGTTCATTAGAAATATAGGACAATCAATGATACTTTTGAAACAGACTATAGCTAAAAATAAGCCATGCTGTAACAGTGTAAGTCAGGGCAGCCATATTGGTTAGTGTTGTGTCACTGGGAGGGAAATTCAAAGTATGCTTGGATGTTTACGTTAACAGATAAAAATAAAACATTGATTTCATTTATGGATTCATAAATACAATAAGGTATGTATTGAAGCTTCAATGTAAACTTGTGTACATTAATCATTAGGTTGATCATTACGGTCACAGACATGTGATACAAAAACCTGTTGATCGAGACTGGCAAACGTATACTTTTAGTGCATTAATTCAGAGTATTTTATTAATCAAATTGTTATCTACCAGTTTTATACATATATTCACAATCAAGATGTAATGTTTTAACATTTGTTTTATGAATTAAATTAACGTTATTTGTATGTTTGATTCAAGTTGTAATGTAACGTCATTAACATGCACAGACTTTTGTGCCGTGCAGACTAATGTGACGTGAGTGTATGTTTCTTTCAGAGACACTCATTTTTATTTTATTTTTCAGTTATCTCGCAGTTGTTTGACGACATCACAACAAAGCCTGGAAATGGGTTTGTTGTTAATATTCGTCTTGATGTTGAAAGAAAGAATTGCTATGGGCAACATGAATCAAATGTGGCTGCAAGTGGTCCAGTTAATAACAGCAGGTATTCACAAATCTGTACATGCCAGTGACCTGTTTCTTCTGTTGTGTCCAAAGCAAAGTGCACACAAACCCTTTTTTTTTTTAGAAGAAGAAACAATTTAATGATATTTTAAAACACTGTTTTCTTCTTATTGAGATTGTTTTAATTGGTGGTATGGCATTACGTAATTGGTGGTATGTTAAACAAAAAGGTGAACTAAATTTGGATGCACAATCATTAACTTACTGAGGTAGTGCAACATTAATTTAAGTGAAATATTTAATCTTTTTGCTTCCACTATTTACAGAAGTTAAAGTTTGTTGCACTGGAGTACATTGATTTATTAATCGTCTGCCATTGGGTATCATACATTTGGTAATTTTGACGTATAAAAAATACTATAGTCTTGGAGAAAACCTGCTACATTTTCCCATTAGTAGCAAGGGATCGTTTATATGCACCATCCTACAAACAGAATAGCACACACCACAGCTTTTAATATATCAATCATGGTGCATTGACTGGAATGAAAAATTGCCATATGAGCCCACTGATGGGGTTAATCAGAGTTATGGCCCTTGAACTGAGGACCTTTTTCGCAATGCCTCGAGATGTTGAGCTGAAATTTTGTATATAGCTTTATCATGTACTGTTACATATCGAATTTGACTTTCGTGACAAGTTACTTATTTTTTACAAAGTTATGGCCCTTGAACTTAGGAGGTACAAAAATGTGTTGGGAGCCAGTAGTGGACATATATTGCTTTAGCAATACTCTCAGAATGCTTGTTTTCTTATATTAACATTTTTCATTTAACAATTTATAAATACATAAAATTATATTACTATGTGAAAGGGTAAGTATTATTTCCGTGGGTGTTTCTCATTTTTGGAGGAGTTAATGGTGTTTCAAATTATGCAAAAAAAACCGCCAAATCTATAAGTTGTCTTTACTTACGTGGATTTACGACCAATTGTCCAGTATTTACGGCCATTATTCTTAATCACTGTTTTGCTAACCATAATTTTATTTTAGGGAAACAAACTATGATTCATCTCGTGTTGTTGGTAAAAGGGTCAACTTCATTATCAAATTAGCTGTCGGAATCGGCTATCAGTTCCTCAAAATGATCACGATGTTCCATCATTGTTGTTAAGCAAACAAATACATGCTAAAAACACTTTTCCAACTCAAAATTGCCCTGTATTTGTTAAAGGAAAATAAACAAATAAAGAAGTTATTTTTTATTGTCAATTAAAGCTGTCTCTTATTTTATATTTTCCTGCCAGTCATGTGCAAAATGGCAGGAAATATGAATTGGTGAATGCACTGCATGTGGCATGTTAGCTTGCGTGATGTCGGATGAGATACAGTATCCAGAAGGTTAACAAATTTTGTTTTCATTTTAGATGTGACACATTCAGTGATGGTGCTATGACGACATCAAAAATTGATTCCAGTGATGTCACTTCACTTTCCAACCTTGAACTGTGCACACTATTAGAAGAGAGACTGATCACACTTACCGACCTGAGGCACGATGTACGCAGCAATCTGCTTGACAACATCAGACACGTAAAACACGTGCTGCGGAATGGACTCTAGTTCTAAGGGTTTAAGCTGTCTCGTGCCAAATGTGATTAAAGGTGAATCTGGCAAAGATATGTCATTACAAAAATTCACCAAAAAGCTAATTAAAAAACCGTGTCGATTGTAGGTGTAATAGCTATTTTAAAAAATACTTCTGATTAAAGGAAACATGTCACGTAAACCATATTTGGCACCAACCATGTACAGTTAATTATAAATTGAATCACCTAAAAAAAAAAAATATAAAAAATTAATTACTTAAAATATCTCCATAAAAGAACCCCAGATACGAGCTCTTAGCGGAAATTGCCGATCTTTAATGAGCAGGGCAATCACGAGGTCCCTGACGTCAGAGACGCGTCGCTTGATCTGAAGCCTTACACTTAAAAGCATTAGTCCGTACCACTCATAAAGAATCTAAGACTTGCACAGCTTACCAAAACAATGAGTGTTCGTTCGCAAAACGTTTTGCCGTATCAATATGAGCTGTTAGTAAATGAAGAAAGACACACATTTACTTACAACAGTGATACTGAAGAAAAAACGGATAGCGAGTCGGAGGGTGGAGAAACTGATGGTGCCAGACCAGACCGGTCGACCAATTACAGCCCGGAGCCCGAAAGTAACCCGGAGACAAAACCAAAACTCGGATGCTAATGCCGAGGTGTATACTGTTCATATTTAGCATAAAGATACACCTCGATATGATGTATTTAAATATGTTAAAAATATAAATGTAGGACAAACATTTTTTTTTTTTTTTTTTTTTTAGAAAATATCGCATTTTTTATGTTCGGGCTGTACATAATGAAATCTGTATGCACAGTGTAAACAAACGCTCTAATTTACGACAAGGCGCTTCACTTTCATTAACCTGGCTTGTAAAACAACATAAATGGACTTGAGAGTATAATCAACTTTTAAACTAAATATATTTCTATTTGCATCAATAGAACGAAATGGGGTTATAGTATTTTTCTCTCATAAAAAAAGTAGCATATTATTAGGCCTATTGGTAGGGTGCGTTAGAGTAAAAACGACCACTCACGATACCCAAGTGATAATTTTCTTTTCTTTGGTACTACGTAATTGGTCAGTTTTGTAATTTAGATGGGAAAGTCTACTTAATCAAGGGTTTTACAGCATTATTTACAGTAATGAAGCAGGGCGGCTAATAATGTCCATTAACATTGTACTATAGTCGCGACAGGTTACGCCACAATACCCTGTAATCTTAAAAAAAATGGCACGTATTTTGTACGCATGTCTAGACCGTGGTAATCACTTACCTGGTCGATACCCTGCAATATACACCTGCCAATCAGGAATCACATGTGCAGGCCACGGAAAGAAAGGATCAATTAACTAAAACAACACTCCGATTCTCAAGTCAGCCCGTGGATGAAACATAATAGTTATTTCGACACCGACAGTAGTGGGGTTTTTTGTATTGAACTTCGTGTTGCTTTGGGGCTTCGGGCGATGAGGAACGTTTTTGTAACGTATTCCGCCCGAAGATTAAAAAACATTATTTAAAATTATTATTGTTTTCTACACATTTTTTAAAAACATATTTAAATACATCGTACTGAGATGTATCCTCATGCCAAATCCCATGTTTGTATATGCCATATTTAATTACTTATTGACGTTTCCTTCTTCGGACGGTGAATACAGATTTTGTTATGTAGGCCTACAGCCCTAACATGAAAAATTTTCCAAAAAAATAAAATAAATAAAAAATTCAACATTTTTGTTTTAACATATATAAATACATCATGCTGAGGTGTATCTTTGTGCCAAATATGTACAATGTACACCTCGGCATTCGCAACCGAGTACTGTTTTTGTCTCCGGGTAACGTTCGGGCTCCGGGCTGTAATTAGGCGGACACCAAAGTACTATGCGGTGTTGGTGTCCAATCTTTTCTTTTGCGATAAAATACACGCGTCTTTCTTCGGATACAATCCTTTGGAAAACCATAAAAAGACAATCCCGATCGTTTAAACTGTTTATTTTTACACCCGAAGGCCGCGCAGTACGGCACTGTTGGACTGAAAAGATCGTAAGCCCCTTACTCCATATATAAACAGTTAACAACAATGGAAGAGTACAGCGGCTCTGACGTCACTTCCCTTTTTTTCCGAACGCTCACGAAGAAATATGCATAAATCGTACTTTGATACTGGTTAGCGCAATTTCTTCATTTTAAGTTAACTACACGTATTTTATTCTTATAAAGTTATTTGTATATTATTTTTATATCATTTTTCTTTTAAAATGAGCTATAATATGGTCTCGTGTCATGTTTCCTTTAAGTTACCTCAAATTGGCTATAGATTCTCGGATTAAATTCGCCAGATTTCTATTAATTTTTAGCATCCAGCTTAAACCCGAGAGATGATACGTCATGAGTGTTAGTTCAAGGTATAAAACAACCGATATAAAAATCATTAAAGGGCATTAACTTTCATGAATATTTGTCTGTACATGTCGTTAATTTTTCGACAGACTGTAGTCCATTTGTGTCAAAAAGGAAGCGATGAATTGCAGTGAATGAAATTAAAGTTTGTATAACAACATATTATTAAGTTGTAAACCCATACCAACTCAAATATTGTAAAAACAACAAAACAACAAAATTCAATGTAAAAAAAAATCTTAACAAATTACCATAAATTATATAGATTAAACTATTATACTTTTAATACAGAGGTGAAGATAAAATGCTATAACATAAAATGTGAGCAGCTTCACTTGAAATGTCACTGAAGTAATCAGTAATGAGGAACACGGAGACTTACGGTAGAATTACGTCTGCTTTACTTTGGCGTTTCTATCGGTTGCCTTCAGTTACCTGTATCAAAAAAGAAGTTTTAACCTATTGCAATTTGATGGTGATTTATTTTCTAACTTTACAATAAATATTTTCCACATTTTTGTAATTTGAGTTTGTATGGGTTTAAAACTGAATAATATGTTATATGAATTTTAACTTTACTCATTATAAAGTTATGTGCCAATTCATCGTTTACTGTTTTGACGTAAATTAACTGTAGGAGATTACACACCTGAATCATGAATACTGCATTTAAAAACTTAATTACTTGTTAGCATTTATTTTTGTTTGTTTGTTAGATAACTGGTATTTTTTAAAAGCTGTTAACCAGTTATCGCATTGAAATGTTGAGTTTTTGAAAGCTTTTATTCTCCAGTTACATTGATATTCATGTGTATCAGTTTCCATCGAGTGTGTCAAAATATTTTGCAAATAGAGAATGCCTAGTCTGTTGTATAAAACATTCATCCCTTAGAAATGTTTTTTTTATTCTTATTGTCGGATGTTTGCCTCAGATGATATTTTCTTTTTATGAATACATTTTGACATCCTAAGAAAAGATAAGGCCCATGGTTATAAAACGTATGGCCACAAATCATTAATGATGCCGCATGCATGCAATTTGTATTAATTGCCATATTAAAATCTAAAAAATGAGAGACTTTAGTCTAGGCGTTAAAGGTTTTAACGGGACCAGGGGCTTAACTAAACTCTCACAACTTCACGATATTGCAGTGCAATGCTAAAAGACTTGCAAAGAGGATGCTTTGTTGTTTAACAGAGCCTAAGAGACCTTTGTGAATTAGACCCCAGATCTCTACACTTTAAGAGAACGATCATTCCATTTGCATGTTACTCGTGCAAGTCTAGTTGTGCATAACTCTTTTTTATTTGTGCATTAAATTTAGTACATGATTTACGTGGCCGTAACGGTGAATGCATTTTATCGACACCTTTCCAAAATGCTAGTATCCAGTTTCAGTTAAGACATGTCCACCCCGAGTACATGCTCATCTTTACCACAAGTGTTCCGTCCAGAGGAGATAGGTGGTTATTATATATAAGTTTGCTAGTTCTTATGCTCTGAAATTGTTTTATTGGGCCCAAGAGATGTGACGATCGATTATGAAATCCATAATATACTGACGTCCAAAAGGAACTTTACAAGACTTGAAATTGTATTATAGAAAATGTACAAACAGTAATGGTGGAATGTGGAAGTATCATGAAGTTCAATACCTAAATGTCACAATGCACTTGTGATACATGCAAAGTGTTTGTAAGGTGGTTTCTAAAGTGGTTCTTTTCGATTAGCAACAATATTTGTCAAATTATTAAAATTTTGTGGATGTAAAGTTTCTTTTGGACGTTAGTGTAGATTGTCATGGAATATAATAACTGACATTTCTTGTTAATCATTCAGAATGTTTGTTCGCCATTAATATGTTATATAGTGTTCTGAATTTCAAATTTAATGACCATTTGTATATCATTGGGTTCATTGGGTTCATTTTGTTCATTGTGTTCAATTTGTTCATTGTGTTCAATTTGTTCATTGTGTTCATTTTGTTCAATTTGTTCATTGGGTTCAATTTGTTCATTGTGTTCAATTTGTTCATTGTGTTCATTGTGTTCAATTTGTTCATTGTTTTTAAAAAAAAAATCATGTATTCATGCAGATCAAAAAAACCATATTTGAGATTATAAAGATACATTAACAAATTTAAAATAAAAACTGACTTGATTTAGTAGCTCACCTGTTGTAGCAGCTAAGTAGATACTAAAACAAATTGTTGAGCCATGTAACATTTTGTTGTTTTAAATATCGTGTGTAAATTCAGCATAATAGATTATTAACTTTTCTTTTCTTCCTGTGATACACCATTCGTAAGTTACCTTTAAATCTTTATTATCCATCTGGGTCATATACAAATGCAGGTCAAGGCTTCAAATTAATTTGTGGAGTAGGAAGCAGTCTTTGCTTTTGAATTGTGTTTAGACTATCAAGCAAAGTTTCTATGGAGTCTGATCATCCTTCACCAGAGTATATGTATATGTGGGAAAGTGCATATAAAAGATCCCCCTTTCTGCTATTAGTTAGTAGTAGTCTATGAGATGGATATGGATGCAACTTCAGTAAAACTGAATAAGTTTATTGCAGCAAGACATTTAAGTCTGCAGATTTCCTATAATTTAGTTATGGTTTGTTTTGTCCCACATTGTTGACCATTATTGACACTAGGTGCATCTTTTTATTACAAATTTTATGTCGATGCTGCCTTTATAATTTGTGTTATTTTGGTATCTTGGCTTAATAATCATAAATGGTTCAGTGTTCAATGACATTTATGTTTTGTTAAGAATGAGTTATTCATGTGAATTGAAGTTTTCTTTGTTGGTTGGCATAATCTTGAGAGTGTTTTTTTTATATGACTGTCTTTGACGGGTCGTATTATGGTATGGTGTTGTCCGTCCATAAACTTGTCATTTCCGGACCATATCTTTCTCATCAATTCATATAGGATCATCAAGCCTTGCATGCAAGTACAATTTGTGAGGGCGGGGTATCAAGTGCCATAACTAGGTCACCATGACCTACTTTCATGCATTACTGCACATTGAAAGGAAATCTTGTTCGGGCCATATCTCCCTTATCAATTCATATACACGTGTGATCATCAAACCTTGCATGCAAGTACAACTTGGGATGGTGGTGTGTTGCATACTATAACTAGGTCAGGGTGGCCTACTTCATGGACCTCATTTATATTTATTATTTTTAAGCTCTTTAAACCATTGAGTTTTTAAAAAATGTAAAAGTTATATTGTCAGGGAACATATGATATGACTTTATATTTGTATTACTGTGTTCAAACCCCCAAAAAACTCATTCAAGATAAAATATGATCTTGTTGGTGTTTTTATTTTTTGTGTAAGTATGTTTTAAAGTTAATTATAAGGATTATTTGTCGTTTCCTTTAGATTCATTGGCATAAAAATAAACAAAAAAAGCATGGCAAACTTTTCTGAACAGCTTTGCCGATTCACACAGTTTGCATATGCTTTTTTTTTTTTTTCCTACCCCTATAAATCTAAAAGGAAATAACTGACAATCCTTAACTATTAAAATTGCATAAATTGCTACTTGACTTGCGAGCTAGTCCTTTTATGAAATTCTTGAACATCTAATTGCTTATTTTACAACATAAGTATAAAAGTGGCTCAGGGTAAGCAAAACATTTCACCAGATTGTTTATTAAACTTCAGAAATTGCAAAAATCAACAATTATTTTCTTTAAAAAAAGTCAATTATTACATAAAATTATTTTGCCAAATTAAAATAAAATTTGCCAACTGCTTTTAAAATTCACAATTGGTGAATTTGGCGAGTTCCTGAGCTAGCCCTGGTACATGTCTAAAACAGTGAACAATGATTATACGTGAATAGTGTACATTTATCGTGCATGTTATCAGTCACATATAGCATGATTGTGATTTGGTACAGAACACCTGGAGCCTAATTCACTAAACTCTGGCAACTTTGCAATCTCGCAGTACAATGCTAAAATACTTGCAAAGAGGATGCTTGATTGTCTAGCAGAACCTAAGAGATCTTTGTGAATTAGGCCCCTGCTTAACATCAGTGAGGTACCCTTTCATTCTTATAAATGTATGAGGTCATATCCATATCTTAAGGGACCAAAATAGCAGTACTTGGGTTTTTCACTTGCTTCATTTATAAATTGTCATTTGTAACCAGCCTCCATGGCATCGTGGTTAGCCATCAGTCTACAGGCTGGTAGGTACTGGGTTCGGATCCCAGTCAAGGCATGGGTTTTTAATCCAGATACCGACTCCAAACCCCGAGTGAGTGCTCCGCAAGGCTCAATGGGTAAATGTAAACCACTTGCACCGACCAGTGATCCATAACTGGTTAAACAAAGGCCATAGTTTGTGCTATCCTGCCTGTGGTAAGCGCAAATAAAAGATCCCTTGCTGCCTGTTGTAAAAGAGTAGCCTATGAGGCGACAGCGGGTTTCCTCTCAAAAATCTGTGTGGTCCTTAACCATGTCTGACGCCATATAACCGTAAATAAAATGTGTTGAGTGCGTCGTTAAATAAAACATTTCTTTTCTTTCGTCATTTGTAAATCGACCTATGGTTGTAGGTTCTGATGGTATTCTTTTCCTAGTCTCAAACAATCGTGTATATACTAGAATGTTATTACATAATTGTGTGCCTGTTAATGATTCTCTTGAAAGTGACTGATGCAACAAAATATGGAATTAATTACTACAAAGTTTACATATATAAGGAATTGGAGTTTTTATTGTTACTTTCGTTGTTTTTTCTCCAGTAAATTGCATGCACGTTTTGAATAAATTTGTTGAACTTTGTGCTGTTGTCAGTTGTTTTGAATTAAACAAAAGTTATGTAGGTAAATTTAAAGTGTTTACCCCAATGCATGATCAATGCCATATAAACTATTTAAATGTGTTGAGTGTGCCTTCAAGAAAAGCTTTTTTTTTCTTTAAATTCCATAATAATGCTCCTTTGTTACAGAGTTGAAAGTTTTCTAGATTTTTAAATGTATAGGGTTTTCTTCAGTTTGTTAAAAACGTTCTGTATTCTCCATCGAAAACTTGTGATGGTTTCAGCCGATACTTTGCATCTATTCTGAATGGGGGCTGCCATTTTGAACCATTGTGCATCCCAAACCCTAAGGGTTGACGTAGCCCAGTGGTAAAGTGCTCACTTGATGCGTGGTCAGTTTGGACTATTTCTCGTTCCAGCCAGTATATGACGACTGGTACATCAAAGATCGTGGTATGTACTATCCTGTCTGTGTGATGGTGCATATAGAAGATCCCTTGCTGCCAATTGAAAAAAAATAAAAGAGTAGCCCATGAAGTGGCGACAGGTTTCCTATCTCAATATCTGCGTTGTCCTTAACCATATGTCTGACACCATATAACAGTAAATAAAATGTGTTGAGTGCGTCGTTAAATAAAAACATTTCCTTCCCAAAACCCTAGGGTAAATCTTGGTAGTCTACTACCAATATTAAGGGATTTGCTTTGGTAACCCACTTTTCATCTCTGTTGTTGAGTTTGTGCACCGTCTTGAAATAAATACTGTGCATTTATAAATACTGAATTCATATGCAAAGGAAAAACAACACTGTTTGGAAATTAAAATATTTATTATCACAAAGCAAGAAACACAAGGAATGCTCAAGAATAAACAGACTTTAATATAACCAATGAAATTCAATGTGCGTGTGTTCTGTTATTTTATCTTCACATCGTTAAATATGATTACCACAATAGGATTGAGAAAATATTATTCAGAATTAATGTTTGACAAATTACCAATTAAGAAAACAAACATCAGTTTAATGTATATAATATTTTTTTCTGAAAACCGTATAAACAAATGTACTGATCTACAGTGGTAAAAAAAAGTGCTTAACATGTTAAAGCTAAAACATGTTGACAACCTGTAAATGTTCTTCAAAACACTTTGTTACAGGCATGGTTACACAGCAGTTGACATGTAATGGCCATTATTCAAATATATAATCCTCTCACAATACAGTTAAACAAATACTGTCTAATGAATACCATACTGAATTAAAAGTCAAAATAGTGTTGGTTCTTTTTTAATCTGGTGACTAGAAATAAACATTAAGGTATTACAATCACAATTCTGGCTAGGTAGCAATATTTGTTTTCTGTACTGTGTCAGGATATGCTATGAGGAAGTTTGTCATGTTTTTGAACACCTAGATCGTTTCTATAAATAACATGTTTTTTTTTCTTTGGGAAAACAGACCTGTATGGTACATGTGACATATTCATATGAATATATACAAAGCAGACAGCCCATTAAATGCACATACAGACCATGCAGTACTATATAATAGATGTTTTTTGAGTTTTTTTATATGATGGTAGCGATGATTACAGACCATGCAATACAGATGTTATATGTTTTCATATGATGGTAGTTATGATTTTACTCAAAAAATGATTTAATTATATTATTTTCAATAAATTAATTGCCACATTTAGACAAACACATGGAAGTTTTACATGTAACATTTTTCGCTATATCTTGCTGGCAAATTGTGATGTTTGTTGGCATCATTTCTACTATTATGCACTTTAAAGAACTGCGTGTAAAACTGCTTTGAAAAGATGATATTCAACAAAGAATGACAGTATGATACTATAACGAGGAGTGAGAACTATTCAGACCTCCCAGTTTAAGGGGAGCTGTCACTCTGGCTCCCCACCACTCCCCTGAAACTAGTTCAACAACTACTACAAAAGGATTCAAATTCAATGCTCTGTATGGCAACATCTTAAAATGGCTCCCTACAATCTAAGTTTGGGGAGAAATTACTCACTCCTTTCTGTTGTTTTCACAGCGAGGTCTATGTGGATGGTTGAATAAAATACTTAGCGGGTCAAATAAAGTGAATACAATTATTTTCTCACAATATTTAGCTGTGCTCTAGTAACTCGGTGTGACACTGCCCTTAACACTGTTACTGCAGACTGCAAGAATTTATAATGACTAGAGTGCCAAAATCATACCCATGGTAAGTGTACACCACACTGCTGGCAGTTTGGGGTAAGATCTATGAAAATATCACTAGTTAGCACCTGGGAGTAGTATATATATATATATATATATATATATATATATATATATATATATATATATACACACACACATATATGTGTATATATATATATATATATATATATATATACACACACACACACGTTATAAGTTGGCAGTCAACATGTTAAAAGACGATAAAGACGAAGCACTACACCTGGCAGGTATTACACATAATTTCCAGGGGTGTGACGTGGGGATGGTGATTTTATAATTAAAAAAGGTGGACTTGATCAACTATTTTTTGAGTGTGATTATATACAAACTATCCCCAACCCCAGTGGCCCTGGACACAAAACTTGACACCTAATGTGAATTGAGAAAAACAGAGAAGTGACAACAGAGAAAAAACCCCTCAAAACATTATGCATACATTTAATTACAAACATGACTGATTACCACAATATGGATTATTATCTTGTCAGAAATGAAAACATATTAAACAAGCTACATGGACATCATGAATCTCCACTAAATAAATGTTTCAATCAAAATACTGAAGTGATCTAGCAAAAAGATGTGATGATGGTGTCTAAATGTACTAAAATTATATAACATTTATGTATAACATAAAAAAAATATATGCAAAACATAAATTTGGATCCCCAAATCAGATCAACAAGCATTCTGAGAGTACCGCAAAAACCATACACAATGTACATGTCCTCCACAGGGCCCAACAAATTGTCATATCTCCGTAGTTATGGGCTGTAACTTGGTCAAAAATGGACAAATCGCCATAAAAAAAAATCAAACAGTATTTACATGATAAAGCTATACACAAAATGTCAGCTCAATATCTCACGGCATTGGCAAAAAACCCCCAACAAAAAACCATACATGTCTGTGGGACAGAGACAGATGGAGACAAAACCTACAGCCCCTTTGGCAGGACTGGTAGAGTTTAAGAAACCGAGGACTGACAACCAGAACTGGTTTATGTCCAGTGTCATAGTTTTCATCAAAAACATGTTTTAATCTTTAAAAAATTCAAAGATATTTTTAAAAAAAAAGCAATTTTGTAGTATTTAGCATCATTCCTACTATATGTATCTCCACATGCATCACCCACCATAATAAACAAAAAAAAAAAAAAAACAAATTACAACTGATAAAAAAGATAAGAAAAAAAAGGTGAAAAAGTGGATTCGTCATTTTCACAAAGAGTGGCCATGACCCACCTGGTTATTAGTCCTAGAATTTAGGTTATGTTTTACAAAACAAATAATTATGCAGTCTTCAATCATAAATACTATTATATCAATAAAATCTTACAGTTACAGTTTTTATAAAGAAATCAGTCATCTACCATTATATCAAAAGCATAAAAATCTAGAATATATACGAAATTTCAACAATCAGCAAATTTTATTTTATTTACAAAGAATTGTAGTTGTGGTTATTGCACATGGCTGCAGTGGATATATCAACAGTTACGAACACAACACATGATAAAACACTAACTGCAGCTGTATATATATGTAACAATTTGTAAATTGGGTTGGGGACAGAACTTGATTTCAATACAAAATGAATTATCTAAATAAATATAACTTGTAAGGACTGGGGAAAATAACATCGTGAAACAGATGGAATTAATTGTTTTTGTATCTTCTTGTGACAACAACATCCAACAGTCGTAATAATTTCTGTCTCTTTTTAAAAAATGTTTTGGTAAAAGAAAATATATGGGTAGGCATCTGCAATTTTAAATGTGGTTTTCAAATCCTTTTAATCCAAAGATTCTGCTATGTATGAAATGGTTGATGAATGCAAATATGGGCAAGAATTTGTCATTTTAATTCTGCAGTTTTTTGCTTTTTTATAATATATATCACACAAGAATGTTTTCAGACACAAAGTCCAACCTAATTTTCAAACTGCACACATCTATAGGCCTACCATACACAATAAACTATGTTTGTGGATTTTCCAAACACATACTTTGTCATAAATATAAACTATGTGAACACTTCATCCATACAATACTGACATTAATTAATTACTGTTGTTTACACTATTATCAAATAAAATAAAAAAACAATTCCTACATCAATAAATTACAATGTAACAAACATTGGAATAATTCAGTGTCTCTTTAAACTGGCACATGGAACAAAGAACATATCATAAATAGTTACTTCTCTGAGATACACGTACTAGGTTACGCAAAGTACTGTCACGTAGTACTTACCATTCAACATGAACAATATTATTCGACAAAAGTTTAGTAAATGAAAAAATTAAATAGAATTTTTAAAATAAGGAAGGAACTTGAAATACATAAATATGTATTAAAATCAGGTATTACTAACAGACAGCATATTAACAGTATTTATCAACATTCATGAAGGAAAAGGTAAATATTTTTTGATATTGCACTGTTCACAACAAAACATAATTTGATTTCACTAACCTTGCCTGGATTGAGAAGGATTTCATAAATACATGGAATAAGAAACTGGTTGTGGTTTTCAGAAAAAAAGTATATATATATATATATATATATATATATATATATATATATATATATATATATATATATATATACACACATGTATATATATATATTTTTAAATTCCAAAAAATAATAATCACAAAACAAAGCAGTTTTATTTATTTTTTCACATATTTTATATAGCTTTGCATCATTTCTGTTACAAGTAAGAGAAATATTGCAAAAATTGTGAAAGACTCCTAGTTTCACAAACAATGGACATAACCAGTTCTTGGCCCATATTTTAAAAATTATCTTAAAAGCACTACTAAATTGTAAATCTATTGTAAGCTACAACATCACTATGGTGTATGTGATAGCCTACGGTGGTTTTATGATTTCGTAGCGCTAAGACAGCTTCGAAAATCCCTAGCCTGGTTGTCAGTCCTCACATTACTAATTACACGAATTCTGCCGAATTAACTGTCTCGCCTACCATAAATACATTTGGTACACTGTGATGAACATCCATAGGTGCAACTAGAAACCAGGTTTCATTGACCCAGGACTTAAAAGTTTATGAGAAACTAATATATACCAGGGGCCTAGCTTCCATATACACAGGTATGCAGATGCGTACCACCTGAGATTACAATTTTTTTTTATATTATTAAAACATATGATGTAAACGCACAGCCAATAGTGTTTTATTCCATTGCCGAAAAAGTCTGCGTACCACCTGAAAATCCCCAGCTAGGCCCCTGTATACATGAAACTTTAATGCAAAAGTTGACACATGCACCATTAGAAAAGTAATGACTATATCTTGCAACAATAATATTATGTGCTCCGAGCAGTACTACAAATACTGCAATATAGAAATACGACTTATCTGGATAAAAAGACTAGTTACACTGTATGCCCCAAATATAATTAGCAAAAAAACCATATCCGAGATCCAAGAAGATTGATTGTGCAATTTGAAATAAATAAACAAATGCAGAAATACAATGTAAAATAATAGGTGTGAACAGTATTGTGCTCCAGCATTACTAAGAAGCTTACATCACTGTTAATATCACATATTATGGCTCAGCATCCAAAAAACAGTATCATACTCTTTATGTCAAAATATGTAATAACTACAGGATATATTTAGATAAACGCTGATGGTTTAAAACCAAAGAAAACATACTGCCATTTAAGAAAAACAAAAACAAGAAATATAAGTAATTTTCAAGATATCTGCTGAGTACTATTTTTTAGTTATTTATAAAATTCACAACAAATTAAAGAAACTGGAATGTGTTACTTTATCATGTTACTGAGTTCAGCATTTTTGTTTTTGTTTACAAGAGATATGCTATTTACAGTTAAAACTTACATGTAATTAGCAAATGAGGTATTTAACTGGAACTGTAAAACAAGTTTTACCATTTCCGTGGAAATATTGTCAAGTATGTATGAAGGCAACAAGCCTGGAAAACATCATGTGTATGTATATACATGTAAGTATATATATATATATATATATATATTTTTTTTTAAATAACTAAATTAAAAAGAAATAATATGAGAAAATAAAAAGTAAATGCAAGATTATGAGACAAAACATTCCAAGATGGAAAGAAAGACCGAATATTGTAAAGAATACTGGAATTACATGTACACACCAAACAAAATCATCGTATTTCATCTCATGTTCAATTATGCCAAACTTAGGACTAAGCTATATCATGGACATTTCATGGAAATCAAATGATTCTAAGAAGAACAAATAATAATAAAAACAAAACGATTATGTATAATTAAATGTGGAAAAAGAATTACATATAATGCCAATTTTATCTGGAATATGAAAATAATAAGTGAAATTCAGAATCAAAGTATTATTAAGTGGCCTCTGCAAACATTCATTTCCATGACAAAGCATAAAATTCACTTTCCATCAGCACTTATTAAAATGAAATATTTTAAGGAAGGAAAATTACATAACATCACATTGGTTGCAATTGCCATAAACCTTTCACTTGCAACTACGATTTCACATAACCTGGGCATGTTTTTTGGCACAAATCTAAACTTGTGCTAAGGGCAGACACGCCTGCACTTTTAAGTTACAAGGAGGGAGGGGTGAACTTGAATAAAGTACCCTACAATTTAACACATCTCAACGCTGTTCTTGTAATTGCAGTTTAAGATTTTCACAATCACTGAACAAATAGTTTCCACATTTGTTTTCTCCCATTCATGTTTTGATAATGAATGAAAGGTTAAACTTGAAAGTGTGCCATATACAGCTGGTGCACGCATGTTACTTGTATGATATAGTGTTTTGTTTTTTGTATGTTGTGGATTGTGTCATCATATTTTTAAAAAAAAGAAGAAAAAAAAAGTCACTGTGGTTTAAAATTAGCATCAATATCCGTGTTCACACTTACACTTTAAATTAGTTTAACTAAACTGGTATAACTAAACCGGTATAGTTAAAACACCTCAGTATGTAAATTAGTTAAACTGATGTAACTAAAACAGTTTAACTGTAAGTGTGAATGCAAACTGTTTTAGTTAAACCAGTATACAGCAGAAGTGCCAGTGACGTCAGTCAGAATAAGCAGGACCAGTAAGCGCGCTAGCAATGGTGTAACAGACTTGTCATCTATTGTTGTTTGATGTCTTAAACAAGTGCGGATATCTACACTTCAGCCTTATACCAATATAGCTATTGCATGTGTAAACTCTCGTCATTTCCAACCAAAAGTGTTGTAGCTAAACCAGTAAAGTTAAACCAGTTTAAGTTGTGTAAGTGTGAACTCAGCTATAGTACAGGTCACTCAAAAATATACATCTAGTTTTGGAATTAAACAGCACTACATTTTCTTCTGGTGTCATGGATTTCGATTTGATGGATGGATGGATGGATGGATGGATGGATGGAATGTGATGAAAATGTGAAGTTTGGTCGCAGATTGTAACTAGGTCAGTGGTAATTTTTCATGCAGCTGGACCGACGTGAATGGATTGTCATCGTCCTGTAAGAAAAGACAAAATACTTATTTTATATACAGTAGTAACTGTTTTGCTTTTTAAACCAAGAATGAGTTTGTCATCTCAAATTGATTTATAGCTCTATAGAAATATTTTCAGCTCACATGCATTTATTTATAATATATTCAAAAGAATTATATTATTGCCAATATGTATAAAACTTCTAGTATAAAAACAACTTTATTAAAGCCTTGAATTTAGAGTTTAGTTTCATAAACAGCAAGTCCTAATCACAAAATATGAACACTGCATATTTAGCAAATTTTGCTTCCGTAAATCCCAGATTCGGGGTCGAAAGCGTAAGATTATGAGATGGAACCCCCAAATATCCATATTACATCCTTTTTATGATTCTGGTGTAATCCAAAATAAATCCCCAAAGTCAATGTCTGACATACTCCTGCATATTGCTTTTCTATTCTTAGGATAAGAAGGAAGAAAATGATTTATTTAACGACGCACTCAACACATTTTATTTACGGTTATATGGCGTCAGACATATAGTTAAGGACGACAAAGGTATCGAGAGAGGAAACCCACTGTCACCACTTCATGGTCTACTCTTTTTCGATTAGCAGCTAGGGATCTTTTATATTAACAGACAAAATAGTACATACCACGGCTTTTGTTACACCAGCTGTGGAGTACTGGCTCGAACGAGAAATACCTCAATGGGTCCACTGACGGGTATCGATCCTAGACTGACCATGCATCAAACAAATGTTTTACCACTGGGCTACGTCCCGCCCCTCTTAGAATAAATTCACGCCATTGAACAAATACATATCATTCAAGGACAGAGTATGACTGCATTACTTAATGCATTCAATAATATGTTTAATTCTACAAACAGCTGCATAAATGACTATCATAATGCACCATGTAAAAAGATAATTTTAATACATCTGACTTTTTTTTTTTTTTTTTTTAACCTTCTGACTCCTGCAGGCGAGATATCTTGCCCGACGTCATGCCAGTCGACATACTGTACACTGTATACAGTGCATTCCCCAATTCATATTTCCTGCTGTTTTGCACACGCCACTCAACGGAAGCGATTTAGTAACAGGAAATGGAAGACAAGTCATTCAATGGATTATAACTTGGAATTGTGAATTGAAAAAGTGGTTTTCGGCAAGTATTTTCGCTTGACAACAATGGTGGCATGTCGTGGTCATTTGCAGGGATCGATAGCTGATTATGACAGCTAATTTGATAATAAATTTGATCATTTTACCAACAATGAAAATCACCAAATATAAAAATTCTGGTCAGAAAACCACTTATTGGGAATAATGGACATAAATACTGGACAGCTGGCCACAAATGCCTGTAAGTAAACACGACTTTTTGAGTTTTTGCCGAATTTCAATCAACATCAATTGATTAGAAAATTAGAAAAAAAAACACGAAAATAATACTTACCGATGCAAATATGAACTTTATTTTATGTATTTATAAAACATTTAAGTGAATATATCTGAGTAAAAATTATAAACTTGTACCCACTAAACGTGGTTTTTGTCAAAAATTAATCCAGTAGTCTAAAGGTTAAAGACTAATTCCCTCTCTAGCACTCCCAGCAAAAACCCATCACCACCAATGTCACCCATCCACTCCATCGAAAGAAAAAAAAGAGCAGCAGCAGGACAACAAAATAACTTGGCTATATTTCACATCAATGAGTCAACTCGTTCCCCGTGTCAACCATCCCCCACTCCCTTGTCCGTGAGAGCCCACCCCGAGTGTCTGGGGTCTTACCTTGCTGTTACTGCTGGCCCTTGCATCAACCATCTCCCACTCCCCTGTCTGTGACACAGCCCACCCCGAGTGTTTGGCACCTTACGTTGCTGCTACTGCTGGCCCCTGCATCAACCATCTCCCACTCCCCTGTCTGTGACACAGCCCACCCTGAGTGTCTGGCACCTTACCTTGCTGTTACTGCATCAACCATCTCCCACTCCCTTGTCTGTGACGCAGCCCACTCCGAGTGTCTGGGGTCTTACTTTGCTGCTACTGCTGGCTCCTGTATCAACCATCTCCCACTCCCCTGTCTGTGACACAGCCCACCCCGAGTGTTTGGGACCTTGCCTTGCAGTTACTGCTGGCCCCTGCATCAACCATCTCCCACTCCCCTGTCTGTGACACAGCCCACCCGAGTGTTTGGCACCTTGCCTTGCAGTTACTGCTGGCCCCTGCATCAACCATCTCCCACTCCCCTGTCTGTGACACAGCCCACCCAGAGTGTTTGGCACCTTACCTTGCTGTTACTGCATCAACCATCTCCCACTCCCCTGTCTGTGACACAGCCCACCCAGAGTGTTTGGCACCTTACCTTGCTGTTACTGCATCAACCATCTCCCACTCCCCTGTCTGTGACACAGCCCACCCAGAGTGTTTGGCACCTTGCCTTGCAGTTACTGCTGGCCCCTGCATCAACCATCTCCCACTCCCCTGTCTGTGACACAGCCCACCGTGAGTGTTTGGCACCTTACCTTGCTGTTACTGCATCAACCATCTCCCACTCCCCTGTCTGTGACACAGCCCACCGTGAGTGTTTGGGACCTTGCCTTGCTGTTACTGCATCAACCATCTCCCACTCCCCTGTCTGTGACACAGCCCACCGTGAGTGTTTGGGACCTTGCCTTGCTGTTACTGCATCAACCATCTCCCACTCCCCTGTCTGTGACACAGCCCACCCCGAGTGTTTGGGACCTTGCCTTGCTGTTACTGCATCAACCATCTCCCACTCCCCTGTCTGTGACACAGCCCACCCAGAGTGTTTGGCACCTTACCTTGCTGTTACTGCATCAACCATCTCCCACTCCCCTGTCTGTGACACAGCCCACCCAGAGTGTTTGGCATCTTACCTTGCTGTTACTGCATCAACCATCTCCCACTCCCCTGTCTGTGACACAGCCCACCCCGAGTGTTTGGGACCTTGCCTTGCAGTTACTGCTGGCCCCTGCATCAACCATCTCCCACTCCCCTGTCTGTGACACAGCCCACCCAGAGTGTTTGGCACCTTACCTTGCTGTTACTGCATCAACCATCTCCCACTCCCCTGTCTGTGACACAGCCCACCCCGAGTGTTTGGGACCTTGCCTTGCAGTTACTGCTGGCCCCTGCATCAACCATCTCCCACTCCCCTGTCTGTGACACAGCCCACCCAGAGTGTCTGGCACCTTACCTTGCTGTTACTGCATCAACCATCTCCCACTCCCCTGTCTGTGACACAGCCCACCCAGAGTGTTTGGCACCTTACCTTGCTGTTACTGCATCAACCATCTCCCACTCCCCTGTCTGTGACACAGCCCACCCCGAGTGTTTGGGACCTTGCCTTGCAGTTACTGCTGGCCCCTGCATCAACCATCTCCCACTCCCCTGTCTGTGACACAGCCCACCCAGAGTGTTTGGCACCTTACCTTGCTGTTACTGCATCAACCATCTCCCACTCCCCTGTCTGTGACACAGCCCACCCAGAGTGTTTGGCACCTTACCTTGCTGTTACTGCATCAACCATCTCCCACTCCCCTGTCTGTGACACAGCCCACCCAGAGTGTTTGGCACCTTACCTTGCTGTTACTGCATCAACCATCTCCCACTCCCCTGTCTGTGACACAGCCCACCCAGAGTGTTTGGCACCTTGCCTTGCTGTTACTGCATCAACCATCTCCCACTCCCCTGTCTGTGACACAGCCCACCGTGAGTGTTTGGGACCTTGCCTTGCTGTTACTGCATCAACCATCTCCCACTCCCCTGTCTGTGACACAGCCCACCCAGAGTGTTTGGCACCTTACCTTGCTGTTACTGCATCAACCATCTCCCACTCCCCTGTCTGTGACACAGCCCACCCCGAGTGTTTGGGACCTTGCCTTGCAGTTACTGCTGGCCCCTGCATCAACCATCTCCCACTCCCCTGTCTGTGACACAGCCCACCCAGAGTGTCTGGCACCTTACCTTGCTACTGCTGGCAATCTTGCTCTTCAGTTTCTGGAAGAAGGACCTGCCACCCTCCTGAAACTGCACAGATTCTTCCTCATCACCTTCATCCAAACCACAAGACTCCGCTCCTGGTAGTTCTCCATCTTTGCCCCCAGAATTTTCAATCAGCTTCGAGTACTTGTACTCCAGTCTGTGTACAGAGATATACACATTTTACAAACACGGTGGCAACTAAATAATTAACAACACAGAGTTTACTTAAATTAAGTTTTAAGTTTAACTAATTCTGCACTGTACACATGTAAATATGATTTAAAAATATATTATTATAACTACAAGACTTAGTATATTATTATAAAGAATATTAATATTTTAGAAACTTGATAATGAGATAATTAATAAAACATTACTTAAGCAGAAGTATAAAATGATAAAAACTATTTAATTTACATATACATGTACTAAGTTAAGAGATATGATGCCCAATTATATAAAAAAAAGCTCAAAAATATTTATAAATATAAAAGGTTTATATGATACTTAAGGGCATATTGTCACAGACCACTGACCTATTTAATGGTCTAACAAAGTATTACCTGAACAAAAATAATTTGATTTGTCCCTTAATGTACTTTATTCAACCATCTTCATAACCACCATACTCCATTTATTAATGATCTTTTGTAAAAATAATTGAATGGCAATGGTCCATAATTCAAAAACTAAAATTGCCGTGAGGATTGACATAGATTTCACTCCATCATGGTTCAGTTGAGGTGATGTAATAGCTAGATTTAGTTTCCAACAATTAATGTAATTTTTTAGTTATTATCCATTTTTAGAGAAATAAGGTCCTTAAATCCGTGACAGTATGCCTTTAGCATTTTAGATCATATTCAATCTACTTTGTGCAAATATTTTCTACTAAAAAAAAAGAAAAAAAGTTGAAATCAGACAAAAAGCTTAAAATCACATACCTCACACAAAGTTAAATGTATTAAATACAGTACTTATTTAGATACTAAAAATGACGAAATACATTGAAAATAGAACTTGAAAACTACACACAATAAGCTCAACATGATGAAATAAAAAGCGAAATGAGATAAGACACATGACATACTTCTTGTTCCTCTTCCAGCAATAGATGACAGTGATAATGAGCAGCAGGCCGATGCCGATCACAACCGGAATGCTCACTTGAATCTAGGAAAATAAATGTAAACTATTCATTGTTGCATTTTCTTCTCATTTTGAAGCTAGTCGTCACAAATATCAAACAGGTGATACATATACGCTACTAGGGGATTGTTTAAATATATTTTCTCACAGACAGCACATACCACAGCCTTGATATAGTGCCAATCTTAACAAGAGTAAGTAATATGAGCCAATCTGAAATTCAATAGTTTTCTAAAAGTAACATGCTAAAACAAAACTTGGTTAATTTCTGTATAACTGGGAACAGGAGCATAACATACATATTAAAAAAAACAAGAATACTGTAATCCACAAAAAAATATTTTGTAAACAGAAGCAAAAGGTTATTTCATTATTTTATATTGTCTACTCATTGGCAGATAAGTAAAGTAAAATAAATGCTGCTTATTTGGTACTTATAACTGAACATACTATAAATGGGAGAGTGGTACATTTCTTCTTCATTGTCTTGGGTTTGTGGTTATCTTGTAGAATACAATGCCTGAAAAAAAGAAAAAAAAAGAAAAAAAAAAGAAGAAGATTACATCAGTAAAAAATTCAGTACCCAATATATTTCAGTACCACACAATTCACTCTGTGTGCATCTAAATATTTTGTATTTTGTTGATACATACACAAGAGCAAAGATTTCTGTTGACAATCTTTCTATACTGCACCAATTCCACTTCACCCTACTTAATGCTTTCACTTAACAACACTCATTAATTGTGAACTATGTTATGCACTGGCAACCATTCTTCCCTACCAAGTTAAATCCCAGTATTCCTGGCTATTGTATATGAATACCACTCCAAACGCTTCAACTCTACAACATCCTGCAAATATCTGTGCATCTATTGTGAACCAATTTTAATTAAACTTTTAAAACCAATGTCCTATGATATTTGTTTAGTTTTTGTTATTAAATACTGCTGTAACAGAAAAATCAACCTCCACTGAGGGGATTCGAACCACAGTCTCTCAGTACGTGAATCCTGCGCTCTACCAAATGAGAATAGGGAAATTCCCACTAGCTACTGCCAGTAGGAGCACTTTATACAAATACCACAACACTCATTTTCAAGAGCTTTTGCATTCACTGTATTCAATTGGTAACACTTGGTCTCATATATTTTCATCAGTATTCTAACAGTTTATACAACTATTTTGGGGGTATTTATGATAAACTTATGCTAACTAATAATAACTGACAATAATTTCAGCTGAAATATTTTTGAATTATGAGAAAATAAACTAAAATATTAAAATATTTAATTCAAGACCTCTTCAAGATGATTTTCTCAATTCATGGGTTTAATAACATTCAAGTGCTTTTCAATGGGTGGGTAGTAGTGAATGATCTGTTCTATTCTAAACTACAGCCTCTGACACTCACTTGGGAGGGTAGTAGTGAATGATCTGTTCTATTCTAAACTACAGCCTGTGACACTCACTTGGGAGGGTAGTAGTGAATGATATGTTCTATTCTAAACTACAGCCTGTGACACTCACTTAGTGAATGATCTGTTCTATTCTAAACTACAGCCTGTGACACTCACTTGGGAGGGTAGTAGTGAATGATATGTTCTATTCTAAACTACAGCCTGTGACACTCACTTGGGAGGGTAGTAGTGTATGATCTGTTCTATTCTAAACTACAGCCTGTGACACTCACTTGGGAGGGTAGTAGTGTATGATCTGATCTCCTACTCTAAACTACGACCTGTGACACTCACTTGGGAGGGTAGTAGTGAATGATCTGTTCCCCGCGGACACATTCGCCCACGATCACCTCGTAGTCCTGTTCCCGGCACACGGGGCAGGCGTGCTGACTGCGCCACATGAAGTGAAACGTGCAGCCGTCACATGTGCCGTCGGAACACTTGGGTGGCAAGTCGATGCGGCCCATGCCGTCCTGTTTGACATCACACTTCAAACTGACGATCGTTCTCCTTCCGTCGGGGCATGCCGATGTTATTCTGCAAGGCAAGACACAGTGTTGGGTTCATGGGTGGATATAGGATAACTGAGTAGAGGAGGCAAGATTCTACAAAGGGACCCTTTGAACCTCAGATATGCCAAGTCAGTAGAAAACTAATAACTTTAAGCATTCTTGGTGTTTACACGAGATAGGACATTTCTACATTTACATGCAATGTTGAAAATGAATAAGCTGCCCATGTGATTTCAAAAAAAAGAGTCAGAAAAAGGGACCTGTCATCTTGTTGGGAATATCTTATCCTCTTTTTAAACCTGAAGTTCACAGTGATGTACGCAGAAGCCTGGTTGGAATCGCCAACTAACATGTATTCTAGTTTGTATTCTGAATGGCTAAAGCTGGTGACTATGAAGTCAAGGCTGGTGAAAATCATGTTAAAATTTGTAAAATAAATGCAAGGTATAATATTTCAAAACCTTAGGTAACCGGAAGCCAGTTCACGTGAGTTTTACTAAGGTAACCGATTATTCTAAAACACTTGAACCACGGTTCTGTGCTACATTGGTGGTTCAAATGTATTTAAAAACAAACTGATTTTCTCTTTCATTACTGATATATGGTACTTTTAATTTTAGAATGTAATTGTTCACCACGTAACCGACTGTCGGTCCTTGTGAAGTTACGTAACCTCACACGTGAACAGAACAACGGTTGTCATGAAATGTTGTACCCTGAAATGGTTACAGAAACCAGGTGGATAAAACTTTGATGACAGCTTGTAATAGCTGTCTGTAAAAGGCTTTAAAAAAACAACAAAACCTCCCAAACCCAGCACGGTTTTAATATGGATTTAAACAATGACAAAAACGTTCAGGCACTGATCCAATGGCTGATGTGTATTTTTGTGCTGGGGTGTCGTTAAACATTCCTTCATTTATTTCATTCATTTATTCTTTCATTCATTAATTATTTTTTTATTTAACCAAACTATTTTTGATAAGAAATACACAAAAGACAAACAAATAAAAATAAATAAATAAAAGTATCTCCCCCCACCACCAAAACAAAGTATAATGTTTAATTAGTTCAGTTTCTTTTTTAAGACTTAAAATTTTTCTCTGATTTATATGAACTAATCATAAAATGTCTAGCCACAACAACAAAGTAACATTTGTTTTAAATTGCATACTTACGAATCAGAAGAGTAGTGAAAATGTACATCTTCCTCTGTGTCTGAAAAAACACACACACAAAAATCAATAACTCAAGACATTAAGCACAGTATAACTATAGATTTACTGCCTATCTGATATACCATAAATACGATAAACGCCATTAAAAAAGCATTAATAAATATTCTGAAATAATAATTTTAAAAGTATTTCTAATTACCAATATTCTATCAGAAACAAGGCTCCTAAGATTCAGCATTAGACAAAGTATCATAAAATGAGTTCAATTCAGATAAAAATTCAGACAATAAAGAAATATTTTTTCATGTACATAAGTATATAAATGAAACAAAACGTTTCCCTTAAGTAGTAAATAAAGTAAGGATCTTTAAAATTATTACTATTTATTTATTTTATTGCTATTATTATTATTTGTGTAGCCATTATGTAATCATTGCGATGCCTTGTTTGTTTTTTGTGCTTTCTTTTATCAAACCTGCTGTCTAATTATCGAACACATAGAAAACTTTATGCGTCTCTTTTTATTTCTGTTTCCTTTATTCTTTCTTTTCTCAAAAATATTTATTTCTGTTCATATTTAAATTGCAATAATATATTACTGTCGTAATATGTATGTATTTTGGAGAAGACCTATTGTCCGAACCGAATTGTTAACAACTACGAAAAATTACTCTCCTACCTTTAATTGCCGTTAGATTTCCTCCAAAGTTTGTCCAGACACAAATCGCAAAAAAACCACAACAAATATACAGATTCCACACACGAGACTGCAACGATGTCGCCAATATTGTCTTTGCTGAGATTGCATAGGGAAAAATACATGCAGTTTTCTGCCGTCTACCATGTTGCTTGTTTATGGAATACAATTCAAGAGGGGTGAAAGCCTCCAAAGTATGTGACACAATTAATATGAAATCGATGATCTCTAGTGGTATCATTAAAATAATAATAATAATAATAAAAAAATATGACGTCATCACGTTTGCTTTTATATCATAATATGTTATGACGTTGTTAGATTAAGTCCTATCCTTTTACCCCTCTTGAAGAATATTCCATAAAAAGTCAAAATGGCAGCCGATACAAAATTACATGCTTTTTTCCCTATGCGCTCTCAGCAAAGTTGATATAGGTGACATGGTTATTATCTAGTATGTGGAATCTGTGTCATTGTAATGGGGTTTTCAAGATTTGTGTCTGGACAAACTTTGGAGGAAATCTAACGGCAATTAAAGGTAGGAGAGTAATTTTTCGTAGTTGTTAACAATTCGGTTCCGACAATAGTAAGTTATGTAACTTGTGCCTAATCCATTTATTCTTTAAAAAAAGCAATAAAATATGTTTCAATCAAATAAACGACATATCAACAACCATAATAAAAACAAAACAAAATAAACATTAACTGTTATTAATTATGCACGCATTCATCTGCTCTGTATTTCTGTGGATGTTTTAATATTTAGGATACTGCTGACAATAAATCTCGTCTGACATTGCACAAGTTGACACTCGATATACCACATGCAGTGCATTTACCAACTGATTCTTCCATACTGACTGGAGATACTAGAACAACCGGAAATAGCTGCAAATGATAGACTAGGGTCTATTTACTTTTTCATATTTCGGTAAGAAATACCTGAGAATACTGAGCTAAAAAAAGTGGTTTTCATCAAGAATGTTCACTTGACAGAAATGGTGGAATGTTGTGGTCATTTTGAAAAATTGATAGCCGATTGTGACAGTTAATTTGATAATAAATTTGACCATTCTCCTAACAATGAAAATCATGAATCGTAGTTAAGATTTCAGCAAAAAAACCCAACAAAGACAGTGAAAAATTGCCATAAATACTGGGTCCCTGACCACTAATGGTAGTAAGTGCAACTTGATCAATTCTTTTTGCATAATTTTAAACAAAATTAACTGCTCTAAAACATCATAGCACTTCATGTTAGAAAAAGTTATAAACTTGTACCCCCCTCAACATGTTTTTTTGTCAAAAATGTAATCCAGAAGTCTAAAGGTTAACACTTACGTTCATCAGGAAAGCCTTCCTCTTTATACCTGTCCGCCATGCTCACATTCGTCTCTATTTTGATCAGATGGTCACCAAGACTATAACATGAAGTTCATATTATATTTAGAATACTAGAATGTTGCAATCAAATATCAAATCAACAAAATGTGATAATCTTTCTTTGTATTTGTCCATTATGCTTGTATTTTTCAATATTTCATGAAGATTCCCAAAATGACAAATTAAATCAAACATTTTTTAAAGAGAACAAATTTGGGACATAACAATTTGAAAATTTATTTTTTTAAATTAATTGATACAATTTTTGTTTTTTTAAATTCTAATTTGCTCAAATGAACACAGGCCAGTGAAATTTGTTTTGGTTTTTACTTGTGGTAACTGCAGACATTGTTTAAAAGTCAGCCTCACCCAATGATACAGAACCAAAAAAAAAAAGAAAAGAAATATTTTTGGAAAACATTACAGTTACATCTTAAGACCTTTCACTTCATTTCAATTTATTTTTGTGCTTATATCCAAGTAACATTCAAGCATGCTGTCCTGGGTACACACCTCAGCTATATGGGCTGTCTGTGATTGATTACTGTAGTGAAAGGAAAGTCAGTGTAGTGGCCTTATACCTCTCCATTGAATCTTTAAAACCAGCTCTTAGTTGGGGTCAGCTCCAGGCTGCAAACTCAGTACCTACCAGCCTTAACACTGATGGCTTAATCACCACACCACCGAGGCCAGTCTCTTAAGACCAGTGGCTGTTACCAGAGGTGGTACCATGAAAAGTTAAAGTTTGTTTTGTTTAATGACACCACTAGAGCACATTGATTTATTAATCATCGACTACTGAATGTCAAACATTTGGTAATTTTGACATATAGTCATAGAGAGAAAACCTGCAACTTTTTTTCTATTAGTAGCAAGGGATCTTTTATATGCGCCATCCCACAGCCTTTGATATACCAGTCATGATGCACTGACTGGAACGAGAAATAGCCCAATGGACCTACTGACAGGGATCGTTCCCAGACCAACGGTGCAATAGATGAATGCTTTACCACTGAGCTATGTCCTGCCCCTGTGGTAACATGGGGTTTGCAAGTATGTGAAAATCACTGTGTACATACCTGACCGGCTGAGTGGACACAATGCCGTGTTCCTGGTCAGTCTGTGGAACCATGGTACTCCGACAAATCATTCCCTTTACAACCTTCGAATAGTCGAAATACTGAAACAAAACCCACAATACATATTATAAGTAATTCTAAATAAACAAATTATCAAAGGTACCGGGTAGTGTTAAAACAAAACAAAAATTTCATTAGAAATTATTGTCAAATAAGTCAATAACTACACAAAGTTGCTACATCTGTCATTAATATTTCGCATTTTAGTGACTAAAATAATTTCAGATCTTAAGAACAATTAGCTATAATTATAATCAGATCTGACACATTATTATAATAATGTTAATTTTAATATCAACAGGGATGTTACACCCCTTTAAAAACAAAAGCTGAATGATCTTTAAAAATAATGAAAATGCTATACCATAGCAATTCTGATTAATTCTGATTAAAACCAATCTACTTTGTGAAAATTAGTTCATGTAAAAAAAATTGTTATCAAATTAAAAAAAATTAGAACACCACATCCCTGTAATAAATGCTCATTTCAATTAGTTGCATCTTTCAGCTATGATCTCCAGAGGTTCAACAGCCAATCATAACAGATTCTCTTTATAAAAGTCATAAAGTTGAACATGTAATTCAGTTCATAAAATTAAATGCAGTGGACACTGGATTATCTCATTCGATAACTAATTAAAGCAAAATCCAATTAGCCTGATCCATTTCATTCCTAAATTAATTGAAATAAATTTTTGTACTTATATACCTGTACATGTATATCCAATTAAAGACACACCATCTTGTTGAGATACTTAACTACATGTGTGGCTATTGAGGAGAGAGATTAATGGTTAGTGGTTACTGGTTAGTGAGAGAGAAGTCAGTACAGTGGCTTTACTCTCCAATCAGTTATGCACCGATTCTAGGCTAGAATACAAACTCGGTGCCTGTCAACATTAAACGTAGTGTTGTCTGATCTACATATTAGTAATAATTACTGAAATCTACCTATCGGTAATCCAGATTCTATCTACTCTAGTTTTGAAATGAACAAAATTAATGCTAAATCCAAATTCCTATTCTGACATTGTTTATGCTACTAAACAGTGATAGGCAAATCTAAAGTAATCAAATACATTGTAATCAGGAAATGTGGTATTTGTGGCTGCATCTAATTTGATGACCAGTGTAAACCAACATCCCAAACATATTGCAACTAAGAAAGTTTCTCAGTAAAAGAAAACCTGTCTTTTAATTTTAAATTATTACAAACATCACAGACATATTCATGGTCACGTTTAAAGTTAAAGGCATTAGAGTTGACGAAATCAGACATGGTTGTATGACCTTATGACATTCAAAATTTATGACATTATGCGTACACCAGCACACTTCATCAATCCCACCTGTAACCATTTAAAGCTGCAGGTTTTGGTATATTTTCATTATTTGATCCACTTACAATGAGCCCATTATGTTGATGTTGAACACCATTCTTTGATAACTATTTAGCTATACTCACTATCTACGTCACATGAAAAATATATTTCTGCCCATTTTAGAAACCCCATATTGTGGATTTCTGTCACTGGATTGCATTACAAAGTATTAAGAAAACATGACACCAGATCTGTATGTGGTATGGCGGTCACTGATAATAACTGTTGATGATGATAACACAAGAGTTTATTAAAATTATTTTGCCTTATTAAATGATGTTGTAATATGGTTAAGTAAGGTTGTAAGATTAAACAGGAGCACACTGTATGTGAAAAAGAAAGAAAGAAATGTTTTATTTAACTACGCACTCAACACATTTTATTTACAGTTATATGGTGTCGGACATAATATAGTTACGGACCACACAGATAGTGAGAGGAAACCTACTGTCGCCACTTCATGGGCTACTCTTTTCGATTAGCAGCAAGGGTTCTTTTATATGCACCATCCCATAGACAGGGTAGTAAATACTATGGCCTTTGATATACCAGTCGTGGTGCACTGGCTGGAACGAGAAATAGCCCAATGGGCCCGCCGACGGGGATTGATCCCAGACCGACCGTGCATCAAGCGAATGCTTTACCACTGGGCTACGTCCCGCCCCTACTGTATGTGAAGAACCACCCCAAAGAAACCAGCAGACAGTCTTGTTAACAGTTAACATTATAGTGATCTGCAGTTATTAGATTTAAAGCACCAGACACCAACAATCTGCACTGGAAATTGTTTGTAAATTATAGAGTACCAAAGAGCCCTTTACAACAGTGTTACATGTACACGACAACATCCCGAAACCAAAATAATTTGTTGAAAGTGACTAGGCAAAGGATAGCTAGTACACTAATTGCACATTAACATACTTGATGACTTAATAATGCTAAATCCAACTTCCTACCCTGAAGAATGAAAGAAAGAAAAACAATTTTTTTTTTAAATAAACTTAATCCTAACAAGTAAGAAAACAATAAATAAATGTATCTTTATGTACAGGATCATTACTTTTAAAAGAATAAAATGCACACCTTTAAATATATCAAGACAATTATATGACTGTTTTAGTAAATCATAAACATTTAAAGAATGATTTCTTCTCTTATACCACTATTAATTACAATCAAAGAAGTAACAAGTATAGTACAGAGGTTTATCATGAATTACTGCTTTTAAAAGAATAAAATGCACACATCAAAACAAATATATTTTACTGTTTTAGTAAATTATATATTTTTTTAAAAAGCTGAATACAATAGAATACATTGTTTCTTCTCTTGTACTACTATTAACTGCAGTCAAATAAGTAACAACAAGTATTGTTTGTCCTGGGGACAATATTTCTAAATGTTTGGTAACTGGAAATCAGTTCATGTTATTTGTGTAACTGGTAAGTTAACTAATCCTAACACATTTGTCCTATGGTGCTGCACTACACTGGATTTCAAATGTATGTTAAACGAACATATTTTGTGAAGAAGAATAATTTAGCATTTTTTAATTTGAATTAATCGAAAATATTACACAAATATTTTTAACTATATAAACAAGTTCCAGAGATCCTAAATTTGCACATTTTAATTTGAGAATATAACAGTTCACATGAATTAAATTTTTTACAGCCGACATACAAAACAGAACAAAAGTCTGTATGAAATTTTATCCAAGACTGTCACAAAGACAATTCTAACCCTGCTCTGGAAAGGAGAAATCAAAATTTTATTTCTGTATGACCTACAGTACACCCAATGATCAGCTATGTAAAGCTGTTTAGGTAAGGTAATAATATATATCATGTATTAAAATGTAAAATGGAAGAAAGTTCTTAGGATGTGTGCTGTCGAAATATGTTTAACAGGAATGAAAACTTTATATCAAATGAAAAAACAATGGCTCTTTTTGTGTTTTGCTTATATTCATACCTTATTACAGCCACTTTAATTCAACGTTATTATTTGCAATGCACGCTTGACTACACTTAATTTAAAACTATGTCCATTGATGAGAAAGTGAAAACGCAATAATTTTGCTACTGACAGAAAAAACCCAAATTTGCTTTCTTTAATGACACCACACTGATTTATTAATCATTGGCTACTAAATGTCATTCATTTGGTAACTTTCAAATGTAGTCTTATAGTGGAAACCTCCTACATTTTTCCATTAGTAGCAAGGGATCTTTTAGGTGCACCATCCCAAAGACGGTACAGCACATACTGACTGGAACAAGAAATAGCCCAGTGGGTCCACCATTGGGGATTCATCCTAGACTGACTGTGCATCAAGCGAGCACTTTAACCACTTGGCTATATCCCGCCCAACTGATGCCAATCAGACCTGTCAACCTTTAGTCAAGAGAAAGCAGGAGGTGTGTGTTGAAAAAGCAGGAGATTTTGTCAAAAAGCAGGAGATTTTTTTAATTCACACAATTTAACCCAAAATCGCAAGATTTAAAAAAAAACATTATTACAATAAGTTATATGAATACTATATAATGTCATATATACTTCTTAACCTTAGATCTTGGCATTAAAAAAAAAAAAAAAAAAAAAAAAAAAATTTAAAAACTTTTTTTGTTTTGTTAAAAGTTTAAATATTATTATGATTTAATACATATTTAAAAAAATTATAATATTTTATCCAAAAATGTTAAGAACATGAACAAGAAATAAAAAAATTAATTAGTACATTTACGGTATTACACATACAGCCTTAGTTACAGGTTGCGTTACATTATTTGCGGTTAGTGTACCTAAGTACCAAAGACAAATTTATATAAATCTTATAAATTAATATTCAGTTGTTACTATAATGAGGAACGGTGGCGTGGTACTTATTTAAAATCATTATAATGATGCAATAAACATTGCATTTTCATTAATCATAAGTAAAACCTCATTACGGACATCGCATGAAATATACCGGAATTATACCCATTTCCGGGAGTAACTTTATGTCAATGTCAGACACAACATTTTTTAATTGTACAAAAATAATTTCTTGAAGAGTACCCGTATAACCAACATTTTACTGCACAAACATACAAAATTAACTGACCCAAGTATGTTTATACAGCTAATTGGTCTTTTCGTTGTCTTGCTGTGACATGTGATTTTAACATGCATCGTGTGTATCGCTGTCAACTCACTCTGGCAGTTCAGATTTGTCATAGTTGCATTATGTAATCCAGTGGGAAGACATTTTACAATTCAGAGGTGTTATTAGAACTAAATTGGATAGGTTTTTTTTTTATATATATGCAACACTGAATGTCAATACACAGCCTGTTGAATTAGCGGCAACACGCTTCATAGCCATTACGATGACAACAAACATTATAATAACACGTCATTTTATAAACTCCATGTGCTTTTTTAACAATATAAATAGGCTATCCCACAATTCTCACTTCGGCAAAGGTTAAACAGTCGGGACAATTCGGCCTGTTACATTCTCAGAAACCGAAAGTAGTCGACATTTTCCGAATGAGAAAAAAAAAGGTAGAGTTACTTCCCTTATGTTATTTTGACAAAAGAGGATCGATTTTTGTTTTATGCTTACAAAAATGTCATTTAACAGGAGAAACTGTCTCCCGCACAGGCGAGAGGAGATTTGATCAAATACCGGGAGACTCCCGCGGAATCCGGGAGGGTTGACAGGTCTGATGCCAATAGTCAATAAGGATGTAATGTGCCTAAAGTAAGGAATCAATTCCCATAATCAAAGGTTTGAAAACGGTTTATCAATGAAAAAAACCAACAAACAATTCTGTAAAAAAAAAACAATTCCAAAAATTAAATGTTTTAGTAAGTTTTGGGAGGTAAAAACATTTTAACCAAAATCATGGTTCTGAAAATCAAAGCAAGGAAGATCAGGAATTTGATGGGGATTATTTTAAAAATACAACAAACACCCCCCCCCCCCCGTCCCCCCCCCAAAAAACCTTCATCCAACACTATACTGTTGGAATATAAAGGTGAGATTTAGAAAACTTACAGCAGTGTCATGTGAAACATTGTTGACACAAGTTGCTTGCACACTGCCACACAGACTGAAGTTAAAGCCATGGTAATACTGTGTTCCGCTTGAAGTAAATAGTTTATTCCCAGCAATATACTGCAGTCTGCAAAAATCATATCAACGTTTAGTTTTTACTAACAATATTACAAGAATTTAAAGACAAAAAAGAAGAGTAAAAATGGCAAATGGAATTAATTTTTTTTTTAACATGGTCAGAGATGAAGGGCTATATTCAATATTCATTAGATATCCGTCTATTTAACAAGAAGTCAAATTCAACACATTTGTAAGAACAAATCCGACAGAATCTCTATTCAAATCTGAAGTATAAAAACCTTCACTTACCAACTGCTAAGTTCCAAAGTCAAATTGCATCATAACTTGACCAAACAAGGGTGTGCCTATTTCATTATGACATCGTGAAGACAATTGTGTTACTGCATATATTGTGTATAAATTTGTTAAAAGTAATTAATAATTTTTAAGTCAGAAATTACCATATTCTCCAATTAGCTTGATTTCAAACATGAAAGCTGATGAAACTATCACAAATTTCCTGTTTTCCTCTGCTAAAATGTTGCTAATCAAACTAAATTTGTGACAGTAAAACCACAGATCTGGCAAACAGGAAAACACTATAGAGTGCAAAAATACAAATCTCACTTGTTGAGTTTTTTGAAGTCGAACTCTTTCCCACTGGCATCCTTTATAGTGCAGTCCGACTCGCACGCCACTCCTCGTATCGGCTTCAGACCGGCTCCACACTGCTTACAGGCCGTCACGCCCCACGTGTCTGGTCCGGACAGGACAGTGTTTGGTGGACATGGTTTACACGTCGTGGTGTTTGGGTCGATGTAGTGTCCGTTAGGGCAAGGGATGCAGCTGTTAAAAAACACAGTACAGAGAACATACATTATTAGAAGCAGGAGCTTCTCCAAATTTTCTTTAAAACCACTGACCCTAGTTTCAGAGGTACTTAACTTTTGTGCTTTGCATAAAATACATTTTAAACCATTTCATTTTAACTTATTTTCGTGCTTATATCCAATTACAGTTTAAGCAAGCTGTCCTGGGCACACACACATCAGCTATCTGGACTGTCTGTCCAGGACAGTGGGTTACTTGTCAGTGGTTAGTTGTTAGTGAGAAAGGAGAGGGTTTGTGGTCTTACACCTATCTATTGAGTCGTTAAAACTGACTCTGGGTGGAAGCTGGGACCAGGCTGTGAACCCAGTACTTACCAGCCTTATTTCCAGTGGCTTAACCACGACACCACCGAGGTGGGTTACAAATGCCAGGATGTTCAAAAACACATTATATATTTGCCAGAATGGTTAATTACAGTAAAACGTTTTTAGTAATTTGTAATTTAATAGCAAAAAAGTCATAAGATCCAAAAATATTTTACACTGCCTAAAAACTAAGGTCAGCTACATTAAGAAGATTAACTGTGTGAATATAAATTACAGAGGATAGCAAAGAATTCTGAACACGTCACTGTAAAGTGTTATTCTAGATTAGACCAACTTTGAAGATATCACTCTTTATCATAACTTGATACACTCAATTTTCCCCTGCTTTAAGTAAGACTTTTTTTTCTTTTTTCTGTCCCCCAACAAAATAATAAAAAATAAACATCTTAGTAATATTTGTAAGGAGAAGCCTATATGGCAAAAACAGGTCTCTTCTCTCACTACAGTATCTAGACCAAGTGTTGACTTAACCATGTTAGATGCAAAACAAATTGATTTATAGGTGAAGACATATGGTAATTTTAAACAACACCAACTGCTATAAATATCATTACAATTAGAAAATTATTTAATGTTTTTATTACCTTTTTAAAATATGAGCTAAAGTTATAAACTAGTAACTCCTCAACATGGTTTTTGTCAAAAATTAATCCAGTGGTCTAAAGGTAGGACACATTTTCTGTTATGAAAATGTCACCAACATAACTAGAGAATCTTACTCGTCATCCTTGGTTCCCCTGGGGCAGGCCTTGCAGCTAGCGGCTCCACTGTTGAGCGTGTTGGTCACCTTAATGGAGTAGATCTTGGCGTAGTTGCTGCTGAAATCTTCATCAGTCTTCTCCCAGTCAGCCGGCTGGAATGCCCATGTCAGAGTCAGTGGGCTTTTAGACATCACGTTGTACCTGATAAAAACACACAGCATAACAATGAATCAGTGGGTTTTTAGACCTCACAATATACCTGATAAAAACACACAGTATAACGATGAGTCAGTGGGTTTTTAGACCCCAAGCTGTACCTGATAAAAATACATAATAAAACAATAAATCAGTGGGGTTTTAGACCTTACATTGTACCTAATAAAAAGGCACACAGTACAGCAATTAGGTAGCATGTTTTTAGACCTCAAATTGTATGTAATAAAACAAACAGTATAATCGCGAGTCATTGGGTTTTTAGACCTCACACTGTACCTGATAAAACAAACAGTATAAGAAGGAATCAGTGGGCTTTTAGACCTCATACTGTACCTGGTAAAACATTACAACAAGGAATCAGTGGGCTTTAAGACCTCACACTGTATCTGGTATAAAATGCCCACAACATATTGATCTGGACAATACTGTATATTATTATCCATGACATTATACCTGATCAAACACAGCAATCAGCTAATAACAAAAATTATGATATGATTGTTTATTGCCCCAAAATACATTGGTAGTGTTAGGGACACCTTACAAAATAAGTGATCAAAAGCTATATTTGTACATTTAACTAATAAAGACATATTGAAAACAATATTTTGCACAAAAATTTGGAAACAATAATTGTTAGTATAAAAACACACATGTATGTTGATATATCTGTTCCAATCAAATTGCTTCAATGATTGAAAAATAATTATCAAAAATGTACACCCAAAAGTTTTATTGGATGCTAAACAATATTACTGGCAAAAACTTTAATTTTGCACATCTGATCCAAAGTATATTTTAAATTTTCATTGCATAAAATTTCCATTTAATAACAAAGAATTTTGTTATATTCCACTAAAAAACACAGTCTATTTCAGTTAGCTTACTAACAGACAGATCTGATTAGATTAAAACTTTAAAAATAGGGGAATCTAAATTTGTAGATAATTATTTTCACTGACTGTATATTAAGTACCAAACTAATACATATGATTACAACACTGGAATGTTTCCTACTTGAATGTGGTTTGTTTGGTCGTTCCTTCCCAAGTCTTTGTGATGCTATTCCGGCCTGGGGCATTCTAAAAAAACCAAACAAAATAAAATGCTAGAGGATACAAAGGCACATTTGTATTACCGAACTAATAACACTGTCACATGATTCATTACGTATTGATTATAGTAGTATGGTAGCATTTTGGTCTGTGTGACATAATTTACTAAAATAATTATACCATTTTCTAACTTGTCTTCTTTACATTGTTTGGTATTCCCTGGCCTGGTATGTTTATACATTTATGTAGACATGTATTCATTGCATAATATGATGGAAAGTTTATTGTGGTTATTATACCTATTCTCACTAGGTGTTTGTTTTTTGTTTTGTTTTTTTCTTTCGCACATCTTGTTTTTTGAAAGTTAAAGTTCCACTTATTTATATTATATATACTACTCAAAAGAATTTAAGGGTCAGACGACATTTTCGACATTATTTTCTGAATGTCAATTATATTAGCTAGACCATAATGTCATGCATGGTATTGTTCCATTTTGACGAAAGTGGGTCTAAGCAACCCATAAATGAATTAAAATCCACTGTCATTGACACTGTCGACTAGTTCTAATGGCGAAAACATGCTTACATTTGCACGTAAATTAGGGCGAAAGCGAAAGGTCTGCTAAGTGCCCATAACTTGCTTTTTCACAAAGCGCTTCATTTGCACACTTTGCATGTGTATTCCATGTTCCCAATGCTGAATTTCCGTATAATTGGAGCTTGCGTTCGTGTACGGTGCACACTCCAAATTCGACAATGGTACGACATCAACTGACTATCGAAGATCGAGGAAGGGCTATTGCTTGGCTTCAGGATGGCAATACGCAAAGAAATGTTGCTCTGAGACTTGGTGTCAGTCAGAGTGTCGTTGGCCGACTGTGGCAACGGTACCAAGCAACGAATTCTGTTCAAAATTGTCCACGTTCGGGAAGACCCCGAAGCACTACAAATAGAGAGGACCGCTACATCACCAATATGGCTCTACGTCAACGCACAACCACTGCACGCCGATTACGTGACAATCTGTGGACTGCGACTGGAACTCGAGTGTCTGATCAAACCATACGCAATCGTCTGAGAGCCAATAATCTACGCTGCCATTGCCAGGCTGTTCGACCACCACTCCTACCATGTCACAGAACGGCCAGACGCCACTGGTGCACACTTTATCTGCGGTGGCAACGTGTTCAGTGGGGTCGAGTGATGTTCACTGATGAGTCCAGGTTTAGTCTCCAGTTCAACGACGGTCGGGTTCGTGTCTACAGACGTCCTGGGGAGCGCTTCGCTGACGTTAACGTTAGACAACGTCACTGGTTCGGTGGTGCCAGCGTCATCTCTATCCACCACAGGACCCCCTCTATGTGGTGGATGGCAATCTGAATGGAATCCGCTATCTGAATGAGATTATCCGGCCGTTGGTTCTCCCAGGCCTTCAGCAGATTGGCGGCAGGGCAGTTCTGCAGGATGACAATGCCAGACCCCACCGCGCCAGGGTGGTAACGGACTTTCTCAGACAACAAGGTATCGCCAGGATGGATTGGCCAGCATATTCGCCTGACTTGGCCCCAATAGAGCACGCCTGGGACGAATTAGGCAGGAGAGTTCGGGATAACCATGCCCCTCCGGCCAACCTTCATGATCTGGGTCAACTTCTTATGGCAGAGTGGCAGGCCATTCCCCAAGAGTTCTTCAGACGTCTGATCAACAGCATGAGGCAACGATGTGTCGAGTGTATTCGCGCCAGGGGTGGATTCACACACTATTAAACGAATGTTCTAATGTGTAAAATCCATGTTTGACAACCTTCAACTTTGACAGCATGTCATGTTACTTTCTTATATACAGTGATGTTTATTTGTGTTTTTTTGTAAATATGGAACAATAAATTAAATTTTTGGTGTAGTTTACATCATCAATCTAATACACTCTGAAACTTATTTGGTTATAAATTTTTGACCCTTAAATTCTTTTGAGTAGTATATTATTATTTTCACATTTGGTGCTGTTTTTAAAAGAAAGAAACAAAACTATGTATATTGTATGATTGTGTACAAAAAACAAGAGTACCGGTGAGGTACATGATATACCCATCACGAGTTTGATGAAAAACCATAGATATTAATGAATATGTTATGGGTATGATTCAATTCTAATTATGTGAAATATTTGCAATGGGATGGATGAACAGTTTGTTTTTGATCAACTACATGTGAGGTTTGATGGCCCTATATGCATCTGTATGCAAGATATGATCCGGACAAGGATTTACTGTTATGTGCAATAGACCACGAAAAGTACGTCAGTGACCTTGTAATAGTATGCAACACACCACCATTCCAAGTTGTTCCTACATGTGAGGTTTGATGGTCCTGTATGCATCTGTATGCAAGATATGATCCGGATAAGAAAACGTTAACAGACGGATGTACGGACTGACAACATCATACCATAACAAGACCCATCATAGACAAGTCTATAAAACGTTAAATAACCCCCCCCCCCCCCCCCCCCCCCCCCCCCCCCCCAAAAAAAGAAAGAAAAAAAAAAGGTACACAAAGTTGGGTATATTTATCACACAATTATGAAGTCCAGGCTACACATTTTTGAGGCTTAGCGCTACGGTAACATAAAACCATCGAGGCACTACGACACAAGCCATAGCCTAAGATAGTTTCATGATATCATACTACTAAAATAGCTTTAAAAATATGGGCCATGGCCTCCAAAAACTAAACATTTTGTTAAGTCAAACATTTTCAAGAAATCCTTTTGATTTTGCATAACCACATAAATCATGTCTTAAATTTAAGGAACAAATCAAAAATAGGTTACACTAATCAAGACATGTGCATGTGTGAGCAACACATGAACAAAATGAGTGCTAAAATCAACATTTAAAATAAAAAAACATCATTTGGAAACATGTTACTACATTTAACAGTAACTTTGTGCTGTATTAGATATTTTTAGCATTCCATATTAAATGTAGAAGGCATATCACTTTTTTTTCTTTACACACACATTCTACAAAAAAATATAAGGCAAGAAAAGAAAGAAGAAAAAAAAGAAGGGAAAAAATCTGGTACATTCAGTACATATACCATATAGAGAATACTACATGAGTGGCTGTTAGATACCATTTATCTTACAAGTTGTTTTAAAATGTATTGATTTAGTTTTAAGATAAATGGTATCTAATGGACACAAATGTAGTTTTCTATTTTTTATATATCCTAAAAAAAAACTAGGTTTAAAACAAATTTAAATGTCTTTTTCAAGTAAAGCATATTTACAGCGCTTGTGCTTTGCATCACAAACTAACTAATCAGTTTCAGGTTAATTTATACATCACAAAGCTATTAATTTCTGTCGATCCTATTTGACTGGATAGTATAGCTATAGCTACAGTGACCTGGCAATCACCTAGGAACAGCCAGTCACATGTCTTTAAAATGATAATACATGTATGTGTGTTATTAGTATGTGTTATCATAAATAACAAACAATGTTCTCATCAACAAGTGTGTAAGACATTTTCCCCCCACAAAATTCTTATTAGACTGTTCTATACTAGCAAGTATTTGTTTTTCATAGGAGTATTTTTTTAAAAAGCTTATTACAGATTTTAATATTATGTTTAATCAACATATTTCAACTGCAATAAGAAGTTAATGTTCAGAAATAGGCTAGATGCACATTACATGTACATGCATAAAACAGCCATCTATGTTAGCTTTTCCATCTAGGAGCCAAATAGTCCGAGTCCGATATATTTTAACATTATCCAATACCACTAAGATTTCAAGCATGTCTGTTCCGGACCCAGTCTCTGGATAGCCAGAAGCCTGATCCAGGACAGATAGTACTTATATTTATATTTATATATGCCAGATAAAAATAAAAAGGTCAAATCTGTTGCATTGTAGAGGGCTGTAAAACTTTTTAAAAATAGCTGATGTCACAGTGTTAAGTGTTAGGAATCGGTTGGAATTTCATCAATGGTTGTTGATCATAACCAGTTCGTGACAATCAATTAACTTTTGATTTACACAATCAGTTAGAACTATATGAACATGTGAATGATTTGAATTACAAGGACCATACACCTACTGTCATGTTCTCTGGGATAGACCCTACAATCAAGTTGCTAAAATGAACTTTATATAACTACTTAATACTTTATTTCTCCATGTACACATGATTCATGCTGGGGTGTTATATTCATTCATTCATGTACATATGAAAACAAACACCAACATTCGGCAATTTCATCATCTAAACTGGAAGAACAAATTCAATAACATTTTCTGTAACAATCAATTTTCATAATCTATCATCACAGCAGTACAGCCCATACAATCCAAGAGTGTTCAAAGAATACAGGTATTCTAGCAATTTAGAGTGGGCTTTTCCCCGCTTCTACTTTTAACAAATATTTCATTGAGGAATCCAATACTGCTGATAACCTTTTCTGTTAATTCTGTTGGTATGAGAAGAATTTATTTTTTATTTTCGATTATTTTTTATTAACTATTATTACTTTATATAAGATTCCGATCATTTAAACATCATCTTCAATTAGACTAATTATTAAATCTTTCCAAAGACATTACATCTTTCTGTGTTCAGTTTGTTACCTTGTAATGGTTTATAATTTTTAAAAAGTGGTATGGTCATGGCTGAACCGGCCATACCATCTACGCAGGCCTTGTGATCTATTTTTGACTATAATGAATCCTAGGAATATCACCATATCACGCTGCTCCATAAACTATATTCAATAACAGTAAGGATGAAGCAGTTTCATTTAACATTATATAACTAGAGGGCATCATGCTCGACTGACACACCAAGTTCAACTTGATTGATAAGGGAATCCCAACCAAAGACCACCGCTATTGATCAACAGTTGTATCATGTTATTTCTACGTATTCACAAGCACAGCCAATCTATCAAAGTGACAACAGAAGCTGCATGAAAAGCCATCATTCTTTGAACTTTATCAAATAAAAACTATTATAACAATGCACAAGAGTCTATATAATCCAAAGTTGTTCGATTGCTAAGACGATTCTAACCGATGATCAACATTAAGGTTTATTTTGTTTAACGACACCACTAGAGAACATTAATTTATTAATCATCGGCTATTGAATGTCAACCATTTGGTAATTTTGACATAGTCTTAGAGAGGAAACCAGGTACATTTTTCCATTAGTAGCAAGGGATCTTTTATTAGATGCACCATCCCACAAACAGGAAAGCATACACCACCGCCTTTGATATACCAGTCATGGTGCACTGGCTAGAACGAGAAACAGCCCAAAGAATACATAAAATAAAATTAATAACAAAAAATAGCAACACAAATATTTTAGATTCATGCAGGAAACTGCAAAGAAAAAGATTGGTATAAAATTTGAAGAAAACAAAGAATATCTTTTAAAAGGTTACAATATATAAATTGTCCAACAAAACTCACCACGTCTCCCTATCAAAAAATAAAAATTATAATAAATAATAATAAAGAAAAGGACAATTTAAAAACTTACACAAAACTATTAATACTATTACTGATCATTGTACTCCATAAAAAAATGAAAACTGTAACAAAATAAAGTGTCTTGCACAATTCAGTAATCTTTTAGTGACTTTCGATTTTTAACTAAATTAGGTAACACTGCACCTAACTTTACTATTTGTATATTTTGATTGCATTAAAAACAGAACATTATTTTTTGCTTTCCAAAAATAATTTTAAGAAATCCACGTCCACAACTGAGCAACATAAAATTATTTCACCTACCCCTTAAATGACTCCTGTTGTAAATACATAGTCTCAATTTGTGAACCTACTGTTCACAAAATATGCAATTAATTAAGGCAAAAAAGAACGTATGCAGAACATACCGTGAGGAAGACAAATTCGCATCTGTTGGTGCACTTTGTTTCAAAGGTGAAGGCCACTTCGCCCATGATTTCTGCTTTCCCACCGACAATGTGGGATTTGCCCCGGAAGCCTGGGATGTCCATGGCGAGAATCAGAAAGACTTCTCGCTCGTGGCTGAAGTGACTCCGGATGTGATCGTTACCCAGCACCCACCCGGTTTCCAGAGAACACTTTTGTACTAAAAGTAAAACAATATTATTAGAAAGCAAAATTTTCATTTCCCCACCCCCTCTTCTAAAAGGCTTTTTCAATGATCATTTTCCCCCACCTTTACAGTAAATTAGGAAAATTTAACTAAATTACTCCTATCAATACAACTAAAATGATATTAAACTCAAGACTGGTCGAGACTTTATTACGGTCACAAGTCTAAACTTCAGTTTCATAATCATGTGATCAGGATGAATAATTACTAAATTACACAGGCCCGCTGGATTCAATGTTTTAGTTTATAAAAGTTATTTGAAATAAAGAGTGCGTTCCAGACAGGACGAAAATGAAACCCTTGTATGAGATGTTCCTCTGCTGTGTGTACCTGACATTGACAGACATCGACTGGAGACGTTTGGCGGCAGAACCATCCACCACTTGTATTCGAGGGCATACTGCGGGGAGGTGGAGGCGTGGCACTCCTCACAGGGATGGGACCCGTCTGAGAACTGGTTCGGTGGACAGAAGTTGCAATGGGATGCATTCACCGTGTGCATTCCCGGGTTACACGGAGGGCACGGTTTCGACTCGCCATCTGCTGGCAGGCTAACAGAGCCGGGCAGCTTGTCACTGCAGATCTGGGGCATGATCCATTTGTAGGTCTTCTTTGTCTGAAGCAAAAAACACAATAGTTAAGACGTAAACCTACAGTCCTTACGACAGAGGATGCCTTTTTTCATCCTATGGAATTTACTACAAGTTATTTGTTTCTGAGCCGATTGTTTTCTAAATTGCACACAGGAATAGTTGTTTTGGGGTTTTTCCCCAAAAAAACCTTTTACTTTTCTTCTTATGTCAAACTACACTGTGTAAACTGAAATTATTTATAAAAATCATTTTTGTAGGATGGGATGGACTATAGTAAAGAATTAAAAGAAATGTATGATAAAATGCTATTTTGTGTGGAATGAAAAGCAATAGTTTAAATGATAGTTACAAATGAACACAGCGTGTTATGTTCCAACTGTCATTTAGTTCTCATTGGAAGTCAATATTTTATCAAGAATAAGGCTAGCAAAAGTTACTAAGGTCGACAACAGTCACTTTTCACCCTTGTTTTGGCTTCGTACACAATAAATATAGCATATCATACCGTAATTTCACTTGAAATCCATATTTCGTAAAAGGTAAAAAAAAATTATCATAACATTTTCTTCAAACACATTCAGGTGCATTCATAATGTTCAAACAAAACATTTTCAATAGCAATTTTGCATTGGAATTTTTCTAGCATTCTTAAAACGAAAATGTCATGTACCCAGTTTATGGTTATTGTAAGGAGATTGAAATAATGATTTTAATCTTCGGGCGGAGTACGTCACAAAAACGTTCCTCATCGTCCGAAGCCCCAAAGTAACACGAAGTTCAATACAAAATAAACCACTACTGTCGGTGTTGAAATAACTATTATGTTTCATCCACGGGCTGACTTGAGAATCGGAGTGTTGTTTTAGTTAATTGGTCTTTTCTTTCCGTGGCCTGCAGGGTATCGACCAGGTAAGTGATTACCACTGTCTAGACATACGTACAAAATAATTGTCAGTTTTTTAAGATCACAGGGTATTGTGGCGTAACCTGCCATGACTATAGTACAATGTTAATGGACATTATCAGCCGCCCTGCTTCATTACTGTAAATAATGCTGTAAAACCCTTGATTAAGTAGACTTTCCCATCTAAAATTACAAAACTGACCAATTACGTAGTACCAAAGAAAAGAAAATTATTACATGGGTATTGTGAGTGGTCGTTTTTACTCTAACGCACCCTACCAATAGGCCTAATAATATGCTACTTTTTTAATGAGAGAAAAATACTATAACCCCATTTCGTTCTATTGATGCAAATTGAAATATAACAAGATAAAAAGTTGATTATACTCTCAAGTCATTTATGTTGTTTTACAAGTCAGGTTAATGAAAGTGAAGTGCCTTGTCGTAAATTATAGCGTTTGTTTACACTGTGCATACAGATTTCATTATGTACAGCCCGAACATAAAAAATGCGATATTTTCTTTAAAAAAAAAAAAAAAAAACATATTTAAATACATCATATCGAGGTGTATCTTTATGCTAAATATGAACAGTATACACCTCGGCATTAGCATCCGGGTTTTGGTTTTGTCTCCGGGTTACTTTCGGGCTCCGGGCTGTAAATTGGTCGACCGGTCTGGTCTGGCACCATCGGTTTCTCCACCCTCCGACTAGCTATCCGTTTTTTCTTCAGTATCACTGTTGTAAGTAAATGTGTGTCTTTCTTCATTTACTAACTGCTCAAATTGATATGGCAAAACGTTTTGCGAATGAACACTCATTGTTTTGGTAAGCTGTGCAAGTCTCAGATTCTTTATGAGTGGTACGGACTAATGCTTTTAAGTGTAAGGCTTCAGATCAAGCGACGCGTCTCTGACGTCACGGACCTCGTGATTGCTCTGCTCATTAAAGATCGGCAATTTCCGCTAAGAGCTCGTATCTGGGGTTTTTTTTTATGGAGATATTTTAAGTAATTAATTTTTTTTTTTTTTTTTTTTTTTTTTAGGTGATTTAATTTATAATTAATTGTGCATGGTTGGTGCCAAATATAGGTCACGTGACATGTTTCCTTTAAGCTCCTCAAAAATGAATAAGGAAGGAAGGAAATATTTTACTTAGCGATACACTCAACACATTTTTTTTATGGTTATATGGTGTCGGACATATTGTTAAGGACCACACAGAGATTGAGGGAGGAAACACGTTGTCGTCACTTCATGAGCTACTCTTTTCAATTAGCGGCAAGCGATCTTTTATATGCACCACCCCATAGACAGGATAGCACATACCAAGGCCTTTAATATACCAGTCTTGGTGCACTGGCTGGAGCAAGAAATAGCCCTATGAGCCCACTGACAGGAATCAATTTCAAACAGACTGCACAACAAGCAAGCACTTTACCACTGGGCTACGTCTCGCCCCATCAAGAATGAACAAATAAAGATTTTAAATACTATACTGCAGACAGATATACTACCTGTTTATTCTTGTCACATGGCATCTGATATTCATAATAGTCTTTGTCAGTGCAGGTAGGACGAGGCTTGCATACAGAGTCTCCAGAAGCTGAAGAAAAAACAACAAATTAACTGGTGACTCAACAGGAACAACAGGGTGCGAGTGTCTTACCTGTTACTTAAATTGTTATTTACTGCAGAAAACCCTGGTTTAACAATAAAAGGTGATATATCTTTAGAAGGTTGAATCTCTATGTCATACTTAAATAAAGGTAATTTGTAAGAAGTTTAGATTCAATCCATTCTATTTTGCGAAAACTATTTTCTGCCTGCCCCCCCCCCCCCCCAAAAGAAAAAAAAAAGAAAAAAAGGAGAAATTAAAATTGGATGCAATGTTCACTAAATTACCTCCCTGCTTGTTTTACAGGTTAAAAAAGAAATGTAAAAAAAAAAAGGAGAAAAAAACGTACATTGTCTTTTGAGAATATTTATTCCGAAATTTTAAGCTTAAAAATATTCTTTTGTGTTTCTGGAAACCTGCTGAAAAACAAGAAAGATATAATACATGTATTTTTGTTGTTGTTTCTCTCACCAGAATACTCTGTGTCCTTGTTACATGGTGAACAAGTGTGAGCTCCGCGTTCGGAAACAGTGTTCATCTCACAAAAGCTGCAGTAAGCCGTCCCGCCACTACTGTACGTGCCACTCCGACACTTGGTACACTCTGATGTGTAAGCCACTCCTACACACAGCAAGAAAACAATACAAAAACACACCATGTTAATTCTAACAGTAAATATATGTTAATCTACATACGTGTACATGTATATACACTTCAATGTGTAGACCACTCCTATACAAAAAATACCGCATTGATTCAAACAATAAATTGATATGTTAATCCAGCTATGTTCATTTCAATGCATGTTACCAAAATAATCATTAAAAAAAAAAAAAAAAAAAAAAAAAAAATAAAAAAAAAAGTTAACTTTAAAAAAAAAAAAAAAAATCTTAAATCTTATTATTATATATATATACCGTATATATATATTTTTTTAATGCATTTTTATGAAAATCCACTGACACTACTATAAACCAAGTTTTATTATTAATCAAGGCTGTGAGAAATGGAGCTAAATGCAAAACTTTAATGTTGAGCTAAACTGTGACCATCAGAAAAGTAATACCTGTATTTATCATATAATATCTTACATTTTCAGTGCAATCAAGTATGTGATATTTTTCAGATCACATACTTTAAGAATTTGATAACTTTGCAAATTAGATGTAAATTAGTCGAGGTCTCGGCACTAGGTTTATTGACATTTAAGCAAACGTACTTGGGTGACACTCCATGATTGACCTATGCATTCATAGTCATCAAATAAAAACATTTCAATGGCAGTTTGACACTGAAAGCTGTCCAGCGTTCAGAAAATAAAAAACGTTAGGCATAACTTTATTTTGATGTAAGGACATCCAAAATGACGTCATTCGAGTTTGACGTCATTTCCATTCAAAAATACACCGCGCCACATTCTTACGTCATTTGAATATCTAGTAATGGTGGACTGGAATTCAAGTTGCGTGTACAGTTTACAAAAACACGTTGTATTAAGCTTGAGCTTATATGATAAAGAGATTATTACCCTTGTGTATTTCGGTATCGTCAATATCATATATTAGGAATAAAAATAATGTATTATGCTCGCCATATTCCTAATATATGATACTGACGATACCGAAAAACACTCTGGTAATAACCTCTATATCTCACCTTTTTACTTCATTAAGGTGAGACAAAGATATTAAGAAATACTCAACAAGCCTGTTTGTAAAATTTCAAACACCAATCAGAAGATAACCTTTTATTTCTAACACTTTGAATTTTTAAAAAATAACACGTAACAAAAAAAAAGCAAAAAAAACCAAAAAGCACATGTACATAATTTATAGCTAATCTTTTATATGTGCAAAATAACTGAAAAATATGTTTGTTAGTCGATTCAGTTATAGAGTATAATTTGAAGTGTTTTACTGCTAAATGGTTTCAGGTAGTCTGTAAACTGACATGCAATTAATTGGAATAGTCTTTATTACCTGATATGATAATCTTTCGTATGCGGACCGGGTTTCTGCTTGACTGACCTACACCCGACATAACCCTCCATCTCAGAACATTCATCCCAGTCATCAGGTTGACCTACATTCAATTAAAACAAATTAAACAGTGCATAGTCCTAAAAGATGACAGCACACCATTAATTTAATTACTATGTAGACTAATCGTGCACTGCAAACTGCAGCCTGTTACTAGCACGTCGTCACTAAGAGGCTCGTTGATGACATCATTTCAGCACAGATACATGTATGAAAAGGTTATGGTAAATTTACAAATGAGCAACTCCCAATTGACCATGAATGTCCACTAACCACTAATAACTAACCACTAACCCACTGTCTTTGACAGACAGCCCAGATAGCCGACGTGTGTTTCCAGGACAGCGTGCTTGAACCTTAAGTGGATATAAGCATGAAAATTACGACCTATGAATATTATTTAAAAAATGGGTGGTGTGGATATTAAATAATTAAGTGATTTTAAAACCCCAATTCTATCACAAGAGTTTGAATTGAGTAACAATGAAAGAGTATTAAAGACAAAACAACAAAGTCCAGTTTCCCTGAATTCCAAATATGAGAATATGACAATGTATTAGTTAAAACATTCTCATTCCTTAAATGCTTGACGAAAAAGTGATAAATTCAGTGAATAACATTTGCTATACTAGATGAGAGTGATGCTACATGTATATGAGTGAAACCATCTTACTTTTTAAAATCTCTTTCTTAGATGTCTCAAAGTCAGTGAAAGGAGTTTTTCAGTATTACATGCACACCATCGGTTACATGTCATTAGGTGAACTAGAAGCAGAGACACTTACTTTCATGGTGTGCCACTGCATGACCCATCTCACTTTTTAAAATCTCTTTCTCAGACGTGTGTAAGTCAGTGATGGAGTTGTTCAGTATTATACGCACACCATCGGTTACACCACATCAAGTGAACTAGAATTACTTTCATGGTGTGCCAAGCATTACCATCTTACTTTTTAAAATCAGTGAAGGAGTTTTTCAGTATTATACGCACACCATCGGTTACACCTCATCAGGTGAACTAGAATTACTTTCATGGTGTGCCAAGCATTACCATCTTACTTTTTAAAATCAGTGAAGGAGTTTTTCAGTATTATACGCACACATTTCAGTTACACCTCATCAGGTGAACTAGAATTACTTTCATGGTGTGCCAAGCATTACCATCTTACTTTTTAAAATCAGTGAAGGAGTTTTTCAGTATTATACGCACACCATCGGTTACACCTCATCAGGTGAACTAGAATTACTTTCATGGTGTGCCAAGCATTACCATCTTACTTTTTAAAATCAGTAAAGGAGTTTTTCAGTATTATACGCACACCATCGGTTACACCTCATCAGGTGAACTAGAATTACTTTCATGGTGTGCCAAGCATTACCATCTTACTTTTTAAAATCAGTGAAGGAGTTTTTCAGTATTATACGCACACCATCGGTTACACCTCATCAGGTGAACTAGAATTACTTTCATGGTGTGCCAAGCATTACCATCTTACTTTTTAAAATCAGTGAAGGAATTTTTCAGTATTATACGCACACCATCGGTTACACCTCATCAGGTGAACTAGAATTACTTTCATGGTGTGCCAAGCATTACCATCTTACTTTTTAAAATCAGTGAAGGAGTTTTTCAGTATTATACGCACACCATCGGTTACACGTCATCAGGTGAACTAGAAGCAGAGACACTTACTTTCATGGTGTGCCACTGACCCTCTTCTGTGACTTTGGGCCATTCCGGACTATCGTCATCATCCAGTGACTGGCACTGACTGTTCTGAACCTGAAAGGACAGGTGAGATAGGTTACATCAGTCATCATTAAAATATCACTGCATTATTTTGCTAAAAGAAGTACATGTATTCAAAAACAACAATTACCTATACCCATCATTTATAATACTGATTCCATTTACAATTTATAATTGATGTCAGATGTGCACATGGATGGATCCAGGATGTGTATTTTGGTACAGGACAGTAGGCTGGGATGTCAGTTAAATGAGGGTGGGGGTGGGGTATACATGTAGGTGGGGATATTTAATCTCTTAAAAACAAGACAAAAAAAAGACGGTTACCCAAATACAACAAATGCATAAAGCATTAAATTGTTATACATGTTGCTAACTTAGAAATGACCAGTGCATTTCCTTGTTTTCGCATTTGATTTTAATCTAATTGTTTTGTTGCAAAAGTGATATATACAGACCCTACATGTACGACTGTATATACATATGAATGTACATCATATACATTTCAACTCAAAAAACACATGACCAACCAAAATATAAATATCTGTCTTGTTTACAGTACATGTAACTCAGGAGTACAGCATTTGCCTGAAGTATAATAGGATTGTTTGCCTTTGATAGACCTTTTTTTTTTCCACATTAAAACCTGTGCTCCACAACTTGTATGTCAAAGGTCATGGTATGACTTCCCTGTGTATGGGAAAGTGCATATAAAAAATCCCTTACTGCTTTATCATTATGTGACGGCAGAAAGTTTCCTCTTTTTCTCTTTCGAATATATGTCAAAATAACAATCTGATTAAAATTAGCTCTACTGGGTCTAGCCAGTAGATCTAACAGCATTGCATGAACTGCCATGTCCAGGTGACATTTCATCTATAAATAACAATTTAAATATCGACCAATTACACTTCACCTTTTATAGCGTTATTCGGGAGCATAAAAATTCTAAAAATATCGGGCAAGACTATTTATGCAATAGACGAACTTGTTGGTCTATTTCAACATTGAAAAAACAGGGGGAAAAGTGCAGTAATAAACTTTGGATTGTATACTAGTACCGTATAAACAGATTTTATGGCTATACCATCAGGGGTTTTATTTAATCTTGAAACAAATTTTATATAAAATTTTATATTGCAATTAGTTTCTGGCATACTTTGTAATTTACCTGAATCATTTCGTATACCCTCGGCATAATCCCGAATGTTTTTAAATTCTTTTCAAATTATGGCATGATTTTGCAAGTAAGATTTTGATTGGTCGAATGAAAGGTCAACTGGACATGAGCTCCAACAGGCTGCTGTTAGATCCACATGTAATAATGGAGCTAATTTTAATTAGATTGCAATATGTTGTACATCAAATAATCATATATTTTAAGATGTGCTGAGGTGCCATTAAACACATATTCCTTTCCAGGTGCCCGTGCAGGAAATTATGCAGGGCAGTGTGTGTTTAGACTGTGAGTGATGTTTCTATGGGGGTTTGGGTTATGATCCCCTGGAAAACATTTAAAAACAAAAAAAGAATAAATTTTGCTGTGATTGTTCTACCCACACACATGCTTTCCTTTCTTTCGTTTACAGTCATTATCTTATTTTTCATTAAAATTATCAGCACTGCATTTTATGTCATGTCATGTCATGTCATAGGGTTTTATGTGCACATTCAGAACAAGCTGTTGTAGCGCACGCCTGTCATGGGCATGACAGGAAAGGTGGGGGGAGGGGAGAGGAGGGACCGCCTGCACTGGCAGATGCAAGGGAGCACCAGCAGCCCGATCAAATCGGTAGCAGGCGGGTGGGGGTGGTGGTGGTGCTATGGAATTTGAATGGAGCAGTTAAATGCCAAAGAGAAAAGGGTGCGCAATTTTGATCGAGGGAATTTGGCGCAATTTTGAACGGTTGGTCGAAAGGTATATGGCTGAGCTAATATAGGTTTTGATATTAGTGAATCGAGAGTAGCTAGTTAATTTTAGACCTTTACGATGCTGTGGTGTCTCCTTAGGTTGCCCATAGGGCCCTTATAAAGGGCCTGACCGCTTCTGGTCGAGGCATCACCAAGTACCAAGTTATTACCAGCAGCAAGTATTGGGGGTTTACGTGGCGGAGGCCGATATTCTTTTGTTCAGCTTTCCCCGGGTGCATTGCAATTGTGTACTCGGAACCGGTATTCTTTTGTCCGGTTCCTTATTAGAGCATTTTATGTTTAACTTGGTAATTTTATAGGGCACTTAAGCATTAAAAAACCATAGCATACCATCAAGACCCAGCAGGCGTAAGAGGGTTACTCTAAATAAATCTATGCTTCCACTCACCATGAGATAATTTTAGAAACGGCCATTAGGAGAAAAACAAAGATTTAGAAAATAACATGATAATAAATCAGTGCGTCATTGAACATCAGTGCATTAGCAGAACATTATCACACAGAGAATGTAATTAGTGTGGTAATGCGTGGTCTATAATTTGTTTTTAAGTTTTATTCAGCATGCTTGAGACCACAGACTGACACAATTTATCATATGCCAAGATTTATAGATTTTATAGCACACACACACATACACACACACACACACACACATTTGCCTGTATATCATGTCAGATGGAGATTTGGGACAACACTAGAGAATTAAAAAAATCTTTATACATGTATGTATCAATTGTAATCTAGATAAAATATACATTAATTAATCATGTACATGTAGATATCCATGGATGCATTTTTCTGACATGTTTTGAAGTACAACATCTATAGTCTGTTTGCGTCAAAAGGCAATGAGTTAAAGTCTGTTTGTTTTGTTCAGAGCACATTGATTTATTAATCATCGGCTGTTGGATGTCAAACATTTGGTAATTTTGACAGTCTTGAGAGGAAACCCGCTACATTTTCCCATGAGTAATAAAGGATCATTTATATGCACTATTCCACAGAAAGGATAGCACATACCACAGCCTTTGGTTGGAACGAGAAATAGCTCAATGGCCCACCGATGGAGATTGATCCCAAATCAACCATGCATCAAGCGAGCATTTTACTACTGGGCTATGTCCTGCCACCCAAAAAAGGGAATGAATGAAATGACATGTAGGGTGTATACTACCAAATCAAATCCCATAGATGACAATAGTAACATATGTGGCTAAAACTCCTACCTGCAACGTATCAATCGACATAAACGCCACGGATATAAATACTACCATCCCTCACCCTTAAAGTGAATCACAAAAAAGTGGGTGTCAAGCTGCTCATTTCTGAGATAACGGGTAGCGTCTATGACTACCCTAGTTCTGCACAAAATTTGAGTACTTTTTTTTTACAGGTACCCCATACATGTTCCAAGCACAAGGCTACTTGACACAGTGGTACTAGATGAAATAAAATTGCATACATTTTTAGTCCAGATGAAACTAATTTTTTTTACAACCAACACACTCACATTTATAACCAATCACAGGACTTGTGGTGTTCACTTCTCTATCAAAAGTTGGGTGCACCTCGAACTTTGACCCAGCCGGAAGTTATTTGGTTTAGTACTACCTGTAACTATACTAACTAATGTTAAGACCTATATGAAAACATGATTGTATTATCAAGTCTTAAACACATACCAACTATCTAACACTTTGTACTTTTCAATGTTTAATCACACCCCAGCACATTATTTAGTGTAGTCTTTTTCCGTGCACCTGTAACATCAACATATGAGAATCACTGTATAAATCTGAAGTTTATATTTCACATACATGTATAAGTAAGCAATCCAGTTTAACAAAATACAACAAAGCTGATTTATATTCACATCCATCACAGATCAAAATTACACTATACGGTATGTATTTGTAAATTTAAAACCATTTTCAAGCCTTTTTCATGGAACGACTGGGATGTAAAGAAAAATTGTATTTATAAACCAAATTAAAATTAATTATTATACGGTATAATATACTAATCAGTGTTTTTAAGTAGACAGACATTTAAAAAAAAAAAAAAATGTATGAACTAACAGCAGACTATCTGGCCCTTAATAAAGCTTAAAGTGTGTTTGTTTAACGACACCACTAGAGCCCATTGATTTATTAATCATCAGCTAATGGACATCAAACATTTGGTATTTTTGACATATTGTCTTAAGAGAGGAAACCTGCTACATTTTTCCATTAGTAGCAAAGGATCTTTTATAACCACCATCCCACAGACAGGATGACACATGCCACAGCCTTTGATATACCAGTCATGGTACATTGGATGGAACGAGAAATAGCCCAATGGGCCAACCGACGGGAATCGATCCGAAACCGATGCTTTACCTCCAGGCTATGTCCCGCCCCTGCCCTTGATAAGGTACATGGTTAACTCTTGGTGAATAGAATGTTTCGCCAAATTATTTCCAAGAATTCAAAACTCAGTTATTTTCCCAACAAAATATCAATTATTACATGAGCTAGCCCTGATTATAAAAAATTACACGTTATCCACACAATAATTTAATCATCTCAAATCTACATGTACTAGCTTGTAGCTCCATAAGATATTTTGAATTGAATTTTTTTTTTTTTTTAAATTCAATTGCCATGACTGTAACCAAAGACAATTAAGTTAAAGAAATCCATCCTTCTTGGAAGGTTAAAACCTGGTGTAAAAATTATCCAATTAGAAGGAGTGGGCTTTATACGTGCACTTTATTCACTGGTTTGCTAGTAACAAAAAAGACATTATATCCCCATGATAAATTCGTTAATGCTCGACAAGCATAAACAAATGGGACATAAAATCAATACAAGCAGAAAGATGAAACGAGTCATATCAGATTCACTGATGATTATCTGCAAGTCTGCTTTTAATATTCACGTTCGTTCTCAATATGCACATGTGCCAATTCCAATATATGTGATGAGCCAAGGTTAGCAATAAAAAAATATGGACCTAGAAGAAGCAATTAATTGCACTGGGGTTTTTTTTCCCTTCTTTTCTTGTTTTTTTTTACTTCAGTATACTGAAGTTACTGATATTTTTTTTATGACTGTTAGTTAAAGAAAATACTGTACTATCAGAGCTTATGAATTAGTTTTATAGCCATCACATGCTTAGGTGTGTAACAAAGGGTGATACAGAGGTGTGTATGAAGTTCAAGGGCCATAACTGTGTCAAAAATGGGTAAATTGCAATGAACAAAAAAAAGAAGAAGTTTGTTTTGTTTCATGACACCACTAAAGCAATATCTTGAGGCATTGTTAAAAAATTGTTCTGGAAAACTATATGTGGGATACAATCAGACAGACAGACAAACACACAGACAAGGAGAGAGACACAACCTATAGACCCTTCCAGCTGGACAAGTAGGGAACTAATAAATATTAGCCATAAAATGTATTAGTTTATACAACAAACAAACAAAATCTTACAACAATTAATGATGATATGCTTAACATAGCAATAATGCACATGATGAAATATTGCACATGACTGTTTGTAATATAACTGTAAGAAGAATATTAAACTTCACTTTCAATAAAAAGTTTATATCCCTTAGGCCAAGGGACACGTATGTCAAAGATCATAATCGGTTAGCTTTAGTTATTAATTTCAGAACAAACAAATTCAACCACCAAAATCATCTCTATTTACTTACCATGAAGTGAAACAAAGTTTCGGGGTCAGTGTACTGGTATTCGAACTGTACTTGTCCTGCTTCCACCAGTTTCGTGGTGTAGACCAACTTTGTAGTGCACTGATTGGGCAGGGCAACGATGAAGTTCCCTGCAGGCTGCCATGTTGCCCTACAGAAGAACAAATCATTCAAAATTAATAATTAAACTAACAGCAGCTCCTTCACTACAAGAATATACCTACACTACTTTGTAAGGACGCTTATGAGGTGAACACAAGAAGGTAAAAAAAACAAGAAAGAAAAGAGAGCAGACGTAAGGATTTTAAATTTGATGGAAAACACTTTTTTGGTTCCATGCCCTGTTGTCATGAGAATCCACTGGAAATTGTGGATTACATTTAAATGATAATGGGAAATCAGGGCTTTAGATCTCACTAATTTGGCTAAAAGGGCTTTCACGGATAGCTCTATGTGGGCGAAACATTTCGCCAAATTATATATTAAACTACAAAAATAGCAAAAACTTTAGTTATTTTCTAACAAAATATCAATTATTAAATGCAATTATTTTGCTAAATTTAAATAAAATTTGCCAATTGTTTTTAAAATTTGCAGTTGGTGAACTTGATGACTGCCAGAGCTAGCCCTGGTTTTTATCGGTTCTGAGCACATGCAGGTCATTTTAGTTCAGTACTGTCATTAACAGCTGCTGGAGAGTTATCAATATTCACAAATGCATTTAAAAGTTATTTTAATGTAATTAAACTCAACATTTCAATGATTTTGAGGTGAAATATTCTGAGGTCAGCAGGTTTGTACTTAATATGGGCGTCATTATTTTGGGCACGTGTATTTTGGGCACAACGTTTATCAGCTCGACTTAGATACAATCTATAACGCTCCGGATAATGAACTTTTGGTTCCATGATTTTGCTGACAGGCTTCTGACAGGCTTTTGACAATGATTGTTTCCATGAAGGTCTGAAGAAAGGGGACAACCACAAATAACATAGTGACAGCTGATATAAAGCGAGATGAAGGCTGCTGATTTGACGCCAGACTCATAGTACTACTAGACTAGTGGTCACTCCCACTCTGCTTCACACTCGCCTCAAATTTGTTTAATGCATTTTATTTGAAACTTCATGTGATTGCTCGCCTAGCGATAGCAGCATTTCAGAAGTGTGATTTGCAGCTGGCTTAGATTTTACTTCTGGCAAAGACTGAACACAGCACAGAAACTTCATGTGTCATCTGGCACTAAAATTCACGATCAAGGAATCTACATACATTATATAATACTTTTGAAATACACCACCGGAAACGATCGGTTTCGTGACATCTGGAGGTCTTTTGTATTAATATTCAACAACCAGTCCTCTATATCACTCTCATGACTAAATCTACTTGAGTAGTTTAGCACTCTCCTGTATTTTTTAAAACGTGACAGACCGATTGTTAATTGTGCAATGGTTTTTATTATGGCGTATTTTCTTTATTAACATAGGACTACAGCAGCTGGCACAAAACACTGATACGAGAAAGTAATATCACTTTATATAAATTAACAATCAAAGCACATTAACCTATATACATATGAGCCATTACACGCAAAAACCTACACAGCACGATGTCAAAAACAGAGTAAATGCGGCTCAAAGTTTGACGTCACATGTAAATGCGGAAATAAAAGTTGACATGCTGTTTGCGTTGTTTGTTTTCAAGAATTTAGAAGATGACATCTTCTTCTTTACATGAAGATCAGTTTGAAGTAAACATATATCTGTATGTACAATAGTTTTTGGTTACTATTTTGTATTTTGTACCTGAGAACATTGGTCGAGATCGTTAGCAATACCATCAGTACTTTGATACACATTTACAAGCATAGGGAGAAGTCCTATATATCGATATGGTATGCAAGTATCACACGTTTTTATAACATACATGATTATACATAACAAAGTTCAGCAACTTTTTCAGAAGTTATATACAATATTCTTAAGTTAGACCAAATATCAAATTAGGATCGTATTGGGTTGCATGGGTCTACCAATTGGTTAGGCCTACCTGTTCTGTGGACTATAATCAATACCACTTTTCTACTCCTATTTTTATTTATAATTTAAATACTGAAAACTAAATCATTTCCTACAACAACAACAAATATATATCTGCAACAATACTACATTTTTAGTTATTTATTTTACCATCGTTTGCAAACAAATTTACTGTCATCTGCACACACATTGCGATATGGTAACAGAAACGTTTCATTTATATACCTTTATTATATACGCCATGATGTCATTGCATAAACTGGTCTTGAGATTAACACGAGGAGGTATAGTAGATCAATTCTCGAAAGGTGGTTTCTCCCAATTTTATTATTATTATTATTATTGCTGTATGTGTGTGTGCGTGCGTGCGTGTGTGTGATAATTATTAAATTATTATAATATCTGTTCACTTTACTCACTTAACATCATTTGTATAGGAGTTGGTTTTCTTTCCTTACAGATTTATATTTTAATTTTACAAGAGCCTGAAGTAGGCCTACTCTTTGAGGCACATTTTGGAATTCAAAATAGAAGACCAAGACTAAGAACAGTGGAAACGGAAGAAACAGTATCTGTATTAGATGATGAGCAGGACATAGTGCATTGGTAAAGCCCCCACCTGATGCGCAGTAGGTCTGGGATTGATCCCCGTCGGTGGAGACATTGGGATATTTCTCGTCCCATCCAGTGCACAATGACTGGCATATCAAAGGCCGTGGTATGTGCTATCCTGTCTGTGGGATGGTGCATATAAAACATCCGTTGCTACTAATAGAAAAATGTAGCAGGTTTCCTCTGCAAGACTATAGGTCAATATTACCAAATGTTTGATATCCAATAGCCGATGATTAATAAATCAATGTTCTCAAACTTTAACTTTAACAGTATTGGATAAATATGATAAATACAGTCCAGTAGATGTTGACAATAATACTGAACATAGAATCAAACACTTATTTGATGATAACACCAGTGAGCAGAATGACACTGAACCTCATCCAATTAGCACAAGTTACAGAAAGGATGCAGTTGATTGTCTTTTAGAAAATAATATGAAAATCAAATTTATGGCCATATTTTGAAGTTTGAATAAAATGGAAAAAGAGCAGAAGGAAATGTAGGCCTTTATAATATTCTCTCTGGGTAAAAATTAAAGGAGGGCAGAAGCCGCCCTCCCCCCCCCCCCTCCTAAAAAGAAACCAGAAGAGAAAAAGAAAATGAATTTTTTTTAATATTTTATAAAGAATTGCCGAATAAACAAATGACAGTAATTAAAAATCATCAGTTTAGACGACCAACTAGATCTGCAATTGAGAACAAAATATCAGACGAAAGTTAGTGAACACAAAAGACTGATTGACCGAGGCTGTTAAAATAGTGTTAAATTGCGTTACAGTAACTATCGTAAGCTACTAAAGTTTTTCCACACCGCAATTGTTTTCTTTGATGTCGAGTGTGCCAACAGATCGATTTTTTTTTTCAGTGTGAAAGCGGAGTTGGGTTCTGTAAAATATAGTAGGATGGGGGAAAATAAAGAGGGATGGAGAAACATAAAGGGGGCGGCAAAACAAGAAAGCGGGGCGGCAAAATGCAATAGCGGGCCGGCCGCCCCGCTTAAATGGAGCAGCGAGAACACTTGTCACAACAACAAAAAAACTAAATATAAAACCATTCGACCCTTTGTCCACCCCAAGTACCAGATTACAACATGCCCACTACCAACCGAAGAATGAAACTATATCGTTCGACAGTACGACACCAACAAAATATGAAATTACTTTATAGTGGATACAGGAATCTGAATAAAGTGGAGTGGGGTGCAATATGTAACAGAAAATTAAAAAACATTGGTTCGAAATGTTGTAGTTTGCTAAATTTCATATCTCTCACTAATCAGTATTAGGCTACATTCATGTATGAGATCTGTAGAGTTATTTAAACAAATTAAATTTGAATATATCGCTTTAAAAAAAACAAAATCGGAATATATAACTTAAAATACTGGGTAAAAATAAAATGGAAAAAGTACCGATTCCAAATCAATTGATTTCATTGAAATTGGGGGAGGGGGAAGTAACCTAGAATAAGGTAATAATGTTGAAATTTCACTTTGACGCCGTATATTTTGATTTTGAAAACATGACGTCATTAATGCTGTATTTTTACAAGATATAATTAAGCGAGAGTCCAAATACCTGAGATTTAGTTTTGTAAGGTTATTACCTGTTATTTACAAAAAATAAGACAAACGTTTTTTTTGTGCTAAGTTGTAGGTTTTCCCATGTGATGGCTCATACATACATACATACATACATGTACGTATAGGTTGTATTTATGTGGATTTATCTTTTTCTTCTTTTTTTGTGTACATGTGTACATATACTGAACAAAAAAAGAAACTTCCGATTTGTACATATAGTATTTGTTGTGTTAAAAAATTCATTGTGTAATGAAATTATATAGGTAGTCTTGAGCTGTATTATCAGGATTCATGAATTTTATCGATTATTTTTGCACTGTTAATCGTCGACAACGTGAAATTCAATTTGCACGTGCATGCATGGTTCAACATGTCCCGTGTAGTATTCGGTCAATTTGTTTTACTTGTCTTACTGACATTGTTGTCAAGTGAACGAAAACGCTTCAAAATTTGTAAAAAAAAAAAACGTTTTTTACATTGTAGCATTTTTAGTATGCCAAGAATACCCAATAATTTACGCGAACGGGCGATTGGCATGCTTGATGCTGGCATGTCGACAGAAGACGATGCAAGGCATGTTGGGAGTTCTAGTCGAGCGATACGAAATCTTCGCGTAAGATTTCGAACGACAGGAAGCACCAACGACTTGCCACGTCATGGACGTCCGCGTGTGACAACGCGTGGTCAAGACCGCTATATTATGAACATGCATTTGCGCAATCGATTCCAAACTGCCACTGCTACTGCTGCTAACACACCTGGGCTTCATAATAACCAAATCAGTGGGCAAACTGTTCGTAATCGTCTGCGGGAGAACGGTTTACATGCACGACGTCCTTATGTCGGATGCGTTTTAACGCAACGTCATTGTCTAAATCGTCTCAATTGGGCACGTGTACACACTCGTTGGATACGGCGACGCTGGAATACCGTTCTTTTTTTGTATGAATCCAGATTTTCTTTACAACGTGGTGATGGCAGGGTGCGCGTCTACTGTAGGAGAAATGAATGCTATGCTGACTGTTGTGTTCTTGAACGAGATCGTTTCGGGGGTGGGGGTTCTGTCATGGTCTGGGCAGCCAATGCCCATGGTTATCGTTTACCACTAGTTGTTATTGATGGCAATTTAAATGCTCAACGTTACCGCGATGACATTCTCGCTCATCACGTCATTCCTCTGTTCCATAACAACACCAACATCTCGATTTTTCAGCATGACAACGCCACCTCTCATACAGCTAGAGACACTGTAAATTTTCTTAGGACAAATAACATTGATTTCATTGATGACTGGCCCGCTAAAAGCCCTGATCTCAACTCCATCGAGCATGTCTGGGATAGTCTGGACAGACGATTGAGGCATCGTCCCAACCCACCCGCTAACGTCAACGAACTTCGTCAAGCACTCATTCAGGAATGGAACAATATTCCACAGGCAGAAATGAACACTTTAGTCAATTCTATGCGCCTGCGATGCACTGCAGTGGTCAATTCAAGAGGAAGTTATACCCGTTATTAAGTGGTTGTTTTTATTTTTAACCCCTACCACACTTGGTCAACATTTCTCCCAGTTTCTGTTAACCTATGGCCATTATTTTTGCACCATTCGATGCATCATGGAACACTCTTTAAACGCATATATAACAATTATTCCCCCGGTTTGTTTTCATCAAGTTATGTTCAAGCAAAGTTAGCGGAAGTTTCTTATTTTGTTCAGTATATATATACAGTTGTTTTGTAAGACCACAATGGGCCTAGGATTGTTTCTGAAAAATGTTCCATCATCCATGACACACCCCATTTATCAGACACTAGAAGCTCAAAAACAGAGGTACATCATAGTTCCAGTACAATTACCAGCATCACCCATTTATTTCTGACATGCTGCTGTGTGTCACCAGCACACACTAACAACACTAACACTGGCTACTGGACAATGGCTGACAACAGCTGGCCTCAACATACTGCAACCAGACAATGAGACTGATACAAGTATAACATTATTAATTCCAGTCCCATGCAATCTCATCACTTGCAGCTGTTCACCCTGACAAATATCACATGTACTACAGTAGAAAATTATAATATATTGAACATGGAAATTACAGCAATGAAAAAATGCTGTATAAATTTTGTTAGTTTTTTCTAATGGTATTGTTTGTTTAAGGTTACTTCCTTCTTTTCCTTTAAACATTTTTACAAACACAAGTCCATGTAAAAATAATGGTTTGGATCATAGAGGTACATGTAAATGAACTTTCTATAAACCAAACAAAAACAGCAACAATTTATAGTAAAAGATGTTTTAGAAGTTTATCATCGAACTCAGGGGCAAGAAGACTTAATTAAAATTTTTTAATAAATCAAGAATTCTGCGGAATTTGATGTCTCGCCTACCTTATTTGGTGTTGTTAATAGTTCATATATAAATGATCATGTATGTTTTAAAAAAAAAAAAAAAAATAAAAAAACCCTCTTTACAAATTTCAGGGCTACATGTAGCTCTGGGTGAGCAAAAAAATTCGCCAAATTAGCTACTGAAGTTAATTTTTTTTGCAGAAACAGCTAACAAAATGTTAACAAAATGTCAACTACATGTACATTGTATTACATGAAATTATTTTCACAAATTAAAATAAAATTTACCAATTGCTTTTAAAATTAGCAGTTGGTAAATTTGGTGGGTTCCAAAGCTAGCCTTGAATTTGTATTGATTTTATGCTAAAAGGTATAATAATATGCACATAACCAATTTATTCTATAAACCGATATACAATTACTTGAATTCGATTGTACACATATCTATATCTCACCCTATAACTTTGTAAAGACAAGACGAAACAGCACCACCTGTATACATGTATGTACCTTATTTAAATGTAGTACTGGTTTTGTCACCCAACCCATGTACTGCATGTACAATATACCTGTATATATGTTATTAAAAGGATCCATTATTTTCAAAACTATCTTAGCACTACATTTAATCCATACCTGTGACATCACACTATTGTTCTTGGTGTAGACTATATACTACTCAAAAGAATTTAAGGGTCAAAAATTTATAACCAAATAAGTTTCAGAGTGTATTAGATTGATGATGTAAACTACACCAATTTTTTTATTTATTGTTCCATATTTACAAAAAACCACAAATAAACGTCACTGTATACAAGAAAGTCACATGACATGCTGTCAAAGTTGAAGGTTGTCAAACATGGATTTTACACATTAGAACATTCGTTTCATAGTGTGTGAATCCACCCCTGGCGCGAATACACTCGACACATCGTTGCCTCATGCTGTTGATCAGACGTCTGAAGAACTCTTGGGGAATGGCCTGCCACTCTGCCATAAGAAGTTGACCCAGATCATGAAGGTTGGCTGGAGGGGCGTGGTTATCCCAAACTCTCCTGCCTAATTCGTCCCAGGCGTGCTCTATTGGGGCCAAGTCAGGCCAATATGCTGGCCAATCCATCCTGGCGATACCTTGTTGTCTGAGTAAGTCCGTTACCACCCTGGCGCGGTGGGGTCTGGCATTGTCATCCTGCAGAACTGCCCCGCCGCCAATCTGCTGAAGGCCTGGGAGAACCAACGGCCGGATAATCTCATTCAGATAGCGGATTCCATTCAGATTGCCATCCACCACATAGAGGGGGGTCCTGTGGTGGATAGAGATGCCGCCCCACACCATGACGCTGGCACCACCGAACCGGTGACGTTGTCTAACGTTAACGTCAGCGAAGCGCTCCCCAGGACGTCTGTAGACACGAACCCGACCGTCGTTGAACTGGAGACTAAACCTGGACTCATCAGTGAACATCACTCGACCCCACTGAACACGTTGCCACCGCAGATGAAGCGTGCACCAGTGACGTCTGGCCGTTCTGTGACGTGGTAGGAGTGGTGGTCGAACAGCCTGGCGACGGCAGCGTAGATTATTGGCTCTCAGACGATTGCGTATGGTTTGATCAGACACTGAGTTCCAGTCGCAGTCCGCAGATTGTCACGTAATCGGCGTGCAGTGGTTGTGCGTTGACGTAGAGCCATATTGGTGATGTAGCGGTCCTCTCTATTTGTAGTGCTTCGGGGTCTTCCCGAACGTGGACGATTTTGAACAGAATTCGTTGCTTGGTACCGTTGCCACAGTCAGCCAACGACACTCTGACTGACACCAAGTCTCAGAGCAACATTTCTTTGCGTATTGCCATCCTGAAGCCAAGCAATAGCCCTTCCTCGATCTTCGATAGTCAGTTGAAGTTGTACCATTGTCGAATTTGGAGTGTGCACCGTACACGAACGCAAGCTCCAATTATACGGAAATTCAGCATTGGGAACATGGAATACACGTGCAAAGCGTGCAAATGAAGAGCTTTGTGAAAAAGCAAGTTATGGGCACTTAGCAGACCTTTCGCTTTTGCCCTAATTTACGTGCAAATGTAAGCATGTTTTCGCCATTAGAACTAGTCGACAGTGTCAATGACAGTGGATTTTAATTCATTTATGGGTTGCTTAGACCCACTTTCGTCAAAATGGAACAATACCATGCGTGACATTATGGTCTAGCTAATATAATTGACATTCAGAAAATAATGTCGAAAATATCGTCTGACCCTTAAATTCTTTTGAGTAGTATATTTTAAGAATCAACACCTATAAAACAATGCAATTTGAACTTTTTATGCTTTCAGGTCAGGGTTTCGAACCCACTACTGACAGAAATTATTTGTTGTAAACAAGTACAATGCTAAAAATTTTGCCCATAAAGTCAAACATCTGCACATCATCAAATAAATATGTAATTTTAGCCTCATAAACCTGATACTAATAGTAGTAATGTATTCTGGTGGAACACAGCAAAGATTGGTAGAAACAAAATCAGAAATCAGAGATAACATGTTTAGCATGTGCATCATGCTCAATGCCAGCTATACACTGCTGCGGATTTTGTGACCGAATCATTCAGGTGAAGTCCAAAAGTATTCTATGGTTTAGGTTTATTAGTTTTGTAAATATTCTTTGCCATTTTAACCAATATTTTCATTAAAAAAGATAAAATAGTAGTTATTTTAGAAGCCAGGTAATTTGTTTTAATGAATAATGGATTCAACTGGAGAATGCACTTGGAAGTGTAGATTCATGAAAAAATAATTAACTCGCCCACGAATCTGCACCTCATACATTCTCCATCTTAAAAACTGTTGTGGGCTATGACAAATGTCACAGTGACATCACAGCCACTGACAGTTTTAGGATATCTTGTTGCTAAGATAAAATATGAGGCCTGAAGATTATATTTCTTAAATTTTATTTTCATATAATATATAATGATTATAACTAAAATTTGATACTCGTACATTGTAGGTTTCTCCATGAATGTACAATATTCAAACAGCAAAATAATTAAAGATAAAAACACAGTAAATAATTTATCTGACATTTCAGTGGCCCTATTCATCAACTGCCAGTACTAGCTCGCACATGCAATTAATAACTTGACATTTGCATTGGAAATGGCAACCTGCCTACCAGCAGCATGATCAAATGATCCTTTTCTACACTGTACAATGTACTGTTCAGACGTAAGGTAGAATTTCAGTTCTGAATTGTTAAGCAGATCAGGGACAGGTCATGGTCTGTGGGCAGCTAGCACATCAACCGGTACCCACATTTATGTCCAGCATGGCAGAATGATGTAGAGCAATATCATTTCAACTTATTTTCGTGCTTATATCCAACTAAGGTTCAAGCACACTGTCCTGGGCATACACCTCAGCTATCTGGGCTGTCTATCCAGGACAGAAGGTTAGTTGTTAGTTTGTTAGTGATTAGTGAGAGAGAAGAGGGTGTAGTGGTCTTAACCTACCCATTGAGTCGTTAAAACTTGCTCTGGGTGGGAGCCGGTACTGAGCTTTAAACCCTGTATCTACCAGCCTTATGTCCAATGGCCAACCACGACACCACCGAGGCTGGTGATGTAGAGCAATTGCCCAAGGTGAGATGCATCATAGAATTTTATACCCTATGGTTATGCATCCACTGTTTTTTCCATTCCAACCAATGGACACTGAATGGTATATCAACGTCCATTGTGCTATTGTCTCTGTATGAATGTGCAGGAAATAAGAGAATATTAAATGAGTTCCTGTGAGAGACATTTATATTACAATAAATGTTTTTCAACTGTACATGTATCACAAATGAAAGTGGTGATGTACCATCAAAAACACACAGATTACTACATGGAATGGTCACTTGATTTAGGTAATTATCAATAAAACTTCGCAAACATTTATCAATGAAATTTACACATACAATACTATAAATATTTTTAAGGCTAAACAAATTATTTTTAAAAATATTTTTTGTTACATTATGCGGCTAATATTAACTATAAGAATTGACAGTGTATTTTTTTTTCAATTATAAAAATATGAATTAAAAGAACTATGTTCACACTGTTTGCATGGCGATCTATGCACAGTTGTACTGTGTAACACAGGTGATCAGCTGATCAGAAGTCATGACCCCCTCATAAGACATATTTGTGGGAGATGGAAAATATCACATGGGTATCTCAGCTACTATGGTGTAATAATAATAATAAAAAAGACTCCCTGCACTGCTGCTACTTATTAATTACATTAGCCATGTAGTTGCAGTGTATCACTCTCATCCATACTCTCTAGACCAGTTAATTGGCAGTTATTACCCTATATATCAGACACCTATCTGTTTTATCCGATTAAAAAAAAAAAAAAAATGTTCACACTGCACAATTTAATTATTTGGTCCCCAACGTAACACTCTTATTATTTAAAAGACTTTATTGCATTAAAAACCACCAACAAAACAACAACAAAACCACAAAATCTGATTTAATACATGTAATTTGCCTGTTTGGCCAAGAAACACTATGATTGGTTCTGATATTATACTGACATGGTATGACTTATCATAATTTGCTTGTGAATGTGACTAAATAATTAAATTTCTGTTACATTCATTACAATGTAACGTCATCCCATTGGTCCAGCCATAGGGATGGGAGTTTGTTAATTTCCTGACGAATGTAAAAATTACTTCATCAGGGAACGTCATACCTGATGACGTCATTTTATATTGGTAATTTGTCTTACTGAGCATCATTGTTTTAACCAAAAAATAATTCAAAATAAAATATGAATTTTTAATGTTATTATTAGCAAGTATGTTTCAAATTTAATTATAAGTATTGTCTCACAGGAATCAACGAGAATCATCATTTCTTTTAAAATGTGCTAAGTGGTTTATTACTTAATGCAAAACTTAATGTAAATAAATATATAAGTTTAAATTTTTTTGTAAAAATTTATTATGTCCATAAAATTGTCAATTTATTAAATACAACAATTTTTTTAATCTTTTAAAAAAATTATCCATGTAAACTTCATGTCTATACCAAAACCAATCATATTACCATGGGCATTTACAATTTCACCCTGGGATAACTACTGTACAGGTAACCTTGTACCACATAAAAAGAACAAGCAATTTTATGTTATTATCTTCATTATCTGCAATTTCAGACAACAAGTTTTGTAAAAACACTCTTTGCGTGTAGTACGTTACATGTTGCCTATTATCAGAACATGGAAACTGCATTTTCTAATAGATATTCCCTGAATATTGAGCATAGGACTAGATGCTTGTTATTTTGAAAACTGATGTTACAACCATCTAAATGGATTCAAGTAATTTCCATTTATGCGAGTATTACAGGAATCAGGACTTGATTTACATTGGAAAATAAGCTTTAATATGTATCATTATGAAAGTGGCTTTCTGGGAAACACTGTTGGGACAATTGTACAGTCATGTAACTATTGTAGCCCAAGGTTTATACTAATGAGGTTTTGTTGTAGTCTTTTGAGTACATACATGTGCATGTAATAGTATTACGGAAAAACACTTTCATTGTAATTAAGATTTATGAGTATGCTAATGAGTCCTTATTGTAGTTTGTTTAAGCACATCTGCATTAGTTGCTTTAAGCACAGTTGCATGAGTTGGTATTACATACGTAGGTGTATGGTCCATTGTTACAACGGTAAAGCTTGACTTAAGGAAGTCGTGAAAATCAGCTGGTTTTCTATTTCTATAGAAATTCAAGGTGATCTTTCAGGAAAATAATAATACCAAAAGTACACGTACATGTATATGCATGCCCTGTGAAGTCTCTTCTGTTACATTTCTAATGATGCATGAAACAAGAACCGGTATTAAATTTAGATAAAATCCAGGTTATACGTACTTTATGCCCAAAAAATCTGGCATCGCTGGTAGGTACATGGTTCGCAGCCCGGTACTGGTTCCCACCCAGAATAAATTTTAACAACTCAATGGGTAGGTGTGAGACCACTACACTCTCTTCTCTCTCACTAACTACTAACCACTAACTCACTGTCCTGGACCGCCAGCCCAGATAGCTCAGGTGTGTGCCCAGGACAGCGTGTTTGAAACCTTAATTGAATATAAGCACGAAAATAAGTTGAAATGAAATGCAAAAACAAAGAAATCAAAAAGAAAAAAAAAGAAAAAGAGAAGAGAAGAACTGAATCATATAAAAACCTAGTCATGTAATTTGTACTTCAAAAAAGAAAAATGTTTTATTTAACGACGCACTTAACACATTTTATTTACGGTTATATGGCATCAGACATATGGTTATGGACCACGCAGATTTTGAGAGGAAACCCGCTGTCGAGACTACATGGGCTACTCTTTCCGAGTAGCAGCAAAGGATCTTTTATTTGCGCTTCCCACAGGCAAGATAGTACAAACCATGGCCTTTGTTGAACCAGTTATGGATCACTGGTCGGTGCAAGTGGTTTACACCTACCCATTGAGCCTTGCGGAGCACTCACTCAGGGTTTGGAGTCGGTATCTGTATTAAAAAAAACCATGCCTCGACTGGGATCCGAACCCAGTACTTACCAGCCTGTAGACTGATGGCCTAACCACGACGCCACCGAGGCCGGTTTTGTACCTCTAAAAGTTCAAACTCCTATCATGACAATATAATCTACAGTATAATATACAAGACCTTTTTAACAGTTTCTGATAATTATGACTGCTTCTCCTCTTTTGATATGCAGTGTCAACTACCGTCGTTGTACTAATCCGATGCTGTACTTCACAAAGATCTGTTTGTGCTCTATATATTACTGTACACACATTGTGCTAAACATTGCTACAAATATGAATTCTATAAATACAACAACAATGGATGCTACCATCTGTGTCACTTAACACAGAGGTGCTATCTACACAGTGGTTGTATTTTGTTTCTAAAAATATATTTATTTTATTCCAAACCACAGTATTTTAATGTGAAAATAATATGAATATCTCATGCATGTATCAGATCACATAATGTTTAGATAACACTGAATTTTATTTTTAAGCATTCTATTTCAAACCACAGTATTTTAATGTAAAACAAAAAAATAGAGTTTGCATATTTCATGTATCAGATCACATAACATTTAGAAAACATGTGTATTTTGTTTTTAAATATACGTAACATTTATTCTATTCCAAACTACAAGATTTTAATGTCAATTCTGATGTCATGCACTTTATTGCCACTGCCCTATATTAACACTTAAATTGACGATGGAGCCAAAGAAAACACCATCTGAAATACGACATTTTAAATATGACACCCAAAGAGCAGTTTATTTTAAATATGACACCCAAAGAGCAGTTTATTTTTATTATGAAAAATCAGGACCCAGCCAACATAGGTGTTATTTGCAAGTTGGTTTTCCAATATAATGAATAGACTGTAGTAGTGACATACATGTATGTGTATATATGTATGTAAAAATATAGTCATTAATTGTTTGTTGATATTGCAACTTTCTAATGTTATTTTGTGCACTCTGTTCCCATGTGGAATGTTTAAATGCAATAAATTTTATCTTATCTTATCTTATCTGAATAAGCACACGCAAAACCAGTCGCAGTATATATCACAACAAAGACGGATCAACAGATGGCAGGAGACTGCATGGCGTGGTAAATCAATACCAAAGTCGTAAACGAAATCCGCAGAAGACAATCAGATTGTGCCGCAGACAGAACGAGGGAGACAAAATGACAGAGCCGTGTTGGCGATGTGTTTAACATGCCAGTCACAGCCAGCAGAATGAGCCACCAGATGAAAGGAAGTCGATTATACGCAGTTAAATACAATCGGACCACTGCCCACATGTTGGATGTGGCAATGTGGCTGCAGAATTAACCATTTAGATGTAAATTAGCCACGGTGCTGCAGAATTATCTATCTGGCTGCAGATTAACCAAGGGGTGGTGCCATAGGTAGAACTGACCAGTAGAGTGACCAGAACAGCAGGATTATGGTGTGGGGGGGGGGGGTGTTCAGTGGAAAAGAATAGTGGAATTATGATGATCGTAGATGTATTTAGTACCAGCACAGTCTTGTTTAAATACACAGTGGTTAGGAGATTAGGTTTTTATATACTCAGGTAGTTGGCAAGTGACTAGGTTTACACCCCAGAAACATCTCCAACACTGAAACTCTTCTGAATACCCAGCCCTCTACATTGCAACCATTTTTTCATTTGGCGACCAAAACATTTCATACTATCTATTTAAAAAATAGATGTAGGTGCCACCTGGCTCCTAGAAGGAATAGTTAACATTAAACTTATCTTCAGACACATCCATTGGAACAATGTAGTGTTTTGGGCTCATACCCAATTTGGAAGGCAAAATATAAGCACTTTTCACTGTAAAATTACAGTTTTCAAGGGCTTTTGTATTTGCAGTATTTAATTGGTAGCACTTGGTCTCATATATTTTCGTCAGTATTCTGCCAGATAGATAATTCTGCAGCATTGCGGCTAACAGCATATCCAACAATTTTTTATATTTGTGATGAAATGATGCTGGCTAGTAAAAATGTCAATGATACCAGCTGCAATTATAATAAAATAAACTTGATATAGGTAAATTTTAATATTTACATGTATTAGCAGAAATATTAAATTCAAGCACTTTTCAATTGATTTTCTCAAATTCAAGCAGTTTTCACGGGTTCTGACAAATTCACTAACTATCCAAACGCAAACACTTTTCAAATCTGTATGAAACCTGCCTGAATGTCCTGCTCAAGCTGTTTCATATTAAAATGTAAATAATCGACCCACCTGCTACAGTTAATTTGTTTACTGGGTTCGAAGTGGTATCCAAAGGTGTTTTCAAAGCCCTCCGAGCTGATGATGAAGCCCTTAGGGAGGTGATCCCAATCATCAAATCGGACTCCACCCCCTAGGGAGTAGGTCCCTGCTGGACAGGACTTGCATTCCTGATCTCCACTCAAGTCCAGATACTCTCCCTCCTTACACTTAAAGGCTGAAATGATAAACATACAGTGTATGAATACATGTAATATACATAAATTATACTTATCCATAATATTCATGTCATTTAAACCCATTTGATATTTACCATTATTAACCCGGTTAATAATGGTTTGTTGCCCATGGGTCATTTATTTATGAGCCAACAAGACCTGTATACCAGAACATTTTAAAACAATAAAGTTAAAATCTGTGATGTCAAACTACCAATGGAGTAGACTTTAATAAGTCATTTACTAAATAACAAATTAAAATGTTATTTTAAAAGAGTTATTGGATAATTAAAATTTGCTAAGTACTCATATTTTTTAATATGTAAAATATCGACCTCGTCTAGTTAATCGGCATTTGTCTGGACAGGGCCTCAACAAATACTGATTAACATAGACTTGGTTGATATTTTACATATTAAAAAAAACAAGCTCATTATGAAAAAAAGTTAAAGTTTATTTTCTTTAACAACACCACTAGACCACATTGATTTATTAATCTTCAGCTATTGGATATTAAACATTGGTAATTCTGACATATAGAGAGGAAACCAGCCACATTTTTCCATTAGTAGCAAGGGATCTTTTATATGCACCATAACACAGACAGAATAGCACATACTACGGTCTTTGGTATACCAGTCGTTGTGCACTGGCTGGAACAAGAAATAGCCCAATGGGCCTACTGATGGGGATCGATGCTAGAGCGAATACACATTAAGGCGAGCTCTTTATTACTGGGCTACATCTCGCCCCTCACTCATTACGTATACCCTACATACATGTATACTGTATTCTAAATTCCAGAAACAAAGAGAATGAGATATACACTGTAGCTCAGTGCTAGTGCTCACTTGAGGTGCGAAAGTAAAAAAGTAAAGTTTGTTTTATTTAACAATGCCACTAGAACACATTGATTTTTTATCTTATCATCGGCTATTGGACGTCAAACATATGGGCATTCTGACACTGTTTTTTTAGAGGAAACCCACTGTCACCACTTCATGGGCTACTCTTTCCGATTAGCAGCAAGGGATCTTTTATTTGCGCTTCCCACAGGCAGGATAGCACAAACTATGGCCTTTGTTGAACCAGTTATGGATCACTGGTTGGTGCAAGTGGTTTACACCTACCCAATGAGCCTTGCAGAGCGAGGTGCAAAAGGTTCATATGATCGATCATTCTCAATAGACTCAGGTTTTTCCCATTTTAAACAGTGCCCCACAAGTGACACTTCAAAAGCCGTGATATGTTCAGACCTGTTTATGGGAAAAGACATACATAACAGATCACTGGCTGTTCTGGGCTGGTTTTTCTTCTCTTTTTTTCGGGGGGGGGGGGGGGAAATTTTGTTCAGGTTTTGTTGGGTTGTTTTTTTGTAGGAATAGTTTGGTGGAGGTGGATTTCCTCTCCATTGTCAAAGTATAAAAAATAAATTTATATTTTAAATATCAATTACTAAGTCATAGTTTAAAATATGCTTATATTCCACTTCCGGTCTTGTTAATGGGGCGGGACATACATGTAGCCCAGTGGTAAAGTGCCCACTCAATGCATGGTCGGTCTTGGATCGATCCTCGTCGGCAGACCCATTAGTCTATTTCTCACTCCAGCTAGTACACAATGACTGGTATATCAAAGGCCGTGGTACATGTATGTGTTATCCTGTCTGTGGGATGGTGCATATAAAAGATCCCTTGCTGCTAATCGAAAAAGAGTAGCCCATCAAGTGGCGACAGCGGGTTTCCTCTCTCAATATCTGTGTGGTCCTTAATCATATGTCCGACGCCATATAACCGTACATAAAATGTGTTAGAGTGCATCGTTAAATAAAACATTTCCTTTTGTTAATAGTATAGGTGTATTCACCGATACACCTACATGTACACATTTCCTCAAAAAGTGGAGATGCATATTGATATACAGGTCTACATGTTTTTAATGTAACTAAACACCTATATTTGAAACAAAATAAAATAAAATAAACAAAGTTCATGAATAATGCAATGAACTTTTATTGTCATACATGTAAGTTACTAACTTAAACTGAAATCCGGAAGGTACATCCCTTGTTTCTCTTATATTTGATAATCTGAGTTGATTTGGAGAAGCGCACAGCTGTTACTAACACTGTCACTTTCCCACCTAGCTGTCATGAATATGGTGTGCTATTACTGATGAAGATAATTCTAGAACTGCAGGGCCTCCACAAATACTGATTAACATAGACACCGTGGATATTTTCCACACTGATGAATGCTCATGATGAATTCTTTATTATGTTAAACAAATATTTAGAACTTTCCTTTCTTCACCTAACACATTCAGCTCTGTCCTAAAAAATTAACCAGGTCAGCTGAGTTGAAATCATCAGGGATGTGATACTTAATTAAAAATAAAATCTAAACTCAGACCTAATTCACTAAACTCTCGCAACTTTGCGATATCAGGGGGCCTAATTCACAAAGGTCTCTTAGGATATGCTAAACAACAAAGCATCCTCTTTGCAAGGCTTTTAGCATTGCACTGTGATATCGCAAAGTTATGAGAGTTTAGTGAATTATGCCCCTGATCATAAAAAAACTAAAACCTCTGAACTATACCTAAATAAATGTAATTTTCCAGCATTTCTGATGAAATCCAATCTACATTGTGGAAATTAAAGCTAAAAAAGCTGAAATTAGTTTTAACCAAAAAACTAAAATATCACATTCCCGATCAATACATACCCTTGTGTCTTGTGGTATCGGATTTCATACGTTTATCAACTCGTGCTGATAAACTATGATATCACAAGACACTCGGGGAGTATTCTCTATGTAACAATGAAAAAAATGAAAAAAGGGTTAATAAGAATTATCAACATTTTTACAAAAGTACAAATTGAATGCCTTTTACATGTACCATAGCTAAACCCTTCATACCCCTTTTAAAGCATACATAAAGATGTTGATTTTGTCAAGGAGATTTTTAGTGACATTTTGGGAACTTTTTAAAAGTAAATGCTGGTATTAAAACCCCAATACCCACTAGCATATCATTTGTGTGCTTGTGATAATGCTGATAATTATTAATGGCCTTTATTACCACCACCTACTGTATGGCAATATTTCATTCTGAATGGTCACCTAATAACTGGAAACTACATGGATGTCTAAATGCACATATCAACAAGTAATTCTGCTGGATGCCAGTACCGAGTTATATGACCATGCAATTGCCTGTAGTCCATTCTAGACAGAAGATTTAGTTCAGTAATTCCATAGGGCAACTGAGTTACCACATAAACCAATACATTTTAAATGTATTTTTGATGATAAAATTAAAATTAAATGAACAACTTAATAAATTAATTTATCCTATAAATTATTCATGATATCCATGTCATAAACCCATGTCATAAATAAAGATTATTATAGAAGCTTGTGTGTCGTACTGATTTTATGAAACTCGTGTCAGGAATTTTGTATTGCCAAAGCAAGAGCGAGGGTAATACATGAATCCTGACACGAGTTTTGTAAAATCAATACAACACACACGCGAGTGTAATAATTTCTTTATTATCCATATTATTATCGTTGTTTTCTTTATGAATAACAAGACCCAACTCAAAATGACGTCATATTTCAAATGCAGTCTGAGCTAGGACTTGAGAAGCAACGCCATGTTATGACGTTGCTTCCCAAAATTACGTTATTACACTTGTTATTACATGTGTGCTTCGTATGATTATTATTAACTCGGTTATGTTAAATCATATGGATAATAATTTAGTGTATTAACCCAGTTAATAACAGTTGCTGTCAATGGATCATTTGTTTACAAGCCAACAAGACCTGTATACCTGAGCGTAATGTTTTCATAAGCTGTAGTAAAAATGTGCGATGTCAAACTATAATTTGTGCAAACTGTGATGACGTCATATTACCAATGGAGGCGATTTTAGTACTGTGAATTACTAAATATCGAATGAAAATTGTTATTTTAGAAGTCTTATAGGATAAATAGAATTCGCTACTCGTGTTTTTTAATATGTAAATATCAACCTCGTCTAGTTAATTGATATTTGTTTCGGCAGACCCTCGACAAATACCGATTAATGTAGACTTGATTGATATTTTGCATTTAAAAAATCAATTGTGATGAATCCTTAATTTATTAATATAGTATGTCTTATCAGAAATGTTATTCCTAATCAAATAATTACTGTAAATCATAAAATGAGTGATCTTACAATTTAGCGAGATTTAAATAAGTAAGATATTAATTAGCAATATAAAACTTTAGCAAGGTTGCCATATCAGACACATACCAAAAAAACGAAAGAAAAAAAAAGAAGAGAAAAAAACTAAGGTGTAGGTTCAACTGACAGACAGACAACTTAAAGTTAACCACCAACAAAATAATCACAAATATTTTTCGGAACAGTCTTTCGTAGTACCGGTAAAATCTGTTGCCAAATTCAAATAATATTTAGTTAATCATAGCTATATATAGATCAATAAAAAGCACACAATTTTTAAATTAGCTTTTCAGTAAATTGGTAATTACCCGGTACATATCTTTGCCAAATTCAACTTCATATAGCATTGGCGAATGTCAGCTCATCACACCATGCATGCATGCACGTACGCACACACATGAACCACATACATACAAGTTAGATACCGCTGGGGTTCTAGATTTTTAAAAATTATTATTCACTTGCCATGGGGCCAGTGGATTTAAAAATTCACTTGCCCAATTTTAACTGTTGATAAAGCAAAAAACCAGTAAATTAAAATAATTAACTTTTCAATGTACAGTCGAGCACTGTTGTGTTGATATCGTGGGGACCGCACATAAATATCGAGTTAACCAAATATCGACTCAGTCAAGTATGTAAATAAAAAATTACAAACAAAAGATGTCAAATTTAAAAATGAAATATAATTTATTTGTTTAAATCAAATCAGGAATTTCATTTAATTTCACAATAACATAATGTAACACAAAGAAAAATGTTCTGAAATTAATAATAACAAAGTAATCAATCAATAAACCAATCAATAATACCAATGTGCGCAAGCTTACTGAATCTGTTAAAAGTTTTTATAAATTGTGGAATTAAAATTACTGTGAATATGGAGACAATTAAACAAAAAATTACTAAATAAATTTTAACATATTATAATAAAGGACATGGGAGCACTGGTGACAGGCTGTCATTGGCATGTGCATATTCCATTAAAGTCACACAGTTGGTTACTAGGTGTGACAAGGGAACATCGTGGTCGGGGTCACTTTCATACTCTGGATCGGCCGACTCAGTTATATTAATGAAGCCTGCATGGCGGAAACAGTGGTTAATTGTCCCTACTGATACGTTACCCCACGCAAGTTTTAAAAATCAGAGGGCAATAATATGTTTTCGATAGTGCACTTTTAGATTTTGAATAATACCCTGATCCATTGGTTGAGTATGATTCGTGGTGTTTGGGGGGAGAAATATCAGTTTTCCCCCCAGATAAGCCAGGTCCTTCACTAGACTGCTCAGACATGGTGCTCTGGTGAAGTGACCAATGGTCCACTTTGCTTAACTAGGATAGGTGTCATTAAAGAAACACCGACATCGCTTCTTTGTTAATTAACAAACAAATAACCGACCACCACAAATTAATCCTACTTTAATCCGAGTCCATTTTACCAGTCCTCAATTTATGAAAGCCATAAGTCATGTGACCCAAAAAATATATCGACACAAACGTAATATCAACTCAGTCGTATCGACTCAACAGAGTAAAAAACATGATATTTAATACACGTTTTGGCCGGGACCGGCCAGTCATATCGATACAAACAATATATCGACTCAAGCAAGATCGACACAACGGTGCTCGACTGTACATTTTGCATACCGAGATCATGTTTAATCAATTTGTCAATTTACAGATATGCTCATTAGGCATATTTTATGGTTTGTTTAGAAAAAACATGCACACAATTTTCATCAATTTAGAATAAAATTACCTATTAAATTTTTTAAAAGAACTGTTTCCACTAAAACCACCTTAGGGTAACAAATCTTTGGGTTCCAGTGTAAAGAAGAAAATGGCGGCAAAACAAATAACTTTTGTGTTTTCCATGTTTATATTTTATAACATCTGTAGGTATATTCATTTTCCCCATTCCTAGTTACATGTATACAAGACAGGCTCATTCCATGAGGTCAGCCCATGTGGAATAAATCTGTCTTGTATAGGCCATGGCGTCATTGCGTTTAACATGGAGAGTTTTACATCGTTGGTAATATATGATGTCATATTGATGCAAGATGGTTAGTTTTAGATTGATATTTTGTTATTAAAACCTTCATCATAAAAGCTATCTTGTTAATTTGTAGTGTTACATTATATTTAACACATGAAACAGACGCAGAAAATATGATAGTGTAGTTTATTTATGATAAAATGGTCAAAATGGCCATCTTTGTTTCTTCGTGTAAAATGGGAGAAAAAGACTCCATCATATGCGGTCATGTGGGATAGAAAAAGTACACCATCAGTGGTGGAAATTTCAATCCTGGAACTTGGCAAGCCTTGTACTGATAAACTGTATACTTCGAAGGCATGTACATACAGCTCTTTACATTTATTTCTGTTAACATTTATTGATTTAATGATCGGTCGTATATATAGCTGCCCTGTTGAAGGCTGGTAAACAGTTGATGTTTTATCACTGGCCTTCAAATAACTGACAATTAGCCATAGATCTTGACAGACAATGCAAATTTATGGTCAATGATATTTCTACTGATTCATATTGATGCCCATAAGACACTGGATAATTTTACCTACGGGCTAGCTATCCACTGCTGGTGCCTTTACTAGTATTGGGAATTGGTTGGAAGTTCATCATCGATTATCCGTTATAATCTGTTAGCTCCAACCAATCAACTTTTGATACCACAATCGGTTAAAATTATATGAACATAATAAAGAATTTGAGTTCACTGCAATACACCCGACAAATTGCCAATTAATAAATATATTTAATAACTTTTTGTTTGTATACATAGACGACAACCCACTCCCCACATCCCAAACATCAACCCCAACATTTTTACATCAATTCCATCATCTAGACTCGAGGAACAATTAAAAAATGTCCACACAATCGATTACGGATCTTTATAATCGATCATTACATCGGTGGAGCCGAACTGATATATGTTTTATTATTGGAACATCACTAGCATTTACAGTATTGGTATGAGCTGTCCTATTTATGGGAGAGTATGTATACACATAAAATCACTTTTCTTATCAGCTGAACTGTCGACGACGTCAGGTGTCACACTTACATACATGTACATGTTTATGTACAGTACCAAACTGGAACACTGAACAGATGTCAACAGATAATGTGGCACAGTGCTGAGATGAAGTAAAACATTCAGGACCCCTTTCCACTTTAACACAACCAACCGTAACAATTGCAATTAATAAAATATCTAAATGATCCTTTTGATGGTTTTTCAGTTAGTGTATGTAGCCTTTGTGGCAATCAGTAGCAGACATACATTGTATCTGGACACATGTATATTACTTTTGTTAGACAACAAATAGCTCTAGTTTAAAAACAAACATTCCTTTCCTTCACTCCCACCCCAATCCTACCAAATTGGTTTTAATACAACTGTGCTTATATAGTCAATGATGTAAATGAAACCCTGTAGTTGATAAATGCCCCCTTCTAGTTATATTCAATCAAATACAACATAAGATTACACAAGTATAAAGTACATGCAACAGGTACTTAAAGGAATGAGTAAGCAAGGCTTTTGGACTAATATGCAGTCAACGATAATTAATGCTTAAAATCAACAAGTATTTAATTGATAAAACGGTAAACATGTGACGGCTATTACACATAACGGGCACAGCCATTTTGCTCCATCCCACTGAATGTGCCATCTATTGAGCAGTTTGTTATGTAACACTTAATGTGTCACATCAATGTACAAAAATATGTTTTGACAAATTTTTAAACCAGTATAATGTAATGTTTATAGCATTAATACCAATAGTGATACAGAAACTATTATCGTTTAGTTATTATTACCGCAAGTGTTAATATAACAATTACCGGAAATGTTTCCTAGGGTTACGTCATATAGTCAAGCAGACAAGTCTTATGTCCTCAGTGAATAAAAGCCACTATCATTTTTGAAATGAGTTTGTTGAACCAGAACATTACACAGACCTTGTCTTTTAAGGTGCGTGAGTGTGATCGAGCTTGTACAGCACACATAATTTCAATCTGGTAAATGTGAAAAATAATGCACGTTACACTTAACATACAGCGCAAGTAAAATAATTGTGTATACCTACTGATTGCAACTATTTACCCATTTAATAATACCAGAAAAAAAAGTGACGTGAATGGTAGTGTCCATGCAAGCTTTTAATATATGACTGGTACTTATCTTTGCTATATACAAATCGGAAAACACTGGTTTAATAGACATCTTTGAAGACGTACCAATCCGGTCAAAACTCCTTTGCCTATTCAATTTATTATTAATTCGAAACAGTCCACTTTTGTAAGGTAATAAATCACTTCTGATAAGGCTAACTCATTTATACTGTTCATATAGTTATGAAAAAAAGGAACTGACTTAAATAGTGGCTTCTGTAGCCTACACAAATGAACTCATTACAGAAATCAGCTCACTAAAATTGTCTCAATTAGTTCATAACTGTTAGCCTACAAAGCTTACGTAAGTGCAGTTCCAAAAATGGCAAGCATGTAATTTTGTAGTTTTTTTTTTTTTTAAAGAAATTAAATATGGACGAAGATAATTCAAAAGTAGACAGAATAATAAAAAGAAGGAAAATAAATGATAATAGGTATGTAGGAATAGGCCTAGGTCTCGTTTACAAAAAAAAAAGGTATTGTTTTTATGTCTGTTGTTTTTCTTTTTTTATCTTTAAAAAAAATCCAATAAAACTTCATTTAAATATTTGTATTTCAACCAGAGGTTAATGAATGTACATCTGTTATGTACACAATATAGTAACAGTAATCAATGATCATAGCCGACTATTTAAATTTTGTTTGTTTCAATATGTTTGTTAAAAAGTCACTGACCATGTGACTGGAACATTATTTAATATGCAGTACTCTGTGGCATACTGACCAATCAGAGCTATCGGGGTCAGATTATTTTTACTCTTGGAACTCTGGCTGCACGCACACGCCGATGCTGGTCTACTTGACAACTTGTTACACATTTCTGATGGTGTCTATAATTATTATTGTTTCTAGGTTATCTTTATGATGGCATCCCATGTTCAGAATAAATCCTTTGTACAGACAGATTTTGTCAGAGTTTGTGTATTTTTTATCAATAACATTGGGACCATTTTAGATCAATAATGTAACAGTGATGACATACTAGTATATGTCGTAGCCAATCGAAACTGGTAGTGGTAGGTCAAATGACGTTACAAAATGAGGGAGGGAGACTGGCTGCTAATTGTTGAATTAAAAATGCCACGTGAATGTCAATGCCCAAACCAACACTATCAATAGAACTAATTGTAGGCCTACGTTTAAAAAGTTATTTAATTTTTTTTTTGAATAATGAGGGATCTAATTTAGTCGGTAGTGCACACCTGAGATGCTTGGGTTGTATAGTTCTAACTGAACCACCTCCTCAGAGCCAGTGAGGTTTTTTTCCATCCCAGCTGTCCTAATCATGTTCGATGTCTTGAATTTCATTATTATGTACAAGTCGATTCCTACACATTTTTAGCTGCACGTTCATCAAACCATCTGACACTCAAAAGGTATCTATAATTGTGTGTATCAAATTATATGTCTGCATCAGTGTATGTGATAATTATATTTCTATGGCACTGCTTGTGACATTTTTTAATAACTCCATTCCTGAAAGGGAAAAGAAGTCAAGTCTACACTAATGAACCAAACAACATAAAATTAGTTGGTTTATTTTTGCAACATATGTCTCTACATTTACATGTACCAATTACTTCATCAATTAATAATGCTTGGTTTTCACTCGCCTTAGCATTTTGATGAGTGTAATTTATCACTTGCCTAAGTATTTTGAGGTGTGAGATTTTTCACTCTCATTAATTTTTCAAAAGCCAATGACTGATTACATATAATATGTTTTATTATCTTGTTTTCTAAGTATAAATTAAAGGTTTCTGCAATTAGGAGTCCAAGCTCTTAAACATATATCTTGGATATTTACAAAATTCAAGCACATCCCAAGACTGTGCCACCTCTTTCACAGGAATTTAGCATACATGTGGGCTAAACTACGGTTCACACACAAAAATAATTCTTAGCAACATGTAACACTGTGGATGAGTACAATTTAAACGACATTAGTACACCAAACCAGTAGATAAATTTTAATCCGATTAAATGATGCAGAACTCATAGTAAGTTCACTGACAAGATACATACATGTATTGAGTATTGCATGGCATGTTTCTGTCATCAGACTAATAACATTTCTAGATTTCTTCTATATTTATTAAATAATATAAGTTGTAAGGTCGACGACAGTCACTTTTCGCACCCTTGTTTTGGCTTCGTACACAATAAATATAGCATGTCTTACCGTATTTTCACTTGAAATCCACAATTCGTAAAAGGTAAAAAAAAAAAATCACAAGATTTTCTTCAAACACATTCAGGTGCATTAGTAATGTTCAAAAAAAGATAAATTCAATAGCAATTTTGCATTGGAATTGTTCCAGCATTCTTAAAACAGAAACGTCATGTACCCAGAGTATGGTTATTGTAAGGCGATGCAAATGACATCATTGGAATACTGACGTCATTCAAATTCAAAATTAACTATATTATTACAATGCTTCGTCACATTAAAATAAAAACTGGTCAAATTTCTATTTATCTACATAAATCCATGTTAAATATTCAAACATGCTCCCCCGAACGTCCAGTTTCTCCGTTTCCGATTCTTAATGGTGAGAGCAAAAATATTGAACATAAAAGTAATTTCTTTTAGGTACATGTGCATTATCTAGTCAGTTTTGCCAATTTCTCTATATAGAGAGATTTAATACATTTTTAATCTTTACTCATTTTAATATGCCATCTTGAATGTCACGTCCTGGCTCAATGTCACGTCCTGGCTCAAAGTTGGAGGTGGTTATTTTAATCATTTAATACAACAAGTCATGATTATACCTTTTATTTATACTTGGAACATTGAGAAGAAGGAGAATTAAAAAGGATTTTTATTTCTGAAAAATAGTTTTTAAATAAAACTAACTTTTATATGTCAAATAAGCCAGGACGTGACATTATATATTTTGAAAAATAATTTAATATACCGGTACTAATTATTATATGAAAGAAGGCAAAGTAGTATTTTCATATGCAGTATATTTTAGGTATGATGTCCTGATACCTAATTTTTAAATTTGACATAATTTACAGTAATGAAATACAGTATTACCAAAAAACAAATGTCACGTCCTGTCTTACAAAAAAGATTTTTTCAAATAAAACTGTCATTAAAACCCATAAAACAAAAGTAATGGATTTTTATACCCTCTGTATGCTCGGGGTATAAGAGCATACAGAGGGTATAAAAATCCATAAACCCCTTGTGATATTTCTACAAAGAATTTATTTTGCCGACATGTTTAATTATAAGATTTCTTCAAACACATTCAGGTGCATTAATAATGTTCAAACAACAAAAATTTCAATAGCAACATCATATACCCAGTTTAGTGTTAATTTAAGGAGATGTAAAGTCACGTCATTGGAATAATGATGTCATTCAAATTCAAAATTAACTATTATTACAATGCTTCACCCATTAAAATGCTCGCTTTTCTTCAATTTCATTTTTCGATTGGTTGGCAAATCGTTTGACAAACATGTTTTATTTACGTTGGTAACAGACAAATGTTTGCATGGTGCATTAATACAATAACAAGTCTGATGTTACAGGTGGGGTTAAGAGATTTGACACCGCCCACGTGGGATATAAGGGTTTTGTCCAAGGCTAAATAACCAATGAAATTTGAGTATTTTACATGAAGGTATCATGAAGGAAATTTGAGTATTTTAAATGAACCTGAATGGTATTCTGAAGAAATTAAACAAGCACCATGTGTCAACAGACATCCAGTACCAATAAAGTTGATATATAACAATAAAACTACCACAGACACATTGGAAATATTAGAAGATCTAAATCAACATTTTGTAAATATATCAAAATCATTCCCCAAAACAAATTCAAAAACACTAGTATTTGATACTCTTGAGAAACTAGTCCGGCAGAGATTACCTACTCACAGTTCCTTCAGCCTGCGATATATTACAGATATTCAGGTCATTGATATTATCAATAAAATGGACTCCAATAAATCAACAGGTGTTGATGGTCTTGGTCCTAAATTACTAAAACTATGTAAGGAATATATAGCCCCCTCGGTAGCATACATTATTAATATGAGTATTGATACATGTACCTTTCCACAGAAGCTGAAGACAGCAAGAGTAATGCCATGTCACAAAGGTGGATGTAAAGAAGACCCTAATAATTACAGACCTATATCTATTTTACCCACAATTTCTAAAATATTTGAAAAACATGTCTCAAAACAATTAAAGTATTATCTTTACAAATATGAACTACTACACAATGCTCAGTCAGGATTTAGAGACAAACACTCATGTCAGACAGCACTAACATCTCTAATAGACCAGTGGTTGGAACAACTAGATAAAGGAAACATGATTGGTTCTGTATTTTTAGATTTGAGCAAAGCATTTGACTTGGTGGATCACCAAATCTTGCTACAAAAACTTCAGGTATATCGACTGTCACCGAGTACAGTTGAATGGTTTAAGTCATACTTAAACAATAGAAAACAGCGTATACAAATTAACAATATTAGCTCCAAAGAATTGGGTATAGTATCTGGTGTGCCTCAAGGCTCTATTCTTGGGCCTATTTTATTTCTTATGTTTATAAATGATCTTTCATTATCTACCCAAAATGTCAGTGTAGATATGTATGCAGATGACACGACATTACACACATCTGGCAGACATTTGTCTGTAATAGAGACTACGTTACAAACAAACTTAGATGCTGTAAACTCTTGGTGCATCAATAATAATATATCTATAAACCCATCTAAAACTACATGTATGTTAATTGGTACACAGCAAAAATTGGGCCAAACTGGTCAGTTGCAACTAAATATCAATAATAACCCTATATCACCTGCTCATTGTCAAAAACATTCAGGTCTCTGTGTTGATCAAAATCTTAGTTGGAACACACAAGTTGATCACATTTGTTCACAAGTTTCATCTAAACTGGCTCTTTTGCGACGAATTAGCAAATTTTTCACCCCAGAATCAAAATCTCTATTCTATAATGCATATATATATTCTTCCCATATTTGATTATGGGTCAGTAACATGGGGTCGTTGCAATAAAACATACGTTGACAGATTAATAAAGCTACAAAAAAGAGCGGCTAGGCTAATCCTTGATAAACCACTGCTAACTCCTTCAGCAGATCTCTTTAAGGAATTACAGTGGTTGCCTTTTGATTATAGGTGCACATACCATACAGGTACATTAGTATATAAGGAGTTGAACAATCTGACACCTGCATATATAAGTGATTATTTTATACCATCATCAGGCTCAAATAAATATAACCTGAGATCAGCAACACATAATAATCTTGTATTGCCAAGACCCAACACTGAATTGTATAAACTCTCCTTCAGATATTCCAGTGTTGAAACATGGAATACAATCCCAGATTCTATTAAAAAAGGTGTATCCTTACTTTCATTTAAAAGACAATATAAAAAATTCATAACAACACTGGCTCTTGGTAATGTTCAGTAAAATCTTTACTCAAGGAGTCTGTACGTTTAAATTATATTTGTTTATGATTATATCAAGTTGTGATAACATTTGTTTGTATACATGTAAACAAAATTGTATTAATTATGTATGCATCATGCATATTTACCTTATAGTTGATGCATTTAATGAAGAATAATTATGTTGTGTTTTGTTATTACATTGTTTATTTCATATGTTGAGTAATAATGTTTAATACTTAATAGACAGAAGGCCACAAAGGAGATTAGTGTACTACTATTTGTGTAACCTTCTTTAAATAAAGATTAATGTTATTATTATTATTATTATTATTATTATTATTATATGTTTTATCCTGCATGTAATTATAATTTACAGCAAGTAGGGTAACCGTAACGCAATCTAAAATAGTGAGTAATATTTTTAAATGTCATGTTGCAATTTGGAACAAGCTAATGATACACATGTATGCTTTTATCAACAGAGCAATGAAATGACATCAGCTATGGTACTACTACTAGGTTCATTTACATCCTGTACATTATAGGGATGATTGTCTTCACTTACATGTAGTCTTAATGCCCAGTTATTTTTTTGTTTTAACCACTTGTATTGTCATCGAGGTCAGGGTTTCTGCCAGAGGGTAAAACGGGTATGGCGCCATACCCAAATTTTTGACAGATGTTTTTTTTAAAGCTAACCTTTTGACAAAATTAATTATTCTTACATTACTGTATGCTTTTCTTAACCCTAACCCTAAACGTAACCCATTTTTTTCTGGCAGAGGCCCCCCATACCCCCTGTTGACTGTGGTTGTATTCAATTCCATAGCACCATACCCAAAATAAAATTTCTGGCAGAAATACTGGAGGTATATACCAAAGATCATCGTACATACTACCTTGTCTGGAAAAATGCACAAAAAGGATCCCTAGGGCCCCCTTTGTTTTTAAAACCACCACTAGAGCACAGTCATTTATTAATCATCGGCTATTGGATAACAAACATTTAGCAAATTTTACATATTATATAATCTTAAAGACAACACTCACTACGTTTCATTAGTAGCAACAAGAGATCTCACATACTGTTATTACAGGATATCAAATACCACAATCTTTAATATTATCAGTTGGGGTGCACTGGCTGGAATAATATAAAAAAATAGTCCAATGGGTCCACTGATGGGGATCGATCCTAGACTGACTGCACATCAGATCAGATAGCACTTTACCATTGGGCTCCCCGGTATATATATATTAAACACCAAAATAGCCAGTTTAAAATGTGCTACTTTAGGTGTTGTTAAATAAAACATTCCTTTCTTTTCATTTCATTCTGTCTTGGAACTGGTTCTGGGATACAAACTCTACACCTACATGTGTACCAGTGGACAGCTTTCACCCGTGAGACACTGAACCATACATGTAGTTTAACACACATTTCACAGTACCACTATCGGTGTATGTGTAGATATTCCAGGGCTCAAACTTAACGAAGGCACTGACGACAATTGCTGCCATTGCGATATAAATTACCGTAGGTCTGGAGTATCAATGATGACACAAAAGTGTTGTCATTATAGCTCCTAAAAAATTGCAAAATAGATACACCTGGTGTACCTTATCTGCCAGTGTATAACATTTATACATTTGAAATATGTCTACATACAGCAAAATAACCTTTCAGTCATGTTTATTTGCTGCAAAAATCACTTTTTAAAACAATTGTCATAGGCAGGGTCAAAATTGCCATCAGTGGGTTATTTCACCCATGGATGGCAATTTAAAAAAAGAACTGCTGTGGGAGACACGTTCTTAAGTTTGTGCCCTGTATTGATGATAAATTGTAATACTTACTGCACTGCTTGCCTCTGACGGGTGGGTTGGGGGCGCCACCAATACATTTGTTTGGAGAGGGGACGGATACCCTCCAGCGACCACCATGTGCGTCACACTCAGTGTATTCATAATGGAAATCATTCTGCGTGGAAAAAAAAATAAAGAAAAAAGTTGAAGTGCCACATTTAATTCATACATGTACCTATAATATATAAATATATAGCCTTCAGCCAAGGACTGATGGAGAATGGAAACTTACATGTAGGACACGTTTTTTAAAGGATAAACTGGTGACTGTAAATATTGACATTATATTTTTAATCATAAGTTACAATTTAGTAATATTAATTTTTAGTAATTTGTAATTGAACTTAAATTTTAAAAAGGTTTTTAATCCTGCATTTTATTGAAAACAAGAGGCAAATTAAAAAATATGCAGGGCCGAATTTACGAAGCCTGTTTTTCTTAATCACAGGTGTTTAAGTATTGTAAATGTATGTAGTTACAGACGCGGGTGTTTAAGCATTGTAAATGTATGTAGTTACAAACGCAGGTGTTTAAGCATTGTAAATGTATGTAGTTACAAACGCAGGTGTTTAAGCATTGTAAATGTATGTAGTTACACACGCAGGTGTTTAAGCATTGTAAATGTATGTAGTTACAAATGCAGGTGTTTAAGCATTGTAAATGTATGTAGTTACAAACGCAGGTGTTTAAGCATTGTAAATGTATGTAGTTACACACGCAGGTGTTTAAGCATTGTAAATGTATGTAGTTACAAACGCACGTGTTTAAGCATTGTAAATGTATGTAGTTACAAACGCAGATGTTTAAGTATTATAAATGTATGTAGTTACACACATGTAAGCGTAAAACAGGCTTTGTAAATTTGGCCCATTATGTACAAACATGTCCGGGAACATTTTGTTCAGTATCGCACCGCAATTCGCTACTCAAGTTTCAGAGATCGCTACACAATTTTAAAACATTAAAGAGTAATTGCTAATCAATTTTCAATTTACTACAAAAACCACTAATCAAGATTTTGAAGACAAAATGTTGCCTGCATCAGTGTATAATATAATATAATATAATATAATATATATATAAGTACTGTATAGGTATACACAGACAGGGCAGGATTTGGCTCAGTTGGTTGAGCACTCGCCTGGGGATTGAACCACCTCGGTAGTCATTCAACTGATTGAGTTTTTCTCATTCCAACAAGTATACCACAACTGGTCAAAGGCTGTGGTAAGTGCTTCCCAGTCTGTGGGAAAGTGCATATAAAAGATCCCTTGCTGCTAATGAAAACATGCAACAGGTTTCCTCTGATGACTAGTCATAATTACCAAATGTTTGACATCCAATATCAATGTGCTCTAGTTGTGTCATTAAACAAAACAAACTTAACTTTTTGATGTACATAGGGCTCAAACTTAACAGCACTGACTGCAATTGCTGTTGTTAAGATATAAATTGCTGTAGACCCTGCCGGGAGTAAAGTTTCTCAATGACAGCAAAATGTATACACCTCAATGACCTAGTGTACATTATTTGCCAATATTTAACATGTGTACACATGAAATATGTCTACATACAACAAAATACCTTTATTTGCTGCAAAATTGCATTAAGTAGGCTCAAAACCAATTGCATTAAGTAGGCTCAAAACTGCCGTTAGTAGGCTGTTTAACCCACAACAATTTTATTTAAACTACCGTGGGCAACAAATTCTTAAGTTCCAAATTCCGATCTGGTTCAGTATCTGCATTAAATCAGAGATCACTTGTGCAACAATATATGACTTTTTATTAGCATTAGTTATCTACATGTATGAGAAATGTTAGCTGAGGTTAGGGCATTACTAAAGTGAGTGTTAACAAATGGTGTTGTTTTTTTAACAAAAAAGAACTTGATTAACACCAACAACTTCCCACTGATTGGCTTATTGGTGAGCCAGCAGCTTGAATGATGAGCTGGCTTGGGGCAGGTTTTCTTTGTAAGCTCAAAATCAAACTAAATACAGACTTCTTTTAACATGGGGGTAGGATGTAGCTCAGAGGTAAAGCGATTGCTTGATGTGCGGTCGGTCTGGGATCGAACCCCGTCATTGGGCCCATTGGGCTATTTCTCGCTCCAGCCAGTGCACCACGACTGGTACATCAAAGGCTGTGGTATGTGCTATCCCGTTATAATGCATATAAAAGATCCCTTGCTGCTAATCGAAAAGAGTAGTACATGAAGTGGCGACAGCGGGTTTCCTCAATCAATATTTGTGTGGTCCTTAATCATATGTCCAATGCCATATAACCGTAAATAAAATGTGTTGAGCGTGTCGTTAAATAAATCATTTCCTTCCTTCCTTCTTTTAACATGAGCTGAAAGTATTGTTTATTAATATATGACACCAGTTGTAAAGAGTGTTTTTCCAACCACATGTAAAACAAATGGCCATTAGTTGTCAAATGTTCAGTATATAGCTCATGATTAGAAAGCTACCACTGAAAAAAGTTAGTCACATAGGCTACTCTTTTTGCTTAGCAGAATGAGATCTTGGCTTTAGACCCATGTGCATTTCAAGTTTTAAATCACTTTAGCCAAAACTATATAAATTTCTTGTCTGTGCTCAGAGTGAAAGTCGATTTTGACTTTCGCACGTCAATGTGGGTTTTTTGTTTTTAATTTACTGCAGTATGGCATCGATTTTTGCTGGGATTTTCTTGCTATGACGTAAAACCACATTTGAAGCCAAAAGGTCATCATGTATGAACTAGGATGTACATTCTATAAAGGTAAAAATATGGCTTGTGCTCAAACCAGGCCATAGGATTTCAAATTTCATGGGAAACACTTTTTCGGTTCCGTGCCTTGTGATTGTGGGGAACCCATCAGAAACTGTTTTTCAAAAATAATTATATATATATATATTTTTTCATTGAATAGTTGTACTCGATATAATAAGGCCAAATAAAATAAATTTCTGGTCTCTGGTCAGTGCGCGCATCGATTTTGACTCTTGCATGTCAAAATTGTTTTTCCCCTGTGGTATGATGTCAATTTTTGCCAGGCTTTTGGTTGCTATGACGTAAAACCGCATTTGAAGGCAAAATCCTATTGCACATGTATGTATTGGGACGTACATTATGATTTCAATTTAAATATGCCCCGAAAAGAGTTTGACCCATAGTGGGCCATACCCCTCTATATCAAAGGCTCTAAAGACTAACCCGAATCCTACTGGCAAGGAAACTGGGGGGGGGGGGGGGGGGGGGGGGGCATGTGCCTCCCACTTTTCAGATATTTTGCTTTATAATAGTGTAAAAGTGTGTAAATATAAAAGAGTGCCCACCCACCCCCCACCCCCCTTTGGCACCTTCCTACGCCACTGTCTAACCCTATACCTAAAACTACCCTAACCATTGATAGGGGGGTAGGCTATCATGGCCAAACTCATGCCACACCACAATGCCATTCTTACATTTCAACAATAACCAATAGAACAAAGAGCTGTAGTTTAAAATGTGATGAGACGTCGTTACGCAAGCATTCCTTTCTTCGGTTTATTGTTTATATTTTACTCACCGGTTGACAAGTTGGTAGATTGTCCCCAAATGCACTTGTGAAATATAACACCAAGTTGACCAACGGCAACAAAAACGCATATGACATCATGAAATGTAATTATCTGCCACAAAATTTAGTCTACTGAAACATCGAAAACACTAGTTAGTGCATAAAGAAAACATCCATGTAATGTTTACATCGCTTCACCACTTCGCTCAATGTTGCGAGCACGGGTTGCAGCCAAAGTGACAAGTGTCCCAAATTTAACTAAATTTAGAACAAGAAACCCATTTATTCCTGCGCATGCTCATTTAGCGTTTTTATACGAAAAGTATATTCTAGATGACGATTGTATACTAATTTTAACGGACGTCTATTGATTGATACACGAAAGTGGGATGTATTAAAGACAATGAAAAGGCAGATGTTGCTGCCAAGTCTACTTTGAATTTTCCGTGTCATTGTTGGTGTCCCCAGTCATTTTAAATTTCATAGTAACCAATATATCTATTCGACTTGGCAAGATGAGCCGGTAGCGAACAAGCTTCATTCTGTGAAGCTAGTCCTGGGAAAGTGGCAGTCCTCCTAAGGCGGTTTAGGAAGGATGACGTTGTAATGCCCGTATAGGTCATACATATTTGACGCATCCATTTATTTTAAAGAAGGACCCTTCTCCTCAGTATGACCATTGTCAGTGTACACTGACTGTGTGTCACATTTTGGTGGAGTGTGATCAGCTGACGAGAAATGATATAATTAATATTTGTTTTAAATTCCACCCAGAATTAATTTTAAAGTTTTCTATACAAATATACTTTCATTGATATTTGTATTGTATTATAACCCCCCCCCCCCCCCCACACACACACACACACACACACACACATACACACACAGCTTCTTACACTGGTTTTACATAAATATATAAATAATATTTTCATATACTTATAAGTTATAACTTATACCTTTATTGACACCAGATAGCCAATCTGTATTTTGGTGCTGGGGTGTGGTTAAACATTCATTCATTCATTCATTCATTCATTCATTCATACATTCATTCATTCATTCATTCATTCATTCATTCATTCATTCATTCATTCATTCATTCTTTCATTCTTTAATTCATTCATTCTTTCATTTTTTAATTCATTAATTCATACACTAATTCATTCATTCATTTTATCTATCCATATTCTACAAAAATATGTTTTGTTAAACAGTTTTTAAAACCAACTGCTATTTTGTTTGTACTTATTTTCATACTTACATCTGATTAAGGTTCAAGCACGCTGTCGTGGACCGTGGTTAGGCCATCCGTCTACAGGCTGGTAGGTACTGGGTTCGGATCCCAGGCGAGGCATGGGATTTTTAATCCAGATACCGACTCCAAACCCTGAGTGAGTGCTCCGCAAGGCTCAATGGGTAGGTGTAAACCACTTGCACCGACCAGTGATCCATAACTGGTTCAACAAAGGCCATGGTTTGTGCTATCCTGCCTGTGGGAAGCGCAAATAAAAAGATCCCTTGCTGCTAATCGGAAAGAGTAGCCCATGTAGTGGCGACAGCGGGTTTCCTCTCAAAATCTGTGTGGTCCTTAACCATATGTCTGACGCCATATAACCGTAAATAAAATGTGTTGAGTGCGTTGTTAAATAAAACATTTCTTTATTTTTTTTTATTTTTTTTTGTATCGTAGAATCGAACCACCTCAGTGAATCCATTCTATGACTGGAATTTCCCCCGTCCCAGCCAGTGCCCCAACAACTGGTACATAAATGTCGTGGTATGTGCTGTCCTGTCTGTTGAAAAGTAGGCCTTCATATAAAAAAAACTCCTTGCTGCTAATGAAAAAATGTAGCGGGTTTTCTCTAAGATTATTTGTAAAAATTACCAAATGTTTGACATACAATAGCCGATGATTAATAAATCAATGTGCTCTAGTGGTGTCTTACAGATTATTAATATCCAATGGTGACAGCTGGAAGGGTTTTTAAATTGGCCTGGGATATCTTTACCACCAAACAACCTGCACCACCACCGCGCTCGCGATTTGTTCCTTAGTGTTGAATTTAACTTTTGTTGTGCCTATATTATAAATGTTTTTGGTAATTCTCCTGCAAGCCATTTAAAAAAATATATATAATGTGCATATAAGTTGATGTGCATCATATCTGTGAATTATTGAACCGCCTATTTGTTAGTAAAATAACTTTCAATTAATTTTAAAACAGCAGTCCCCTTCCCAACAAAACAACAATAACTTACATTTATAAAACTGTTGTAGTTTTTTTTGTTTTGTTTTGTTAGGGTTTTTTGTTTTTTGTTTGTTTGTTTGTTTGTTTGTTTGTTTTGTTTTTTGTTTTTTGTTTTTTTGTCTTCCACACCCTAAACACAATACGTTCACAGTTCTATTCAGAACAAAACCACTGTGATATACACTTAAATAATTGTTTAGATAGTATGATAAATGATTTTAACGTACTCGGTAGCATTCGGATCACCTCGGCCGATTACGGATTAATTGTCGAATCCACCGAACATTTCCGAATGTGATCTGGGAATGAACTTCTACTATTTTCATACAATTCAAATACGCGTTTATATATGATCCAATATGACATATTTTAACATATAACTAAACCATACTTATGCTATAAAATTATATGAGAATTTACATTTAAATAAACAGGTTTCCGATGAAATCCGAAAATTACCGAAGTGTTCCGATAGACGAATACTATCGTTGCCATGGCATTTATGACAACCACTTTCTGTTCTTTCTTATAAGGCCATTCTGTTGATTTTAAGGTGACACACAGTTCTTGCAGACATGGCCTCAATGCGTCAACCGTATCCATTTCCCACATATGAAAATGATACTCAATTTGCGGGAATTATGCAAACAGAGGTAAGATGAGTTCTATTTTAATTTTATAATAATGATTTTAACGAGAAAGTTCGAGTATCATTTTGCTCATGCGATTATAGTACCAAAAAAAAAGAAAAAGAAAAAAAGAAAAGTGAACGAGATCGTTCTGAATATAGTTTACATTAGATAAATAAAATGTTTGTACATTTTCAGAAAATATAGTTTAAAAATTAAAATGTATTGTATTAATTTGTCACATGTTGCACTGTTAGGTGATATTTTTGTTACCATAGCGACTTACTGTGGTTTGTAAGTTCACAGTGCATTACATTCGATATAGACAGGAGTGATTAATTATTAATTTAATGTACTTGTTGAACATGGTGAACTCTTGTTTATATTAAAATAAACAGGATTAAAAGCATCATTGTTTATATTAAAATAAACAGAATCAAAAGCATTATTTAAGTAAATTGTGTATATATGCGTTGTGTGTGTGTGAGAGAGAGAGAGAGAGAGAGAGAGAGAGAGAGAGAGAGAGAGAGAAAATGAAAGAGAGAGAGAGAGAGAGAACGAGAGAACAAACAATAATGGAATAACAACAACTGCCATTATAATCATGTCCAGATATCTTTGCTGGAGGATTTAAATATAATGAGTATTGAATAATACAATTTATTTATGAAACTATATGTTCTTAGCATGATTTAGGGGCAGGGTTTTGCTTAGTCGGTTAAGTGATATACTTGAGGTGCTTGCATAGCAGGATCGAACCAGCTCGGTGGATCCATTCAACTGATTGGTTTTTTTGTCTTGTTCCAACCAGTGCACCACTGTGGTATGTGCTTTCCTCTCTGTGGGAAAGTGCATATAAAAGATCCCTTGCTGCATTAGGAAAAATGTAGCAGGTTTCCTCTGATGACTACGAGTCATAATTACCAAATGTTTGACATTCAATAGCCCATTACTAATTAACGTGCACTAGTGGTGTCGTTGAACAAAACAAACTTTTTAGCATGATTTAAAATTTGAGCAAGATTTGTTTTCATTGTAAAATGCATCTGTGTCTTGTTTTATATGTTAATAGAAATTAATTACAAACAATCCACTTGTTATTTGTTCAGAAAGATCCATACTGTCTACCTACACATCTGGCACAACAAAAAGATCCCTGGAATCGTCTGAACACCAAACAGACCTTGACGAGTTCTCGGCGAGAATACTTTTATTGCGATCCAGTGGCTCCCAATGACAGCCTTGATTTTATCCTCAAATCACAATACAATCAGCATGAAGAATTATTCAGAAACAAAAATGAAACGTTGCATCAAGCAGAGACTCTTGGTTTACCACATGGGTTTGTATTTGTGATTAATATGTTCATTTATCATAGCTGGACACCCAATAGCCGATGTGCTTGGGTGTCGTTACACATTCATTCATTCATTCTTTCATTATTGTATTTGTGACTATTATGGCATCTAATTAGGAGATAACCATATGGAGTCTTTAGATTTGTAGGTGTTAATGTCTTTTAGACAATAACACCTGCAAATCTAAAAACTCCATATGGTTGTCTGTTGTAAACTAAATCATTTTCTATGGAACTAACTGTATATTTGGTATTTCTTGAAAAAAATACCTGGCTACAAGCTGTAGACCCTTGAACCATCAACTTGGCCTGTTGATGACGTCACGTTCTAATGATGTCATTAGCTTTCCGGGTGTTATTGTCATTTGATCCCGGAGAAAGAATGTAATTAACCAATCACAATACAGAACACACCTGCCATCAGTTTACAATTTAATTTGAAGTGCTGTGTAGCTCACCCACTATAAGTCACCTAAAATTTATAAAATATCATTTGAATTGTTTCACATTCAGGTTAAGGGGAGTTTTTATGTTACAATTTTTATAATAAAAAACTTTTAGACTTGATTTGTAATGTGTGAACCCTGAAATCAGAATAACTTTTGTAGTTACTACAAACCGTGATGTCACATAACTGTTCTATTTCTAACCTCACATTGCAAGCTCTCAACCAATGAAATCACATTAAGTATGCCCATCAAGAGTTCATGTTTGTTTTTGTTTTTTTTGTTTTGTTACAAACTTGTCAAAATGTTTGGACTTTTGTGGTCTATAAGACCTCATATTATTACATAATAAAACCAGTAAGTTCTGTATATTCCTTTTTTTCCCCCGTTTTAATGTATGTGTTTACAGTTTTCAAGCAAAATATGGAATCTTATGTTGTGATGTTTTCCCACGATATGGTTCAATTTGCAAACATCATAACATGAGAACACTGCTTTATTTTGCCATTCATAAATCACCTTAAATCATGGAGATAATTAATCACCCAGTTTGCTTTGTTGCAATGTTAGGCCACAGTAAGACTCATCTGGGGTTTTTTTTTTTTTTTTTAATTTTTTTTTTTTTTATCCAGAACTGCTTCCATGTAAGTTATCTGTTGCCTGCCAAATTTGATTGCATTGCAGATGGATGTAAATGTTTGGAAGTGGGGATAGACAGGTCTTTTCAAACCATCTAATTTGAATACAGCTGAATTTGATGGACAACAGACAATGGGTGCAGATGCAAAAAAAAACCTTATAAAATTTATCACAGCCATAGAAAATGGAGACATTCTTTCATTGCTCAAATCACCACTTTTTTTTTCTTCTTTTTATTTTTTTTGAGTTTTTTTTATTGTTGGTCTCAGATTTTTGTTCTAGTCATGGTAGATTAATTTAGGTTTGCTACTATTACTAAATTTTTAAATTTCAAATTCCACCTGCATGCCATCAAAGTTGTACCTCCCTACCAACCATTCTGCTCTGGACTTGGTCATTGGTGAAGTCAATAGACTGTGCCCAGGATAAATATTAGTTATACATGTATGTATAATTATTATTATTAATTTTTTTATAGGAGAAAATTAAAAAACCGTGAAACAGTAACAGTAATTAGCCCTCTCCACATGAATCACCCAATCATGATCACAGAACAGAAGAAGAAAGACAGCATGCACAGCATTAGAAATGCAATTGGTAAGATACGTTTCCTCTCATATTTTAATAAATTTAATATTTTATTTATCACTTTTGTTTATGGTTAGGCTATGTACATGTAGCAACATAATGATTTGTTTTCTTTTAAAGATGAAAATTTGACGGATATCCTAAATTATCCAATACATATTTGAATTTGATTTTTTTTTATGATATTGAAATTAATCTGATTTTAGTAATTTGTTTCTCACATTGTAAGTGGAAGACAGAATTGATAATTGACACTAATATCATTTAAATTTTCTTTAAAAATGTTTTGTAGGAAAAAGTCCACTTAATAAAATGGAACTTATAAATGTTTTAAAAATCCTTTGAAATTTATTTTTAAATTATAAATTTTATACTAAGTAAACAAATTGTTCATTATATTGCTTTTCAGAGATATATAGTTACACAAATTATTAAATACTTTATTATTACATAAACTAATTTTCATTGTATTATACTGGTACAGCTTTTTAGATACCATTACATATAATCTAAAAAATCACAAAATACTCTTTATAAATATACATGTATTATGTTATATACAGTACCAGTAATTAAATTTCCGTCACAATAATTACAGTTTAGAGACATCCCATGGGCCTAGCTCTAGTGACACAATTTTGATAATTTTTGCATGCATGTAAAAATTACATTGTTAGCTCGCTGATGACACCACTTTATGTTGGTACTTTGTATTTTTGAGTATTATTGTTCAAACCAAAAAGGAATTCAAAATAAAAAATGAACTTTTTAAAGTTATACTAAAACAAAAAATGTTTAGAAATTTGGTACTACTGCAAGGTGTTTTAAAAGTAAGCTACATTTAATGATGAAACAGTTATGCATTTAATTTTGTATTGAAAATCTCTTGTTACTGACAAATAATGTATAAGTATATTATTAATTAATGCACAGCACACCTTAAGTCAATACTTTTCCACATTTTCTCTGTCCATTCGGACTAATAAATAATAAGTTTAATATGTTTCAAATTTAATGTTATGGTTTTTAGGTTCATCTGGGTATGAACCAAAAAAAACAAAAACAGATGACAAACATTTGTGGGAATGGCTTTGCCAATTTGCACTGTTTAAACATGCGTTTTGGAGGGTTCATACCCAGAAATAACAAATAATTTACAAATAAACTACTAAACCGTGTATACTACTTTCCCAATATATTTAGATCCAAGTCACCAATATCATGATATATACACTATGTATACTCAACAACGAAAGTTTAGCAAATATCTTTTTATGACATCTAAATTCGCCATGGTTGAATAAACTTAAAAGAAAACCAGGTCCTCCTGTTGTGTTAAGGCAAAGTTTGATGAGTTTATGTTATTTATTTTCAGATGTGTATACAAATGCCATTTCTTTTAACATTAGCTAAAAGTTCGTTGTTGAGTTTATAATTATATAGTCGCACACATACTCTCATGTATAATTATATACCAGTAAACAAATGTTTCATTATGTTGTGTATACTGCTTTTCAGATAGTCACCATGCACAGACCACAAATAAAGGCTATTCCAGGAAGCCTGATGGAGGCTTTTACTGCACATAAACTTAATACCTCTATCTTCTTGATGAAACTTTTAACATCTCCTCTTTTTTATCATAAACTATCTTCAGTCTAAACTCCTATATTTCTTGTCTATTCAGAGATGTTTAGACATACCTTTCTTTAAGGACTAGAGGAGTAAAAATTAAATAAAACGTTGAGAGGGTATTAATGGAATTAACGTTTTACAGTATTATATTGTACCCAGACATCTTGTTCTTTTGTCACATTATGTACAACTATTTGGTGAAAAATGTCTTGGGAATCAATTCAGAGTTTTGTATGGGTGAAGGGGATACTTTTTAAGAGTTGCGGTTACTGATGTGACTAATAATTTAATCAAGGTTGTATTAATATATAATCAACAATTAACCTGATGTTGACAATGTGGATATAAGCACAAAACCAAAGACAGCAACATAAAAATGTAACGAACTGTGGAATGGCAATGTAGCACAGTTTGGTTTCCTCACCTAAAACCCTAACTGCCAATTAATGACAAGTGACGGACTGTTTAGAGCCAACAGTATTCATTCTTGGACAAAAAATAATTGTTAAATCAATTTACAGCTTTATATAATATCAAGATTTACTGAACACAGACAGGGGAAAATAAAGGATTTTAGGGGTGGAGGTGAGGAGGGTGTACTTATCAGGTTGTCATTTCTCCGTAAACTTAATAAATTATTTGTAGGCTAGGGTAATTATGGCTCTTACAATGGATCAACAGATTCTGATGACAGAAGAATTTAAAAAAAAATATTATACACATTAAAAATTTTAATACAAATGGTGTTAGTTGATAATGGTGTATCTTGTTCTCGGATCATATCAAACTAACCATAGGTAATGGATTGGGGGTGGGGGGCAGTTATTAATTTACCTTTTACCTGTGGGATTTTATAGCCATCTCAACCTCAAAAAGAGGGGGTGGGCAGTGCCATACATCCCCAACCACTTTTGATGTCTATGCTAAGTTCAAGTATGCCATCATGTGTACACAACTTAGTATTACAGGGTTAACGGGTTAATAGTTTATGTAGTTTACCCTTACCAAGTAGCATTAAAGGATCTTTGACATGATAATGTCAACAGTAATTTACAGGTGTTCCCCAGACCTTCATCTTAATAAGTGCCGAGCCTAGTGTTGCAGAAGTTCAGTATTAGTGAGAAAAGACCGGTGTTTCATCTTGGTGGAGGCTTAGCTACATGTATCTTAGTACATTAATAACATCTTTATTTCAGTTTCTTCACATCTTGCTTTTTTTCTTCTGCCTTTGTATTTATATATATATTATAAAATTAAATTATATACAGTAGAATCTCATTGGCTCGAACACTGTCGGTGCATCAAAGTCTGTTCGACCCATTGGGTAGTTCGAACCATGCATTCGGCCATTGTCGGGTGCTTCTGTAACACAAAAATCAATCGGACAACCTCGCATGTTTCCGTAAAACCGGCTTAGGCAAGATGATCCAATTGACTCATGAAGTGATTGCATGGTGTTACTTGCAAGGTTCATTCATCTAACGATTACCGCATTACAACTGCAAGATAATTAATGACAGGTGCTAAATAAACAACATGATAAGCGTGAAAGGGTCGACAAAAAAATTATACATAAATTATTTTTTATATTTCTTCAAATAAACGTAGCCGTTCGAGCTAAATATGTTTAATTTTACAGTTCGGACTAATAAACTGTTTCGAGAGAAAGCTTCTGTTCGACCCCAGGGGTATTCGACAAATCAGCAAAGGGGTTTAATAGAGAGAGAAAATCGGGACTTTGTTCTTGGTTTGAGAATACCGGTAGGTTCGACCGTAGGGCATTCGAGCCAATGAGATTCTACTGTAAATATATATTATAAAATTATATTGCTAGAATTTCTGTTTTAGGTTATTTCTCACTGCAGTCTTAATACTACTTTCTTTTCTGAAGTTATTTCTGCTAACTTGATACTTTTCTTTTATTTTCTTTCTTTCTTTTTGTCTTTTTTTTTCTCCCTCCTCTACTAACATGTAGGCGTGCATAGTGATGCCACAAATGCTGGGTACTCCAGAAAGCAAGACGGTGGATTCTTCAGCCATTAGATTTGTAGACTTCTGTCATCCAACTACCTATGTGATATTTTGAGACTTAAAACTTGACAGTATTTTGAAAATTATTTTTGGTTTATATTTATTAATAATTTCTAAAAGATTTATGATTTATACATTAGTACTACTTTTTATTTTTTTTACTTTTTAAATTGGAAAATAAATATTATGCTATAGTTTTCATATTATTATATTTTGTTCCATTATACTGCATGTGATTTTATGAATGTTTTAACTTTAGTATTATTTTTATAGCTATTATAACTGATAAGTCATATACATGTAGTTTATACCCCTCTATTAATTTGCCCCCCTCCCCTCTTTTTATATATGTGTACTTGGTTCTTTAGACATTTTACTAAAGACCAGCTTTTGATAACAGTATTAAACAAATGTGTGTGATAGTTTTATATATCGTACTAATGGTTGTGCATATCACATTAATTAGCACCTGTGTTATTAACGAGATATTTACCTGTAGGAGATGTACCTGTATTTAATAGGGTATTTGTTACTGCTTATATACAATCTGTGATCCGGTTGTAATTAGCGATTACTCACCTTTAGACAATGATAATCATTAGATAGGCTGAAAAGCTACAGATTTTTTTTATTAAACTCTTCTTTTTTTCAATTGCTTTAAATTATTGTTTTTGTAAAAATTAGCTTTTATGCTTGTAACACTTTTGTGTGCAGTTTATGAGGGTCAGGGTCATTCAAGATGTTGAACACTCTATGCAAGCATTCAGATGGGTGCCACTAGTAATTTTTTACAGAGTAATGCCAACCCCACAAATTCACATCATTAACTTTTTACACTAAATGATTGAAAAGGTTACCATACACTAAGTCAGGAAATGTTGTGTAATTTAGCTTATGGTGTAACAATAAATGTTATGGACAATAGCAACTGACTCTGAATGGTAATGGTGTGTGAGTGTTGTGATTTTTTTGACAGAAAAATAAAATGTCTTTACATTTATTAAAATTATGTGATATCTCATTTGTTTAAAGGCAGATTAAATGTAAAGTGCCAAGTTTTTATGTGTACTGTCTGGGTGTTAACATATTGGTTATAAGAACTGATTTGGTGTGAAGGAACCATTAGGTAAAGCTGACCCTGACAATAGTGTTTACTTACTTGGTTTTATTATATTTGTGCAGCTATACAACTGTTTAATTTATAGAATGTATATAGACCTGTATAACATATTTATTTATTTGCTGTTTGTACTGTGTTAAACTGAAATTGCTTCAAGGTAATTTATATCAAATTGAAAATACCAGAATTTTTTTTTTTTTTATTTAGCTTTATGTTAATTCTCTAGCAAGGTTTACCTACTGTACACTACTGGTTTTGAGAATATCTGAGATCCCTATTGTTTTGAAGATTATTTTAAGATTATGTATTTGTATGATACTTATGGTTGAAAATTATATTTTTTAAGAATATTCAGTTCTAAGGTCTATAGAAACTCAAGACAATTTGTGTTATGATGTGATCATTTGGCATACAACTGGAGTTAGATAATTCACTGGGTTTTTGTATATAGATTCCATTGCAAAGTTTAAAGACTTGTTCAAACAAAAGTAATTAATTTGATAATAATTAATAATTAGTGAACATGGTCGGGAGTCATGCCGTATTTCAAGTCTGGTGGGCAAGTGGCCTCGGTAACAGTGGTTAAATCCACTGGTGTTAAGGATAATAGGTGCTGGGCACATATCCAAATGTGTAGGTGAAACAGACTTAATGAGTGTTACCAGCTCAATGGGAAGGTGTAGAAACACTACATGTATGGTGCAGACTTCAATCTCAATGTACCTTTATTCGACACCCAATAGCCGATGTGTATTTTTGTGCTGGGGTGTCATTAAACATTCATTCATTTATTCAGTCTCAATACTAACGATAGCCATATACCTCTAGACAAAATATGTAAAATGCCCGTTTTACTTTTAAAATGCCTGTTTTGTTTAGATGTTTAGATGGATAAACAGGGGCGGATTATGCTTTAGGTAAGGGGAGGGGGTTTCAGAAATCATATGTAAATGTTTATAATTTGAAATTATAAATTTTATGTGGACATGAATTTAGATCTATGTGATGGGGTTGGGGTTTTTTTTAGCCGGGGGGGGGGGGGTCCGTGCAACTGGAAACCCCCCATAATCCACCCCTGATAAGACCCTGTTTTATGAGGTCTCACTGGAGAAGACGTAGTAAATCCCTGCTTTAGTAGCACTGATGTGTGTGTTTCAGTTAATTTCATTATATACTGATAATATATATTCTTTTCTATATATACATGTACAATTTGCTGATAAAAAAAAAAGAGCAAATTTGAAAACTACTGCTAATAATATATATTGGTATGTAAATATATTTACATATACATGTAGTTGTCAACTGCATAATAAAACAACTTATTACAAATAAGCAGTGTTTATTTGTTTTCTTTTCCATTTAGTAGTACAGTGAAACCTCTCAAGACCGGACCCGCTGTAAACCAGAATTCCCTCAAAACCGGATGTTTTACAGAGTCCCTTTTTAAAAACCAGGACCCCATTCCAACAAGCGATTTTAGCCCTAAGATCACCTTAAGATCATAGCTACCATATGCACTTAAGGTGATCTTAGGGCTACAATCGCTTCGTGGAACGGGGCCCAGGACAGAACTTAACTTCTCTAAACCGGATCCCTTTTAAAATCGGACATTTGTCTTGGTCCCAAGGGTGTTCGGTTCAGAGGGGTTTCACTGTAGGCCTACAATGTAATTACTGCCAAAGGTATTTCTAAAGAAAGAAAGAAATGTTTTATTTAACGACGCACTCAACACATTTTATTTACGGTTATATGGCGTCAGACATATGGTTAAGGACCACACAGATTTTGAGAGGAAACCCGCTGTCGCCACTACATGGGCTACTCTTTCCGATTAGCAGCAAGGGATCTTTTATTTGTGCTTCCCACAGGCAGGATAGCACAAACCATGGCCTTTGTTAAACCAGTTATGGATCACTGGTCGGTGCAAGTGGTTTACACCTACCCATTGAGCCTTGCGGAGCACTCACTCAGGGTTTGGAGTCGGTATCTGGATTAAAAATCTCATGCCTCAACTGGGATCCGAACCCAGTACCTACCAGCCTGTAGACTAAAGGTATTTAGAGTTGCAAACAGAGCCTTACAATGTAGTTTGTAAGGGCTAAAAATGAAAACTCTTGAAAAGTAAACAACACCTGGAGCCAATTTCACAATACATTGTAAGTTTAAGTCTGCGACTAGCAGTTATATCGGTCATACATCTGAATTCTAATATGTGTTTGGTATCTATTTCATGCAGAAAATTACATCATTAAAGAAGATGGAGCTTTTTAAGGACAAACGAAAATGAAAAATATGTCTTTCAAACTATGTTTGTTATACTGTTAATAGTAATAAGAATTTTGGGTTAGTCGTAGGCTTAGGTTTACGTGCAAAACTAGGCTTACAATGTTTTTTTAAATTGGGCCCCGACCACCTTGTGGAATCGGTCGTAATTAAGTGCTAACTGAGATGTTTAATGACACCCCACAAGTGTTTAATTAGCAATCTGATTAAAATTAGCTCTACTGGTCTCGCTAGTAGATCTAACAGCACTGCGTGGACTCCCATGTCCAGGTGACATTTCATCTATAAATAACAATTTAAATATCGACCAATTGCACTTCGGTGTTATTCGGGAGCATACAAATTCTAAAAATATCGGTCGAGACTATTAAATTTATGCAATAGGCGAAATTGTTGGTCTATTTCAACATTGAAAAAAACGGGGGGAAATGCAGTAATAAACTCTGGATTGTATACTAGTATAAACAGAGTTTATGGCTATACCATCACGTTTTTTGTAATAGTGGAGCTAATTTTAAGTAGATCGTTTAAATAGTGGCCGTTAGGTTTTAACTGGCTGAGGTGCTAGAGTCGTAAGATCAAACATCCTTGATAAGACTCATTAGGCGTTTCCTGTTCCAACCAGTGCTCCACGACTGGTATATTAAAGGCCATGGAGACTAAAAGGAGACCTGCCACTGCTACATCAGCCAAGTACTATCCCAGGGGTGGGGAGGTGGGGAGTGTATGACCCCTCCCTCCCCCAACTGAAGCTAAAACAATATTTTACAGTGCAATATAATTAGGCTATTCATATAGGTGCCCTGGGAAAATGTCGACATACATGTAAAGGTCCATTAGATTTATATTCGAACCCACCCCTCCCCCTAAAGATCAAAACTATGTTGTCACTAGTAGCAAGGTAATTTTTATATGCACCATCCCACAGACAGGACAGCACATACCACGGCCTTTGATACACCAGTCGTGGTGCACTGGCTGGAGCGAGAAATAGCCCAATGGGTCCACCAATGGGGATTGATCCCAGACCGACAACGCATCAAGCAAACGCTTTACCACAGTAAACAGTACAACACTTACCAGACATTAATGTATAAGAAAAAACCCAACAGGTCCACTAAGGGCTAGGGTCTCCACGAGTCCAAAATACTGGACTTGAGTACTCGAAGGTCAAACTCGACCCAGACCCGAGTACCCGATACTTACACTAAATGATAATGAGATCAAGGAATAAAGTTAAATAGCATTATGCATCTTAATTCCAGCGCTGAACATGGATGCCAAATCATGCCATTGTATTGCATTTAGAAGTGTTGTGACAGACGGACGGTCAGTTTAAAAAGAGAAACTATTGTTGAAATTATTGTCCTACATTGTCTACTGTATTGTAGTTGTTCATTGTATTCCATCTTTTACGGGTACTTGAATCCTGTGAACAGACTGGAGTCTTGCTAGACTCGACCCGTGCCTGAGTACTTGTAAAGACCCCGCTATGGGCCATCAATACTTTGACCCAATGCACCAGAGATAGACTGTTTTTTCAGATAGCTACATATATATCATGCTCTCTTAAACCCTAGAGGTGTCGAGGTATGTGAAAACAAATGTTGATCAGTGCTGACACCGACAGGCGAATGGAGGGGGACATATGTTAGTCTTAAAGAGGAAACCTGCTACATATTTTCATTAGTAGCAAGGGATCTTTTATATGCACCCTCTCATAGACAGGATAGCACATACCATGGCCTTTGATGTACCAGTCGTGGTGCACTGGCTGGAGCGAGAAATAGCCCAATGGGCACTGACAGGGATCTATCCCAGACTGACCGTGCATCAAGTGAACACTTTACCACTTGGCTACGTCCCGCCATTGTGTTAAAAAGAGAGTTGTGAAGCTTACAACAGAACAAGATGTCAATGACTTTTTCAGAGAATCATCTTTACAATGTGCAATCACAGAAATAAAATTATAATTATAAAACAAATGGAAGAAAATTTCCGGGGAAAGAGATGCGGAGGGCCTTGGTTTTAAGTATCTGATATAATAAGTAGTTTTAAACAATATTAATAAATCCAGAAATACGTTATGGAAAGTGAGCCTTAGACAAAGTACCATTTAAAAACAAATCCGAAAGGTACCAACGTGGGATGTGGCTATTCCACTTAGGGATATATTTGTCATAAGGAACAATTAAGATGATGACATACTGATGAAAACAGACCAACCAAACATTTCCAGCACACAAACTGAAACCTCTGACTAAGAAGACTAAATTAGAAGTCTGTGAAACTGTACAGTGCATCAGTACATATAGCTCGTTCCAGCCAGTGCACCACGACTGGTATATCAAAGGCTGTGGTATGTACTACCCTGTCTGTGGGATGGTGCATATAAAAGATCCCTTGCTGCTAATCGAAAAGAGTAGCCCATGAAGTGGCGACAGCGGGTTTCCTTTATCAATATCTGTGTGGTCCGTAACCATGTCTGACGCCATATAACCATAAATACAATGTGTTGAGTGCGTCGTTAAATAAAACATTTCTTTCTTTCTTTCAGTACAAATAGCAACAGTGAAACCATGACCAGAATATAAACTGAGACAGGTTTACATAAAAATTAAAATTGGCAACATATGATGGTGTCGATAAATCCAATGTCCTAAATGTCACTATTTTACATCAGTAATTTTATTGCAGTATTTCCTCTAACACAACCATGTGTACCACTTTATGTGTCTAACAAATGTTTTTACTTTTATAAAAAAATAATTATAAACATGACATTGACAACAGAAAACAAAAATATAGAACTTTTTCTTATATTTATTGGTTTGTATGGAAATTTTTATCTTAAAGCTGAAATGTTTTAACACTTCTCTCTCTCTCTATATATATATATATACACATGGTATAGTGATACAAGTATGTGTGCAGGAAATTGTGCAAGAGGGGTCTAAACTGGCGAACATTTTTTGGGGGGCCCCTCAACCCCTCTTCTGCGCACATGCCTGTTATATCTGTAGCAATAAACAATGTAATACATGTATTTTGTAATACCAGTATTAGGCATTAAGGGTGATAAAAAAATAAAATTTCACATGAATAATTTTTACCCCTAAATAATAACAATAATATCACATTAACAAGAACTAAACATTTATTTTACAAGAATAGTTTTGTTCAGTTGGCAAGAAGCTGTTCAAGTTTGCTAGTTTTAGCAATATAATATAATCTCTAAATGGAATAGGTGTTTTCTATTGTCTCTTTTCACAACAAACACAAATATTTATGCATAATAAAGTAAAACCTCTTAATTAATAATTTTAGCTGTTTTCTTCAACCTTCTAAATAAATAAATATTCATTTGGATCATAATAAATAGTATTTTCAAAGAACTACACATTCTCTGAAGATTCACATTTTAACAAATAATGATATAGATTTTTTTTTTTTTTTTTTTTTTGGGGGGGGGGGGGGTGGTACTGTCTGTGTAAATCTTCAGACTACAATACCTAGTTACTACTAGATCTCTTAAACAATTTAACTAGAATCATCATATGTTGTAAAGACACAGTGAGTAGATCCAAGATCTTTTAACAATGTTTCCAGTATATCACAGATGTTTAGAGACATTAATGGCCCCGATATTATCACAAAGAAATACCATACTAGTACTAAATACTAGGCACATTAAAAAGAAAAGTGCAATAATGTAAGGCAATAATTTGGAAACAGCTTTCAATAAAAAAACCCAACATTATTTTATAAAATTAAAGACAAAGTAACATTGAAATTAAGCCTGCATTTCGACGCACACTATAACTGGTTATAATAAATGAATCGGCTTGCTTAAAGATGATTAAAGAAATTAAACCTGAAAGTTTAAGTAACATAGGAATATTTAAATTACTTTATTATGATATCCAGATTTTAATTCTTTAACAAATAAAAATAACAAGTAATTATAATTTAACTAATCCTTGTAAGAATCTATATATCAGAATGATGTATGACAAAATGGAAAAAATGGACATGACATTACAAACAAATTTGTGGTTATTATTGCCAGTTATAACTTTTGTGGTTTTATGTGGAAACAATACAACAAATACCATATAATTGTTTTAAGCCAAACAGTTTTGTCTATCATTAGTAACTAAAATATTAAGAACTGACCCTACTGAATGTATCATTAACATTAACAGCATACTAAACATATAGTAGAAATGCTATCTGATATAATTATGGACCGTAAACAATAATTCATATATAAGTAAATATACAAAATTAATTTTAAAATTATTATCAAAAAAGAAAAAGATTAATGAAAATGTCAATTATACAACTGTTTCATAAAGAGAACAAAAGTTGTTGTCATTTATAATTAATAACACTGAAATCGTTGAACAAATCTATTTAGTCTTTCTAGAAACATAGGATTATTTACATTAAACCAGCATTCTGGGAGTACTGCTAAAGCAATACATGTCCCCTACAGAGCCCAACAGATGTTCGTATCTCCTACATTAAAGGGCCATAATGCTGTGATGAATGAATGAACTGCCATGAAAGTCAAACTTGATCTGTAACAGATAAAGTTATACACAAAATGTCAGCTCAATATATTGAGGCATTGCCAAAAAAAAAAGTGAAAGGTACCATTTGGTTAAAGTTACTATTTTGTGCACAAGATGTAATAAATATTATGCAACTTTGCAAACAAAACAATGACTACACAAAATTCTCTATCAACAAGACAGAATGTTATATCTGTACTATGCACATGCTTATTTGACATAAAAATATATCACAGAATCGTTATAGACAATAACTTATTATAAAAACAAAACTAATATCACAGTTAATTATGCAACAGTTCCACACAGGCAGTAAATAAGTTAGCGTCATTTATACATTAACTAATAACACTGTTAAACAACATTGAAACTGTTTAAAAGAAATAAGCTGAGTCTTTGGTGTATTTGAAAAGTATTCCCCAAAACCCATAAGTGTAACCATACTTGAAAAAGAAAGAAAAATCAACTATTATGTATTACAGAACTTGTATAAAAATACTTCCAGAAAGAAAACTAAGAAAAGTAGTTACTATGCTAGTCAAATTATACAAGTGCTGTAAACTGTAATTCTATCAGCTCCAGTACTCTTTGGAATACATTACTTCATACATATTCATATGTATTTGGAATATACATACAATGTATCATAGCTCACAAAATACTAAAGTCTATATGTTAAAACACCTGTATATACCACTAATGTAGTGCTCATCTACACATGTTGCGACTAAAACAACATTACAACAATACAGGACATAGTACTTTGTTGGCTTATCTCAGATCAAAGGCAAAAGTATAATAGTATTCAATTCACTGCTTCAAATTGTTTTCAAAGTCAACAGTATAAAACAAGTATAATTCAAAATAAATTCCATTTCAGAATCTGCGACTGATTAATATATCCAATATGTCCATTAATATATTCTGGATAAACAGACACACATTATATTTGCACGGAACAGACTCCTTAGACTAGACTACAGGCAAACTGACATAAAATTATGTTAAGTTTGTCCAATTATGTCATTTGTGTAACATTTACAATAAAAAAATCGCACTAGAGTAACAATAAGTCTGAAATCCTTTCAGTCAAACTCGAGACTAAAGAAAGTTTGACTTGAAATACAGTTTTCAAAAACCCATCTTTAGACGAGTTAGTATGCACTAGCCTATGCATGCTGATTTAAAAAAACATTTTTCAAATTTTGCACAGATGTTTATAACTGCAATTCCTCAATCATTGTTTGATGATTCGGTTCAAGTTCATTCAAAAGTTGTTCAGCAATCTGAGTTCGAAATCTGCCACCAACCTGCACAAAAAGACAACAAGACTTTCAGTTATCATAACCCAAAATAGTTGATAAATGTAACAAGCAAAAGCAATACATGTCCCCTACTGGGTCCAACAAACCTTTTCATATCTCCTAAGTTCAGGGGTCATCATTCGGTGAAATTTTTAAAAATGGCCATGAAAGTCAAACTTGATCTGTAGCAGTACATGACAAAACTATACACAAAATTTCAGTTCAATATCTTGAGGCATTGCGAAAAAAGTCCAGAAAACAAACTTTCATATCTCCTAAGTTCAAGGGCCATTACTCTGTCAAAAATGGGTAAATCACCATGAAAGTCCAACTTGATCTGTAAAAGTACATAATAAAGAAATACACAAAATTTTAGCTCCATATTTTGAGGCATTGCAGAGAGAGGGAAAAAACCCACTTCTGGAAAACTATACAGACCGACAGAAGAATGGACATGAAATCTATAATCCTCCGAGATTGGACCGGTAAGGGACTAACAATAACATTTTCTTACACACCAGTTGGTGAGAACATCTATCAGGTTTTTTTTATAACACCTACTAATAACACACATACGTGTGATAACAATTTAATGATATATGACTGACTATAGATGATGACCAGGTTGCCACTGCCATACCATCCAATGCAAATACAAGCACAATTGAAATCGATTGCCCTATGATCTAGAAGTTAACCTGAAATTTATTTGTAGGTAACGCACAAGTGCTAAGGCCATAAATAGGTTTTAGTTGGAAAAGATGTTTAAATTAATTTTAAACTTTTTTTTTTTTTTTTAGAATACGTACAAAATATCCACTCACTTTTGCTCGTTAGATATGTTTTAAAACAACTTGTAAGATAAACATGCATGCACACATGTGCATTTGCACACACTTTCCCCCTTCTCTCTCTCTCCCTCTCTCTCTCTCTCTCTCTCTCTCTCTCTCTCTCTCTCTCTCTCTCTCTCTCTCTCTCTCTCTCTCTCTCTCTCTCTCTCTCTCTCTCTCTCTCTCTCTCTCTCTCTCTCTCTCAAATACATGTTAACAGCAGATGTGTCAGATTATCCACCAACTTATTAAGTAAGTTCAACCTCATGTTATTAATTAAGTTAAACATCATCTCATTAAATATTTCAATCTACTGACTAGTTATTCACTGTTCTGAAATAAAAAAGAGTATATCTTATAGTAGAGATAATATTATCTTGAACAAGTATATCACTTTGATACCATTTTCGTGAGTTAGTATACTAGACATTGTCACGGTATTTGCATATACAAAACAGACTGAGTTTGATGTATCCTAGAGAGGGAGGGTAGTCTGTATTTGTACTGAATGCCACTTTCTTGAAATAAAAAGTACTAATTTTAATAAACAAAAGGAAGAAAATAACAAAAACAACAACACAAAACAGGAACGTGCTAGTATTTTAAACCAGTAAAAAAATAAAATAAAAAATAAACAGAAATTGTGACGGTTGTTGTCATTGTAATCTCTTAAATGCAATGCAAAACAAGAAAAGAAAGAAATGTTTTATTTAACGACGCACTCAACACATTTTATTTACTGTAATATGGCGTCAGACATGGTTAAGGACCGACCACACAGATATTGAGTGAGGAAACCCGCTGTCGCCACTTCACGGGCTACTCTTTTCATTTAGCAGCAAGGGATCTTTTATATGCACCATCCCACAGACAGGGTAGTACATACCACAGCCTTTAATATGCTAGTCGTGGTGCACTGGCTGGAACAAGAAATAGCCCAATGGGCCCACTGACAGGGTAAATGTAATGCATTGCAATGTATAAAGAGAATACCATGCTTACATACATGTATACTGTATTTTCAATTTCAAACTAGCTTTTGCTTTTGTTTTTGATGTACAATTAAAAAACCACTCATAATATAAACAGTATTTTAATGAAACTCATTTACCATTATCTTCGGTTTACCTGACCTCAACATTTTACATAATTATGTGCATGCAAGTAACTAGCAGTGTTCTGTGTAATAAAATATATGGAAACACTTTCAGATGAGTTGCATACACATACACCTGTATGAGAATTTCCTTTCTGTGTCAACTAGAAACAAATCTTACACCACCCCACCCCCCCAACTAAAGATAATTTAAAAAGAAAAAACAAACAGAAAATATGTAACATTTGAACTTTAAAATAACAAAATAATAAAACAAACTTCACAAAAATAGCAACTCAAAGAAATAAAAATACTTCACTTGTGTAATATTAGGCAACTGAAAGAAACAAAACAGTAACCAAAAAAAGAAGAAAAAAAAAGAACAACTAAATAAAAGCAATAGAAATAACAGCATAAAATAAAACTTAAAAAAAAGAAAAATTTCCAGTATCCAGTATTTAATCTTGACAAAACTAACTGTTAAGCTCGTCCTACATTAGCACAAAGCATGGACAGCACTTTAGCAGTGAAACATCAACAATGTCCACATATGTATCTATGGATGTGACCAGCCAGATATATCTACCACTGGTATTTGCAATCATTTTTCTTATCACTGACCAAGCTCTTTTATAATCCACTGACTGAATATCCTAGACAATAAGGCTGAATTTACAAAGCCTGTTTATATCTTACATGCGTATAACTACATACATTTTACAATGCTTAAACACCTGCATTTAAGAAAAACAGGCTGCGAAATTTGGCCCCAAAAGTAAACTAATAGACATATACAGTGGACTCTGTACAAACCGGCATTTGAGTAATCCGGATTTCTGTGTACACCGGCACGATATCAAAGTCCCGTCCAGCTACCGTTAATCTATTAGGAACAAAACTCTGGCTAATCAGGAAGCTGTGTACTTCGGATTACGGATGCAAATTCCAGAACAAAAGAATGGTTTACATAGTAATTAGCTCTGTCTATACCGGCACACAATTTTGCAAGTTCGGTCTGCCTTTGGTCAATTGTTAAACAAAGACGACAATTTGCAAGTAATTAGGCTACCGACTGTAACCGAGTGAGATGACATAATCGCGCTTCTTTGAACGTTTAATAAACAATGATCCACACTTCTTGTAATTACAATATGCAGCTAGATCAACTGGATTAGTATTAGTGTGTGTTGAAACCTAAATGAATTCACTCATATCGACTTAGTGTCAAGCAGTCTGCATAAATATGTATGGCGCATGTTTTGCCGTGTCTTATTGAATTAGTAATGGCAGGGCGACCTAGAAAACGGCAACACACGGAACTTTCACTGCAGACTAAAGTTAAATTAATAGAAGAGTTTTCATCGAATCCACTATGTAAACAGAAGGATTTAGCAATGAAATTTAAGATAGGAAGACAGACAGTATCTGACATTCTAAAACGTGGTGATCATTACCGGCAATTGTATGAAAGCAACATTTCGGCAGAGAGAAAACGAATATCCAGCGGAAAGTTCGAAAATCTAAATGGATTAATGCATCAGTGGTTTAAGCAGGCAAGATCCAAAACACTGCCAATTTCCGGTCCGATTTTAAAAGAAAAAGCCCTTCAGTTCGCCGAACAGCTAGGAGTACCTGACTTCAAAGCATCCGATGGCTGGCTGACGTCATGGAAAATTCGGTTCAACATAAAACAGTTCAAAGTTAGCGGGGAGAGTGCAGGTGTCAATCTTGATATCTTGGACGACTTTAAGACACGCCTACCAACCATTCTTGGAGATTACGAGATGAAGGATATCTTTAACTGTGACGAGACAGGTCTGTTTTTTCGTGCATTACCAGACAGGACACTGGCTTATAAAACACAAGCGGCAAAAGGTGGGAAGGTTTCAAAAGAACGATTAACTGTTTTATTGTGTTGTAGTGCAACAGGAGAAAAAACGAAACCATTGGTAATAGGGAAAGCCCAAAATCCTCGCTGTTTTAAGAACATTAGAAAGGAGTCACTCCCTGTGACCTGGACAGCCAATCGGAAAGCGTGGATGAATTCACAACTGTTCAATGATTGGTTAGAGAAACTTAATCGACAGATGCGCCGACAGGGAAGAAATATTCTTTTATTCATCGACAACGCACCATCCCACGGCTGTTATCTGAGAGTGAGCAATGTATCTGTTAAATTTCTACCAGCTAACACCACCTCAGTGCTACAACCATTAGACCAGGGCATAATTAAGGCTTTCAAGACCAGGTACAGAAAACACATGATGAGATCGCTCATTTTACGGATGGAAGATTGCGCTAATGTAAGTGAACTATGCAAGGCAATCACAGTGTTGGATGCGGTTAATTGGATTAACGTTGCCTGGAAGGAAACACAGACAACAACAATTGTCAAGTGTTTCATGGTTTGTGGTTTTCCTGTCACTTCTGATTCCAATGATGCTGATGATGACTATGCTGATGACGACGATGTTCCTCTTTCTACGTTGGTAGCCACCATATCCCGTGATATTAATGCGGCCGAGTTTGTTGACTTTGATCACGACATCCCAACAGAGAATCCGGATACGACAGAGTGGGAAGCTCAGCTAGTAACTGCCCTTACACCTGTTGCTAAAACCGAGGAGAAACCAGCAGACGACAGTTCAGGAGATGAAGATGACACACCTTGTGACACAACACCAGAACTTTCTTACGCCGATGCGCTTAAAATGTTAAGACAACTAAAAACCTTTGCTGCTACAACCGATGACGAACTGTTACAACCAATATTAAACCTGGAGGCCATGACAGAGAAGTCTGCTTTGAAGAAGCACGTAAAGAAAACACAATCAACAGTTACAGACTTTTTCTCAGCTGACACTCGATAGACTGACATTCATAATAAACAATGAACTCAAATTCTAATTATTATGTGATTTTAATTATTAAAATGATATTGTGTTTATCAAGTTTGTAATTCCATTTCATGTGATTTTAATCAATAAAATAAAATTGTGTTTATTCAGTTTGTGTGTGTTTATTATTATTTTTATGGTTTTGTTTTGGTAATTTTTACAATTCAAGTCTGGTCCGAACTTCTGTCCCAGCCATGCCTGATCTCGATTGCTACTGTCGATCTTTAATTTCATTGGTTGAAAACGTAGGTCTCGGCTATTCCTGTTACTGTTAGTCAGGTTGTTGTGGATAATGACATTTTATTTACGTTGGTAATTTACGATTTTGATAATTATGGCAAGAACCATAATTCTGAATGAAATATTTATAAACCGGCACTCTGTCTAAACCGGCATATTTTGTTGGTCCCAATCGATGCCGGTTTGTACAGTCCACTGTATATACAATGTACAATACCAGGGCTCAAATTTAACAATTTGTTGCACACAGCAATTAAAAAAACAATTGCAGAGGGTGAAACAGCCCACCGACAGCAATTTTGAACCTGCTTATGCCAACAAATAACCATGATTTGAAAGACATATTTCAAATGTTAAATACTGGCATGATAATGTACGGTACACAAAGTGTACACATTTTGCCGTCATTAAGGAGCTTTACCGATGGCAGTAATTTTTATCCTGTGGCCCAAAAGTGCCATTGGTGATGCTCCCAACCTACAATAATTTATATCTCAATGATGGCAACTGCCGTTGGCGCCATCATTCAGTTTGAGCCCTGCAATACTATAAATACGACCTGTCAAAGAAGGGCATATAACACAGTAATAGAATGGCTACACATAGTAGAAGCACAGCTGAATGTTACTGGATATGAGATAATAAAGTGTCCTCTTAAGAAAGATGGCCCAAAGAGTTAAGTTTCTTACTGTTTTAGGTCTCTGCATTTGTTTCCAGTCTGCATTGTTTAACAAGCCTCCTTCTAGCGGTGACATCGCCCGGTTTGAGGGCCAGGTGATAGGTGGAGGCCACACCCCACCCGACGTCAATCCTGACCGACTGCTGAGAGAGCTTCGCAAACCTCGAGTCCCGGCCGACGTCGCACGGATGACGGGCTTTGCTGGAACAATGGTAAACACATAACACATAAAACTAAGCTTTACTCTGTTATACAGAAGGAATTTTTTATTTTTTTTTGCTAACTCTGCTGGACATTGGTTAATATATAAATATCTATTTATCCTTTGATTCCTAGTTTCCCTATAAAAGCAACCAGTTTTTTGGTTTGTCTTTCTTCAACATACCACAATACAGTAATGCTGAGATGGCTCTGTTGTTGCAATAAACACGTACATTGTAGTTTTAGTTTTTTGCTTCAAATAAAAATTTTACTCCATTTTTGTCCAATTTGAACAATATGTCAGATAGTGGTTACCATTCTCCTAAGAGATTTGGGATTTTACTCTCCTAAGCAATGCTGATATTCTGTTACTATGTCATGCTGCTGTTTTACCTGACGCTGGTGGTGTGGCCATGTACTGTGAGCCAGTAGTCATCAAATCCTCATAATCATAAACCTGTCAAGATAAGAAAGAAATGTTTTATTTAACGACGCACTCAACACATTTTATTTACGGTTATATGGCATCAGACATATGGTTAAGAACCACACAGATTTTGAGAGGAAACCCGCTGTCGCCACATAGGCTACTCTTTTACGACAGGCAGCAAGGGATCTTTTACTTGCACTTCCCAAAGGCAGGATAACACAAACCATGGCCTTTGTTGAACCAGTTATGGATCACTGGTCGGTGCAGTGGTTTACACCTACCCATTGAGCCTTGCGGAGCACTCACTCAGGGTTTGGAGTCGGTATCTGGATTAAAAAAACCCATGCCTCGACTGGGATCCGAACCCAGTACCTACCAGCCTGTAGACCGATGGCTAACCACGACGCCACCGAGGCCGGTCTGTCAAGATAAAGACAATAGAGAGGTTTCACAGAGTTCTAGTGCTTTTCAACACAGGACTAGTGACAAATGCAAAATCAGTAACCCGATGGGCTAGTGGCTTTAAATAACCACAACCAAACTCCCCCCCCCCCCAAAATGCTAGCTCATGATACTTTTTTTCTTCCACTGACATACATTTGATAAATGTTATATTCCGACATTGATCATCGCATAATATCAACAAATCAATAAGTATATATTAATATTCAACCTGAACTAGCTTTCTACAAAATGCAGTCCAATGTAACAAGAAGTCTCTACCTTGTCACACAATACAGACTTTGTTTTCTTTTCACTTTCAAGTTACATGTACAGAAAATAAGCTTAATAAAACGCATGTTTTTGATTGGTTGTACATGTCACGTGGTAGTAAAATCTTGCATATGTAAACAAAGTAACAAAGGTGTGAATCGCCAGTCCCAATTAATTAACAGGCTAGTATAATTGAAGTACAACCCCAGTCATGTTTAGAATTACTGTGTTTGTCTTATTTATCTATTGTCTTCTAATTTAATGCCTTGTTTACTTGTGATAGGGATGTTGGCAATCAAGGAAGACATTATATTTTACTGATAACAGATCTTGCCAATATATTTGTTGATATCTGTCTGATATGGGATATATCACCGTTCCTGGTGACAATTCACCACCAAATACACTGAACAAACAGTGGCATAGCGAGGAGGGGGGCAAAGGCGAAAATGGGACAATGGTTTAGGATCAAAATGTGACAAAATTAGGCCGAAAAAAAAATTATGTAGGGTAGATCATGCAAAAAAAACCTTTATTTAAACTTTATTCACCTCTACAGGTCGAGATAAATTTTCACTGAATAATACTAATACTAAAAATGTGGAGTTTTTTTTAAAATACACATGTACATCGGAAACCCCTCCAAAACCCCTGGTCAGGGGCCTATTTCACAAAGGTTTCTGAGGCTCTGCTATACAACAAAGCATCCTCTTTGCAAGTCTTTTAGCATCGCACAAACTAAGTCCGACTGATGACCCACTCACCGCAGCCTGCAGCTCGTCCACCCTCTGGAAGGCGTCCAGCTTGAGGCTGCGTTCGTGCAGCAGTCGCTTCTTGATGCCCTCCACGTCCTTCTTCACCTTCTCCTGCATCAGCTGCTGCAGCCGCCCTGACCGATCCTGCTCCTCCGTCAACATCGCCAGCCGCATCTCCTTGTCTTCCAGCTCCTCCAGCTACACAACAACAAACAACTGAATCATTCTAAGTGACTCTTCCCCAACCATGGTAATTAATTATGACAATTAGCAATGTCATGGAACTTGCCACGGTGTTTTCAATTTTCCACAAAAATGTATTTTGCTGTGGAAATTTCAATTTTCTATGTCACTTTTCTTAGTTAATTCATTTAATTTTGTAATATTGACAAAATTAAACTCCTCTCTTTACGTATTAACCATAAAACTACAAATTTCTAGCCGTAGACATTTTCTTACTTGTCTGGGTTGCTTCATCAAGTATACTGTTATTTAAAAATGTAGGTTAACGCAACAAAACTATTATCATATTACCATAGGTCTCCATACAAGACTGAGTTCAGGGCAAAAAAAGAAATATATGTTTGATGACACCATAGCACATTTATAATTATGATTATTTGGTGTCTAACATATGGTAATTTTAACACTTGGTAGAACGAGGAAACATGCTGCTACCACACAGCTACTTCTACCAAAAATAGTAAGAGATCTTTTATATGCATTTCCCACGTAATATTGTACTTAAGTAATATTACAATGCTCAGAAGAAAAAAGAAAAACCCCATAACATATATATAAACCTTAATAAATTAAATAATATATTTGGAGGAACAGTAACTTGATATAATGTACTGGAAATATATGATAGAAATAGTTAATACCATACCAGTTTTTCAATGTTGGCTTGTTTAGCTTGTTCAAGTTGCTTTTTACTACGTCTCTTCTGTTTTAGTTCATGAGCCTTTTCCATCTTAATCTTCAGCTAAAAAAAAAAAAAGGCAAACATTAACAAGCATTCTCAGAGTACTGCTAAAGCAATACATGTCTCCTGTTGGGCTGAACTTATTTTTGTATCTCCTAAGTTCAAGAGCCATAACTCTATGAAAAATTAGTAAATCACCATGAAAGTCAAAGTTGATCTGTAACAGTACACGATAAAGCCACATACAAAAGTTCATCTCAATATCTTTAGGTATTGCTAAAACTATGTCTGGAAATTTTTGTTTTATATCTCCTAAGTTCAAGGGCCATAACTCTGTCAACAATGGGTAAATTGCCATGAAAGTTAAACTTGATTTTTCACAATACATGATAAAGCTATACACAAAATTTCAGCTCAATATCTCAAGGCCTTCTGAAAAAAAAGTTTGGAAAACTATATGTGGGACATACAGACGGACAGACAGACAAACAGACAGAAGGACAGAGATGAAACCTATAGTCTGCTCCGGTTGGACTGGTAGGGGACTAATAAAGCAACCTGATTTAATTTGCATGAAAATCTACCCATAATAAAACAATGTTTGGTTAAATCTGACAACAAAAAACAAACATTTAACAATAAATAATAAATTACTAATCTACAGACCTCCTTTTCCAGTCTCTTGCGGACCTCTTCACACTCCTTCTCCGCGGTGGTCAAGGCTTTCTTTATGGCCTCCAGCTCTTGCTGTAACAATATCGACTTCTCCTCGGCCAGCATCTTCACCTGTATCACCTCCTTCTTGCTGTCGTCAGCGTTACCACTCAGCTCACCAATCTAAACAAGAATTAAATTACTTAACTTAGAATTAACTACCAATCACTGATTTGGTGAATAAACATATATTTGTGAGATAACATTCCGAATTAATAGTCAATAATGTGACTCAATACTGGCCAGTCTTCACCACATAGTCAACAAGCATTTTGACAGTTCTGCTAAAGCAATACTTCCCCTTACCCAGCCCAAAATGGGGAAAATGTCACAAATGGTCTTGCACTGAAAGTTCCTTTTGAATTCAACTAACCATAGATGATTTGATTGGGTTTTTCCCCCATTTAATACAAATACTTATTGTAACTTGAAGAAGCCTGCATTTATTTCGGGGTCTTTGGACATTATTTACAGCATTTGTGTCTAGAAATGTGCTCACAGAACATAAAACATCTACTGGTATTATAAACACATATCTATACCTACCATGTAGATCATGAAATTAACAACTCTAAATTAATGCAACAGTGGTCAGATTAAAATGCAACCTGGAGTTTATTCTCCTTTCAAAATACAACTTTCAAGACATGTTTTATAAAACGTACTAAGTATCGTACTTTAATTTTTGTTTGTTTTGTTTAAATGACCTGTGACACAGAGAAACATTAGAAATAAATGCATCATTTTATTAAATGCGAATAACATGGACTAACATTTTTCGCATCAATATCATGATCACATTAATTTTAAGATCTACGGTAATCAACACGCTGCCCAAACATAACTGTTTCTGCATGAATACAAGCTGACATATGCACAGATACTGTCGAATTACCTTCCTGTGGAAGTTGTTAGTGTAGTGATTTTGTCTCCAGCGATTCATGGCCTTCATCTTCAACACCAGGCTACTCAGGTTGTGGTTTTCATGCTGCAGGTTTCGCATCTGATCAGTGTGCCCAAGATAGTCCAACAAGTGCTGGTGACCTGAAAATATCACTACGGTTATAGACAGACAGACAGATGGCACAGGATGTTCTCAGTGATGCGCTGGGACTAATTTCAAACTATACTTAGTCTACAGAACACACAGCTTCACTCATTCATTTAGATAATTTTTATTATATACACCAAAAAATTAAGGTTCAAGAACATTGTTGTAGTACAAATCGTGCATTTACACTGAGACAATTGTTTCCCATTCTAAATAGTGACCCATGACTTAATGGCTATGGTATGTACTGTCCTGTCTTAGAGAAAGTGCATATAAAAATCCCTTGCTGTTAATAAAAAAATGTAGCGGGTTTCCTCTAAGACTATATGTCAGAATTACAATCATAAACCAGATGATTTAAACACTACACAGCTGATTTTCAGTCTTTACAAGAATTGTAAACTGATACTGTCAACAATTCTAAAAAGTATCAGGTTGGATATATGCACACACTTCTGCCCCACCTCACCTCTCTAAAAAAATCCACCATTCTCAAATATCACTCACCTCCAGTGCTGCCAGACTTCTTCTGTAGTTCACACATTTCTTCGATCGCAATTCGCCGCGTCTCTTTGATTTTATCAAACACATCATCATACAGGTCACCCCTAAGGACGATGAAAAACTCTGCATTATGTTTACTAGCACAGTCAAAATTATTATTCATTATTTTTTTGTGGTCACTAAATGGACATAAAAAGAAAATGTGGCTTTTTTATACAGGCGTAAATGACTTTATAAATAAATGTATCAAAATACTTATATTCCTAAAACCTCTGAAAAGATTTATTAATTTATAGGAAATGACAAGTCTTTGTTTTTCTTCAAGTCAACGTTACTAGAATCCTTATTGCATACTTGTAACAAAGTATCAATTTATTACTGAAAAAAAAGAGAGAAGTGTTTCTATTATTACTTCACTGTTGTTAGCTCTTCTGTAATTTTTAGATTTAAAAAAAGAGAGAAAAAAAGAAATCCACATGACAAATGTAATGACACTTGCTATGACTAGTGTTTATATTTGTTCACCTGAATTCATCAAACTTGGCCCGGAGTTGAAATGTTGAGTTAAACATATTCTGGATCAGATCATCATACTCGGCCTTGACCTTCTCTCTGATGTCACGTTCCTGGGTTAAACTCATATTCCGCATTTCAGCAACTTTAGCTCGCAAAGCTGTCACCTCTGAAAGAAAAAACAAATTTTATCAACATCCACTGTTATATATAATGAGGAAGGAAGAATGGGTATTTGATTCCTGGCTGGAGTCTCTGGGTGTGGACAGAACGAGTCATGGTTCTATGCTGTATTGTGTGTAGTCTTTATAGAGAAAGGGTAGGAAACAAACAATATCAAATATAGACCTCCACTCACTAAAAACGATAACTGTAAACCAAAGAAATATATATTTACACCACAAAATCTATATCGGTTGATTTCTAGAATGACAATCTTTCAAATTCTACTGTTAATGTCATCCATGAAACAATTTTCATGTCACATTCATTGAAAACTTGCACAACTTCATCTAAAAAAAACCCCAGATGAACACTCTTCTCACCGAGTTAAATCCCATCCCTTAACACAGATGCTTGAATGTAATATAACAAAGTTTGTATATAAGTATAGGAAGTAGGGTTACAGATGTTAAATGATGATAAGAGTAGTACCTGCAACTTGTACATGAAAGAACACACACACACCCCTCCAAGAAAATTCCAGTTTCGACCTTACCCATGATGAGATCGTGTGCCTGACTTCCCAGCTGATACTGGACGTCCACTGTTTGGTTGAACTGTGCCGTCTTCAGCAGATCCTGGACATGCTGAATCTCCTGCACAAACATCAAATTATCAATAATGCTATCCAGAATGTGAACTGAGTATAGCAATGCTAAACAATGTCGGAAAGGAACTTAGTCCCAATTTTTTTTTAAAATGTCCTCAGAAAATTGTTTAGCGTTAGAAAGAAAGAAAGAAGTGTTTTATTTAACGATGCACTCAACACATTTTATTTACGGTTATATGGCGTCAGACATATGGTTAAGGACCACACAGATTTTGAGAGGAAACCCGCTGTCGCCACTACATGGGCTACTCTTCCGATTGGCAGCAAGGGATCTTTTATTTGCGCTTCCCACAGGCAGGATAGCACAAACCATGGCCTTTGTTGAACCAGTTATGGATCACTGGTCGGTGCAAGTGGTTTACACCTACCCATTGAGCCTTGCGGAGCACTCACTCAGGGTTTGGAGTCGGTATCTGGATTAAAAATCCCATGCCTCGACTGGGATCCGAACCCAGTACCTACCAGCCTGTAGACCGATGGCCTGCCACGACGCCACCGAGGCCGGTGTTTAGCGTTAGATGCACAAGACATCATCATACAAAACAAAAGATGTCAAAATGAAAGAGGTGACACTACAAACAAAATAAATCACATTAATAAGTTCAGTTTAACCGTTACAGAATGAAAAAGGCACTGATAAAGATAAAAAAATGGTTAGGAAGACTTTATAGAGTATAATGAAAGAAACAGATGTTTTGGATATTTGCAAACTATGGAATAATCAAAGTGTTTGTTTTTAAAGAATAACTTTGACAATGAATATCTAGTAAATAACATTAATGTACTGTGTAAAGAAACATAATGGGCAATGACACTGTTGAAGAATAACTTTACCAATGAATGCACAACAAACAATATGGTGTGTTAAATGTTTTGAAATCCATGAGCTTGCTGACAGGTATGCAACTAGTAATTAATTAAATTTGTTAACAAAATGCAAAGAATTGCCCACCCTTCCAGGTAGTACTATACCAAATAACTTCCGGCTGGGTCAAAGTTCGAGGTGCACCGAACTTTTGATAGAGAAGTGAACACCACAAGTCCTGTGATTGGTTATAAATGTGAGTGTGTTGGTTGTAAAAAATAATAGTTTCATCTGGGTAAAATAAATGTGCAATTTTATTTCATCTAGTACCAATGTGTCAAGTAGCCTTGTGCTTGAAACATGTATGGGGTACCTGTAAAAAAAAGTACTCAAATTTTGTGCGAAACTAGGGTAGTCATAGACGCTACCCGTTATCTCAGAAACGAGCAGCTTGACCCCCATTTTTTTCTGATTCACTTTAAGTGTAAGGGGTGGTAGTATTTATATCCGTGGCGTTTATGTCGGTTGATACGTTGCAGGTAGGAGTTTTAGCCGCATATGTTACTATTGTCGTCTATGGGATTTGATTTGGTAGTATACACCCTATAGCACATATTCAGTGCATAATAAAAAATATTATGATTTTGTCATTTTATTTAATTAAACTATACTGGTTGATTAATTAGCCATCACTCGATCATGCAAGTTCACAATGACCTTGACCTTGACAATAATCTCTGTACATGGCTCTGAATGGAGTTTGAATCAAAGTTAGCACTGAAGAAAAGTTGGTTTTGGCCTATAATTCATACTGTAAAGATTTCAATAATTTCTTTTTACATGGTATTTGACTTGCCATATACAACTGCTCTTAAATATGGTATTATATATAGGCAACCTGAACTAAGATTTTAATAGCAATTTATTTTTATATTAAAAATAGCATGTGCCAATAGTGGGTTAATGTCTTTAGTTTCCATTAACATTGTTAATTTTTTATGTATGAAATTCTGAAAACTCAAATTTGTAAAGAAGTTGATTTTTATTGTCATTTTGACATATTTATAGGGTGCTAAGTTATATTTTAGACAAATTTGTAGTTTTTATGCAAATTTAAAGTAAATTTGAAGAAAAACTTTACCAAAAACATAATTAAATTTGTTGTCACTATTGTGCCTTCTGTTCTTATTTGTACATAACAATAAGGTTGTTAAACATATACTTAGATCTCCAGATCATTTTTGTTTCTTAATAATCACTTAGTTAGCTCTCATGAAAAGTATTTTGAGTTTATACTAGATTCAGAACCAATTTTTTCAGATTTGATTATCTGCCTTGGATTAAGTTGATAATTTATTTTATTGTTAAAGCTGTATTACCTAATGTTACTAGCTAAATAAAATGCTGGATTACAGATTGTAGGAATACATCTAATGTACATATTGTATTCATCCGGATTAGAAAATAATGCAAGAAAATAGATGTTCGGGTAATTTTGTCATTTAAAAATAGTTTTTTTCAGTAATTAATAAAAAATAAATGTGTTAAAGCTGCATGATTATTCCAGATATCACAACTATTAAAACCTCCAACTACAGTAGGCTATAAATAAAATATAGTCAGGAATATTGGTGGCTGCCAATGGTTTTGATGGTTCATTATGAAAATCAGCATGGCCGATGGATTTGAAATTCCCACACCTGGTAACTTGAAAACACCCACACCCAGCATACAGGATTTCCTCCCAACACTAATGTTCAGGACATTAAGTCATTACTTCATACAGGTACAGTCATGTTTGTGTTTCCTTCCTCAGACAGTGTATTTTTTTAATACTGATATTTCTTTGATGTGCCTGTTAAGGTCTTCATAATCTAGGGGTCAATCAAGTGCATGTGTTTTAATGGCATTCTTTAAAGGGGTAGAGGTACTCTGACTATCTTTGTTGTCTCTACATATATACCTGAGTACACACACCCAACTAAAAGTAAATATCTTCAGGAGTTTTATTTTAAAACATTTTGTTGTTTAATATGACATATTGCATTTGTACAAAACTATATGCAATATATATGCTTTTTGAGGTGTACATTATATTAGGTTGCACTGTAGAAACAACACTTTCAGTGAGGTTGTCAGTTTATGTCAGAATACACCAGATCCTGGTTGTCATAAAGACACATAGCTGGACACTTTTTGAAAAATGTATGTTATCAGTATAGGTAGTACTATACCAAATAACTTCCGGCTGGGTCAAAGTTCGAGGTGCACCGAACTTTTGATAGAGAAGTGAACACCACAAGTCCTGTGATTGGTTATAAATGTGAGTGTGTTGGTTGTAAAAAATAATAGTTTCATCTGGGTAAAATAAATGTGCAATTTTATTTCATCTAGTACCAATGTGTCAAGTAGCCTTGTGCTTGAAACATGTATGGGGTACCTGTAAAAAAAAGTACTCAAATTTTGTGCGAAACTAGGGTAGTCATAGACGCTACCCGTTATCTCAGAAACGAGCAGCTTGACCCCCATTTTTTTCTGATTCACTTTAAGTGTAAGGGGTGGTAGTATTTATATCCGTGGCGTTTATGTCGGTTGATACGTTGCAGGTAGGAGTTTTAGCCGCATATGTTACTATTGTCGTCTATGGGATTTGATTTGGTAGTATACACCCTCCACCCTCCAAAGAAAAATGGAATTCAGTCTAACAAGCAGTTTATGTGCAAATATTAGAAATATCCATAAATTGATTAACAAATACATTACCAGCTCTTTCTGATATAGAAGGTGGTGATGAACTCTCAATAGGTTTTCGTAGTACATGCTATAACTATAAATAAAAGAAACAAGAATTAGAAAACATGTGTGTCTGTTAATACTACAGATATCTAAGAAAGTGATATATTAAAACAAATATCTGCTCACCAAAGATTACAATGAAAGAATGTTTTAACAAAATTCCAGCATGAATTAAACCAAAGAGATTACAAATACTTGGAATACAAGTGTATTAATTAATCAGTACAGACATCATTGTGTGCATGTGTGTGTATGTGTGCGTGTGTGTGCATATATGTATGTGTGTGTGTGTATGTGTATGCGTGTAAGCATGCGTGTGTGTGTGGGTGTGGGGTGTGTGTGTGTGTAAATGTAGGTATGTGTACAATGGTTAATTTGTACAATGGTTAATTTGTGCAAATTAAAAGATAAAGAAATATCTGCTGAAAAATTAGATCCAAATACTGAAATACACAAAAGACAATAAATATATATTTTTTTAAATCATCAAGAACCTCTAGACTCAAATGATGAAAGTGATTAAATAAAAAAAAAGTAAAGTAAATTTAAATATTTTACCTGAGAAAGCTGGCTTTTTCTCTTGCCATAACGGCCCGGGAGAGTGATCCACAACATCTGTGAAAGTGTTCCTTTGAGAAAGTAATGGTCTCCTCATTTTCCTTGTAGTCTGACATCAACTCATCAATAAAGGTCTCTGCCAGGTGGGGTCTCGCTACAGTGTAACTTTCCTTCATCACCTGTACAGGGAGGCAAATGTTTCTTTAATGACATCTCAACACACTGCATAATAATCACTTTGCTAGGTGTATAATGTCACAGTCTACAGAATAAATCAAGAAACGTGCTATAAGGTTTCATACACATGAATATACAAATGAAAACAATAGGTTTTGGTGTTTTTAACCTGATACATACAGTTTATTCATAAGATGCTAAATAAGGCTAAAAACACCAAAAGAACAAAAACCCAACCCTAAAATAAACAAGGCATCAGAAACACTGCAAATTCCCTTTGCAATTTCATGATTCTATTCCTGTATGTTCAGTTTCATGAAAATCGGATGAGAGAAGAAGTCATAGAGCAGTGACGCTGTAATTTATATTTATGGTGAAGTGACTTTGACCTTTGATGCAAAGAGGTAAAATGTGACCTCATTCACGATGTTCTGATCCTATTCTTGCTATGTGAAATTTCATGTCAAGCTATGCTGTCATAATTTATATTTTTAGTAACAGTGACCTTGACCTTCGATGCAGAAAGGTAAAACCCAAACTCATTCAAGATATCATGAGCTTATTCCTACATATAAAGTTTGAAGAAAATCAGATAAGAAATGAAGTTGCTAAAGCGGTGTCATCATATTTCTATTTTTAGTATGTGACTATTATGCCTATATATGAACTTTCTTGAAAACCGAATAATAAATTATATTACTAGAGTAATGACATATTTTTAATATTACATATTTTCCTGCAGATCCACTACACACAAAGTCTTAACTCGGACACGTTCCCCACATCCACCGACCCACCCTGAGTGATCATTTCTTTTGAAAACTCAGTATCATCTTACAGGTTTTTTCCACAGGTCCGTCGGCAATGCATCCTCTTCACGTACTCGCTCTGATATGGACAGTGACGACTCCTTTGCGACTTTCTTTCGGATTTCGTTGATCATGTGACACTCCATTGTTTCAAACAGTCTAACCAGCTGTAAAATACATATCAATGATTATCTGGTAATAAATGTGACATAACATTTCACTTTAGTAAATCAATTTACACGAATAGACATGCATGCAAAGAGTTTTGTTCAGTCAGTTTCAATGGTAAGCATTCTAAAACAAACGTGGGCAGGATTTAACTGTTGTCAAGAGAACTTGCCCAAGGTACTTGTGTCGTGTGATTGCATTTTCTTGGTAGACCCATTAGGTGTTGCCCATCCCAACCAATTCTCCATAACTGTTATATCAAAAGCTGTGGTATGTGGTTTTGAATGTAGGAAAGAGCACATAAAAGATACCGTGCAACTAATTGAAAATTGTAGCAGGGTTTCTCTGAATATTACTAACATTGTGACATCTAATCGCCGATGATTACTCAATTAATGTGCTCTAGTGGTGTCATTAAACAAAACAAATGTTTCTTATATAAAGCAAGATGGCTTCAATTTTTTGGGAGACAGTAATGGTATATTGTACTTATTTAAATTAGGTTTTGTAAGAAGCAAAAGTATAGGATGTAAGGTTATACGAATGCAGAGAAATATTATACAATGATAGCTGCTGTTTTTTAAGTTTCAAAACAATAAAATTACTATATACTACATGTATGTGTCTGTCAGACAGAAATACTTCACAATACCAGAATTCCCCCACCCCCACAACTATTACAACTTGTTCTTTTGATTCATTAAATGAATGAATGGATTATCTTTTACTATCTACCTGTTTTGCGCGGACTTCAATTTCTGATGCTCCGTGTGGCATGACCAGCATGTCCGTATCGAGGACCTGCCCCTCATACAGATCACCCTGTCCGAGCCGCCGAGCCACACTCTGCAGTACTGGCAGCAGTATTTCAGCACGGTAGATCTTGCTGTGGACAGGCAACATTCAGTTTATTATTTACTCAAACAGAGGCTTACTGTCGTTTTAAAACATAAAAGAAAAGCCTTGTACAAAAATACAGTGAAACCTGTGTTAAGCAGCCACCAAAGGGAGTATCACAAAATGGTTCTTTTAAAGGGACATTCCTGAGTTTGCTGCACTGTAAGATGTTTCCGACTAATAAAATATTTCTACGAATAAACTTACACATTAAATATATTTCCTTGTTTAGAATATCAGTGTCTGTGTATTCAAGGTGTTTCTGGTCTTCTTAATATTTGTAAAAAGCCCAAATTGGATTTTGTCTTAAATAATTTCGTATGTACATAAAAAAAAATATTTTAGGAAATGTTAGGAAATTTAAACTACTACAAATATTAGAACGATCAGAAACAGGTTTAATATACAGCCACTAATATATTATGCAGAAAAATATATTTGGTATTTAAAGAAAGAAATGTTTTATTTAACGACGCACTCAACACATTTTATTTACGGTTATATGGCGTCAGACATATGGTTAAGGACCACACAGATATAGAGAGAAGAAACCCGCTGTCGCCACTACATGGGCTACTCTTTCCGATTAGCAGCAAGGGATCTTTTATTTGCGCTTCCCACAGGCAGGATAGCACAAACCATGGCCTTTGTTGAACCAGTTATGGATCACTGGTCAGTGCAAGTGGTTTACACCTACCCATTGAGCCTTGCGGAGCACTCACTCAGGGTTTGGAGTCGGTATCTGGATTAAAAATCCCATGCCTTGACTGGAATCCGAACCCAGCACCTACCAGCCTGTAGACCGATGGCCTAACCACTACGCCACCGAGGCCGGTTTGGTATTTAATTACAATCGTTAAAATGTCGCTGTTAGTCGATGACATCTTAAAAATTGCAGCAAACTCAGGAATGTCCCTTTAAGTAAAACCTCCGAAATCTGGACCCTTTGTAAACCAGAATTCCCTTCAAACGGGATGTTTTTCATGGTCCCTTTTTAAATATCAGTACAGAACAGAACCTCTGTAAACTGGAAACCTCTTGTAACGAGACTTTTTACTTGAACCTATGGGTGTCTCGATTAAAGGAGTTTCACTGTATATTAGATAATTTGGGGAAAATAAAAATGTGGCCTCTTACCACAGCTTAATAAATGTTACCACTATAGCCAGTTTGACTGTCAGGGTTTCTGCCAACGGGTAAAATGGGTATGGCAACATACCCAAACATGTTTGCAGATTATTATTTTTAAGTTAATCTTTTAACAAAATTAATTAAACTTATCATTACTGTATGATTTTCTTAACCCTAACCCTAAACTTAACCCATTTTCTTTCTGGGGAAGGCCCCCCATGGATACCTCCTGTTGACTGTGGTTGCATTCAATTCCATAGTACCTTACACACAAATTTATTTCTGGCAGAAACACCGACTGTATAGTCAAATATGTAATCTGGAGAGTCCATGTACATGTATATCAAGATTAAGAAAATGCTCTATAATAGCATACTTTTTTTTACCAACAACTATGGTAATTATGGTTATCTCAAACTGCTAACATATTCAGCTTGCTGGTTCACTTTCCTGCAACACTGACATAATAATATTTGTCAACATTACAGGAAACAACTAAAAACAAGCAATACATTTTCCTTTTTGCTATATTCCAGAACCTTTTACCAGCACTACTTGAGAAAATAAAACCCACCAACACTCCAAGCCCCACTCATGACAGCTTTAAAAGAGTTTCTAAAATGTCAACTTATGTATGGTTTGTTCCCATATCCACTTCCCAAAATATATTGTTTAAATTATTTGATTGTATGGCATTACATATGCAAATAATTTAAAATACCATAATTATATTTGACAACAAATATGGAAAAAATAAAAAAATATATAAAACAGTTCTTTGATGAATATCTGTGGACTTTAAATATAAACAAAAAAACCCTGAAATCAGGGCTTCTAGATTATGGTAGCCCCACTCCCACGGCTAGTGATATTCAATGTTGGGCTAGTAAATAACCACTATTATTGTCATGCCATGCCCGATGGCTAGTGACGTTTTGTTGGTCAAATGTTGCAGTTAAGTCTATTCTGTAAATATGAATATCCTGCCCCCCCCCCCCCCCTCTTTAGGTGACATAGATTGTATCTGGTTATTACTATTATTTAGTAAAATTGTATTAACTTAAAGTACAGTAGGGCTGGTGAATTTTTAATTGTGGCTAATAAATGTTTTAAATCACTGATCCCATGGCTAGTGGATGTTATAAAAATTCTAGAAGCCCTGCTGAAATGCGATAACCAAGTAGAATGTGTTCACTTTCGTTTGGCCAAACACATAATTTTAAGATCAGGATGTGATAAACCCTATGAAATCCAAATGTTACCATTTTCAGCAGGTGACATAAACACATTTTTATGCCATAAAGAAACACGTCTATTTCAGTCTTACCAAAATTCTCTGAACAGTCGTGATTTATCGATTGTTTGCACTTGAAGCTTTCTTCGACCCCAGTCATGCTTGGCTAGCTCCAGACACTTCCAGAGTTTCAAGAAGAACTTTAGCAGTATATAGGCTTCCACTGGTTCGTGAATGGTGGACAGGGGTATATCAACTAAGAGAAAACAGAAGAAAGAAATATCAGTACTCTGTAACAAGGATGTAATTAATAACAAATTCTATATGATACAAAAATATATAATACAAATATTATTAACAGGAACTTAAATTTAAAATACTGCTGCACATCAATCACAATAAAATCTAACAATAATATTCATAAAATAATGAGATCATAATATTTTATTTTATACCCAACATTTTCATGGGAAAGTTTTAACAAGTTAGGTTTGTTTTTTAATGATCATTTAGCAGCCTTCTTAAAAAGGTTTTATCTCACCTTCATGTAAAATACTCAAATTTCATTGGTTATTTAGTCTTGGAAAAAAAAACCTTATACCCTTCGTGGGCGAGTCAAATCTCTTATACCCTACTTGTAACATCGGACTGTTGTTATTGTATTAATGCGCCAAGCAAACATTTGTCTGTTACCAACGTAAATAAAACATGTCTGTCAAACAATTTGCCAACCACTCGGAAAATGAAATTGAAGAAAAGCAAGCATTTTAATGTGGTCAGGCATTGTAATAATAGTTAATTTTGAATTTGAATAACGTCACTTTACATCTCCTGACAATAAGACTAAACAGGGTACATTTTTTTGTTTGAACATTATTAATGCACCTGGATGTGTTTGAAGAAAATCTTGTAATTAACATATCTGCAAGATAAATTCATTGTAGAAGCATCACAAGGGGTTAATGGCTTTTTATACCCTCTGTATGCTCTTGTACCCCTCGTGATGCTTCTACAACTTATATTGTCACTGATTTCTGGCACTGAACTGAAAATTGTTATAACAGGACTCACTCTGTACATTACCAAATTAGTGGCTACAACATTTAGTCTCTGGCTAATAAAATATTCCCTTAAATTAACCACATTTTTGTAATTTTCAAGAAATTACTCTACTTGTCTGAAAATTGGCTAAAGCGAAATTGTTTCCAGTGTCAGCCCTGTGTAAATCTATAAATATAATGAGCAATGAAAAGTACCAACCTAGATTCCTCTCTTCCATGGTTTCTTGGTTCATTCTGCCCACTTTAGCGAAACTGAATGAAGATCCAGAAATACTTTTCCTTGATTTATGATCCTCAACTTCAATATTACATACAGGTTCATTGTCCTGAAAGCCAGTTGCTAGCACATCTTCCATTAACAAGGTCACGCCAAGAATTTCACCGTTGGCAACGTGTCTAAAATATTCACAAAATCACAAATATTTACTTTTATCCAGCAATCACTGTATACATTGGCAAGATATGATGACTATATAAATCTCTATATTTTCGGTCACTGACCAAAAATATAGGTCACGTGACATAAGCCCAACTCGACTCGAGTATTTCAGAGTAGATTTTCAATAAACATACTCTTCAAATCATTTGTTTAAGTACAGTAAATGCAAATAACTTTTAGTTTTGCGATAACAATACAAAACTTGTTCATTTATTTATGAATTAGAGTTTAGAAACGCTTTTTTAATGTGACAGAATGTAGCTAGCTTCTTACAAATAATGACGTCATGCATCTTGTATGACGTCATACGGCAAAAGCCTTGTTAGGTTAACAATACTCGATTTGCATACACAAAACTAGAATAAATAATGATTTTCCGAATATTCCTGTAGGATTGCAGGATAAAAGAAATAACTGGTTACTGTCTTAAGATATCGGCTTTATCCTGCTCAGGTCGAATGGCGAATGCAGCTCGGCAGAGCCTCGCTGCATTCACCATTCTAACCGTCGCAGGATAAAGCCGATATCTTAAGACAGTAACCAGTTATTCCCTATTTATACATAATGTACAAGGATAAAAGTTTTGTAATTATAATATTTCCATATGACAACAATTTGTTTAGCAACAAGAATCAGGCTCCGTGCTTATAAAACTTTTAGCGTCTTTGACTAAAGACTTTAATAACGTCCTAAGACTTCTAATATCATGGCAATGCCATACAAATTGCATGCATACATTAAATATTTGAGTCTATAGACAGTTTTATAAGCATGGACTCAGGCCTGGTGCTTATAAACTTTTAGAGTCTAGACTCGTGACACTAATAGAGTCTAAGACACTAATGCCATAACAATGCCATACAAATTGTATGCGTGTGACGTCATTACAGATTCAGTCCAGACTCAAAAGTTTTATATGCAAGGGCCCAGGGCCTGTGCTTATAAAACTTAAAAGTCTAGACTTTATTAAAGTCTAGACTTTAAGGTTTATAAGCATGGGGCCAGGTCTCATAATGACTATGTTAGGGTCATTTTATTTTTAAAATGCCCAGAAGGCATTTAAATAACTTCCGGCTGGGTCAAAGTTCGAAATGCACCCAACTTTTGATAGAGAAGTTAACACCACTAGTCCTGCGAATGTGTTGGTTGTAAACAAAATTAGTTTCATCTGGGCAAAACATTTATGCAATTGTATTTCATCTAGTACCACCATTTCAGGTAGCCTTGTGCTTGAAACATGTATGGGGTACCTGTAAAAAAAGCAACTCAAATTTTATACGGAGCTAGGGTAGTCATAGTTATTTCTGAAATGAGCAGCTTGACCCCAATTTTTTCTGATTCACTTTAAGTGTGAGGGATGGTAGTATTTATATCCATGGTGTTTATGTCGATTGATACACTGTGGAAAGTGAATTAATTTAAAGAGACTTCAGTCATAAGAAGAAAAAAATTTCCCCACAAGAAAACTAACAATAACATACACCAATCTACTCACCATTAAAAGACCAAAACCGTATCTTTTTTTTATAAAACTGTACAACAGACGTCATAGCATACGTGATGACTACAAATCTGTCATTTGCATATTTAATACTGTATCTCTGCACAAAACTAATACCAACAGATGTTTTGATAGTTGTGACTGCATGCAGACATGACTAATTATCAGCTGCTTTATCTATAGAGGAGAAGTGATCTTGACTACAGTATATGGTTCCAACTCCGTCTGTAGGAGAAGTTAAAATGTGTTCAGTTGTCATTAAATAAAACATTTCTTCCTTCCAAGCCAGAGACGGCTAGTACACGGTCCATTAATGAGCACAAGACTACTTTTATCAACTACTCTCTAAAAACAAATCACAAATAATTATCTTCTGCTTAGATCACTGAAGCGTGCCAAAGATGTAAATACACAAACAAAAATAAAATGATCCAAAACCTTTCGACATCTTTAAGTCCTGCGAGACACGTCTGTATGTGGTGCTCTATTAGATGCCACTGCCAGTACACCAACGGGTAGATCCCACTTCTGTAACAGAAAACATGCTATTGGTATACACCGGAATTAAAAATGTGTTCAAACAATTAATACAGCCCCCAAAGTATTCTACAAAAAAATTATCTTTGTAAATCTTCTTCAAAGAAAAATCTTAAATATCATTTTTATTTATTAATGAGATTAGATGTATCAAAGTCCTATGCAGGGTTCGATCTTAACGGTCCCCCGATCGCCCCTGGCGACTGAAAATATCGACAGGCAAGTCAAACCCCTGTTCCAGGTTGCCTGTGTGGCGACAAATATATTTACTGACAGTCACAGTGGAATAACTGAATGTTCAGATTTATATTCATCGTAGTGATGTGCGGTTAACCGTGGCACCAGTTCGGTTTTGGTTACAGAAGAAAAACCGAAAACCATAATTGTGGAGATAGGGAAAAAAACCATACATTAATTTTTCCAAATTATTTGCCATTTTTAGACCAGCTCGTCTGAAATGGAATTTTTTTTATTCCAAGGCAAGTCAATACCAAAATCCACTTCTGGCAATAACCTGCCAAACGACTCATATTTTTGCATTTTGTGATGTTGATCTGCGAATTCGGTACATGCTTTGAACGTCGCGTGGTGTCATTTGCAATGCAAACTAGTCGCCATTTTAACTTAGCAAAAAAAAGGTAGAGTTTGAAAAAACTGTTTATCTGTGAACATAATGCCTATTTTACCGCATCCATGCGATGTTTTCTTATTCTCGTATGTCTTCTGTAAAAGTCGTCCATGTTTATTATTTGTTTGTACCCTTCATTTGTACCCATTTGTACCCATACGGTATTTTCAGTGGGTTTTTCAATATCGGCTATTTTTGTTAATTTCCAAGACAAAAGATAGATTTACTGTTAGATCGGAAAAGTGTTTCTTTGTATCAAAATGAGAATTAAGATAAATTGTTCATTAAAGTTAATTCGGATTACAAAAGAACACAATTACCATGATGTCGGCTGTTCTTATCGTATTATATGACATTACCCGAGGACTTCTGATACTGACCCATTTGATTCTTACTTACACTTCGGCCAGGGTGTTCCAAGTGAGTTTGTTTTTGACTATGTTTTTTTTTCTTTTTTCACTACTTTTTTGTTTTAATTGCAAAATAAAATCATGCTGCAAACAGTTTATTTTATATATGGAAAAAAAAAATTCAAAACATTTGAGGGAAAGAATCTCAGGCCAGTGATAATATCTGTAGGCTAATGTATTTTTATATTTACTAACCGGGCTGATTAGTATTTTAATTTTTTTTAACAGACTTACAAGTCTGGAACATGATGAATTTCATCGGCAGTCACAGTAGAATGACTAGATGTTAAGATAAAATGTACATGAAACTAATATTATATTGACAGTCCGGGTACAAGGAAGGATTGTTATCTGCATGGCTAACTATGTTTTAAGTGAATGTTATTTTATTTTATTGACCGACACTAAAATATTGTTCTATGTCCAAAATAAATGTTTTCTCATAGTATATGTTGTTTGTATATTGATAAATGTATTTACTTTACAATTTGAAAAAGTTTAAGTTGGCAAGTGAAAAACTCCAAGGGCAAGTGAAAGTGCTCTTGAAGTCTTCCAACAAATAAGTTCAATGGCAGCAATTGCCTAAGGCTTTTTGTATAGATTTTTTTCTACAAAATTAAAAAGTATTTAAATTTTGAAGACGTACATATTCTAAATAGTGCACCAACCTTCCATTGAATGATCTCCATGGATACAGCTGCCTGGCCTGGAAGTCTCTTGGTTCCAGGGGTTCGGGTATAGACATGTAAATGCTGTAGATGCTAGGTTTCTGAACGTTGCTCAGCGCTGGTAGAGCATGGTACATGTTTTCAGTGATGGACTGAATAACAAAACAATTATTTACCAATGGTTCTCACTGCTAAGTTCAATGTAAGCAAAACAGAACAGGGAGTGAATACAATAGGTTTAACATCTTAACAAAAGATTCACATAACATACTAAAAACAACTTCACAGCAACCCCTGCAATTGCCCACGGCAATTGGCAATGTCTGGGAGATTGCTGTAGAGTTTGAAATTCTACACAACACTTTTTTATTTTTTGCTGTGGACTATATCCATTTCCCCCCCCCCCCCCCCATAGCATCTTTTTTTGCTGTGGACATTTTCTTAATTGCAGGGGTTGCTGTCAATTTATTTTACAGTTACCTTAAAACCCTCCATATTTCCAGTAGACAGGAAAGTATCAGTCATGCAGTGACGTACTGCAGTGTCAAACTGCAGGAACATGACGTCACGTCGCAGAGTGAGAAAATCAACCACCTCAGAAGGATCAGATGGATGCGGGAGATGGTTAATCTGCTTCTGAATATGCCTCAACTCTGCTCCTATATAAAAAAAAAAAAAAAGGAGAAAAATAGTAGAAAAGAATAATTGAAATTTTATAAGTTACTGTAATTATAGAACTGAAATATTTAATATTCTTTACCAGTTGAAAATTGTCACATTAACAGAAAACGCCTACTGAGATGTGATAGGCTATAGGATCAACCACCCATACATGGCATATCAAAAACAATGGAACATACAATCCTGACTATTTGAAAGTTGGTACTAATTGGAAGAAAAAGTTAGTGATGAAAGTGGTCCGTTTCTTTCAAAGTCATGGTAGTACAACAGAGGATGGCAGGGTGCTTTATGATGAGTGATTTTTTTTTTTTTTTAATGTTATTTATGTAACGAATATAAAATAAACATCCTGTATGGTCCCTTTCTGGAATGCTTAGTCTAGCAAACAATTTATCATTATCACATCACAGTGATGAGAAACAGGATTTCATCTTTTAATTCAATATGCAATAAAATAATTTTTATTCAACAGATTTGAAACATTTTTATAGGTGACCATAATATAATATGACCAAATGGGAATGTAATAATAATAATAATAAAAAAAAAAAAACTACAATGAAATCCCTCTAAACAAGATACCCATGTAAAAAAAGAAACAAGTCTCATTTTAAGGGCCGTATCCAGTTTAGAGAGATTCTGTTCTACACCAATATTTAAAAGGGACAGTAAATAATGTCTGGTTTTGAGAGAATTCCAGTTAACAGAGGGCCCAGTTTCAAGGAGCTGCTTCACTGTATATATGATGGTACAAAACAAACTGAAATGATAAGGAGCTTACCCACTCCTTCACTGCCACCCCAATCTGCCGACACGGACCCTTGTTTCTGTGAGGACACACTGGAGTACGGAGTGCCCAGCTTGGAGTGGGCACACAGGTAGTGCAGCATGTCATGCAGAGTGGCTGCAATACACAGGCTGTAGTTGAGTGCTCTGGCACACTTCATGTCATCAAGAGTCTTGTACATGACCAGGATTTCCGTGTAGTGAGGAATAAACCAGATGTTCAGGACATACTGACCATTGGCTGACAGCACTCGGCGTGGACGGGGACTAATTGTCCTGAAATAATTATATTTAAAAAATATGACAAACAATGTCGGAGCTTCCAAAAATGCCAACCGATGTTATGTTCACTTGGAAAAGTTTAATCAAATTTGTACCTTGAGTTATATGCATACAAATAAACTACACTCTATTGTCCGTCCCATTCTCCTACAAATATGTTTTTTGTAAATAATTTCAGTTTTGTTTGATGTAAAAAGAAAAGTAAAATTGTTTTGGAAATAACAAAATAATACTATTTTTGTGTACAATTTAGAAAACAATTGGCTCAGAAATAAATAACTTGCAGTAAATTTCATAGTATGAAAAAAAAAAAAAAGGCATTCCCTGTGGGAAGGATTATAGCTGTATGATTAATTAGCAGATAGAAACATATGAAAAGACTGGAAATTGAAGAAATTTATCTTTTCATATAATCAAAACATACTGTTCTACACTGCATATCATTTTTCAACAACATACTTTTCAAACACCTACCCATCATGCCCTTAAAACTTCACTGGGTGGGAGATGGTGCTAAGATACTACTATTACAAAATCTTTGTTGTATATAGTAGGACAGATCTATAATCTGGCCATAAACAAGTATTAAAAAGTGTTTTTACTATTAAAATTTAAAATTCATATTCCTGCCTTTGTGACAAATCACTAAAAAAAATTAATATGTTCCATTTTCTCTTTTAAGTAGGAATACTATCCTGAATTCTAACATAACAAAAACTCCTCTTTATATATTGGGATCATCTAAATTTTGCACATTCTATCAAGATATAGCTGTGGTATTGAAATAAATATCTGAAAGTTTTGCAATTTATCATTTGCTTGGAAATATTTCTATAGAAAGTTTACCAGTATTATATAATAAAGCCTCTATCATCAGACTTTACAAACTGACTTACCTGGGATCATCTTTCAGACCTTCCAAAGTATCTTTTCCTGTCTTCTTCTCATTCCGATCCCCAAGCATAAAATAGGTTTCTCTACAAAACATAATAACATAAAATTAAAAATGTATATTGAAGAAAACTTTAAGTGTTTTCTCTTTTATTAATAAGAAGGAATTTGAGGTCATGCGACAGGAACTGGGAAGGTGTACATTGGAAGATTTCGTAGTCATTTGGCTGTTGAATGTTCGGGACTGTAAGGTGGAAAAGGGGGGAAATGCATAAGGTCCGAGGTCAGGATGGAGTATAAAGAAAATATAAAATATATAGACAAGATAGATAGATACACAGACAGACGAACTGACAGATACATAAATAAATAACCATAAATCATAAAAGGCTTTTAATGGTGAAAACTGCAATACATTGTACTAATTCAACATGTTCTCACTATTCTAGTTATTGAAATCAGTAGAAATTTCTACTTTACCTAATGATTTGGACAGTTGACCAATTATTTAACAATCATAAATCAGTAACATGCAGCAACCAACTAATTTGTGTTTAAAATACCATAAAAGGAAAACAAATCATGAAATTAACTGCGCAATGAAAATATGTCTTGCACAAAAATGTTACTCAATGTAAAAATGACAATAAGTCTAATGCATGACATTGTTTTTTAAATCTACAAACTATAACTCACTTGATAGATGGAAATTCTTCAAGCAGTGTCAGAATGCTACTGTAGTAAGCAATAATTTGAGCCCTCAGAGAAAATTGTGAAACTCGCAGGTTGAAATTCTCACAAAAATCTGAGATCAGTTTCCTGAATGAAACCAAAAACGTGAACTAGAAACATTTTAAAACCCCACCAATAAAATCCAAACACACGCATTTAATTATAGTAAAAAAATCAACTATTGAATTTTTTGTCACGAGAATGAAAGAAAACTTTTTGTACTCAATATTTAATCTTAACCATATTCAATCTTGTTGCTATTAACCTATAGATAAATCATGTTTTCACTAGCTTAGTTATGCATAAAAGCTAAACTAAGCATTAAATGTACTTTAAAGCACATTTTTATATATAATATTAGAGCAAAACATGTTTCCATATATCGTAAAACAAATGTATGCATCACATTTTTAAATGGTAGGAGAAACCAAGTTGTGAATTTAGACCCAGTTCAGTGTGAAGGGTCAAATATTTGATTAAAAAGTGGGAGGTTTATCCAGAAAAACATTCTTACTGAAAGGTAACAAAGGTATATAAAATGCTTAAACAGGATGACATTGTAATGATGAGTATTTGTTTATGTGAACACGCTTCTATATAAAACTTATAAAATACAACTCAAATTTGACATATATTTGGAAGGAAAGGAAATATTTTATTTAAGCAACGCAATCAACACATTTTATTTACGGTTATATGGCGTCAGACATATGGTTAAGGACCATACATATATTGAGAGAGAAAAACCTGCTGTCGCCACTTCATAGGCTACTCTTTTCGATTAGCAGCAAGGGATCTTTTATATGCACTATCCCACAGACAGGATAGTACATACCACAGCCATTGTTATACCAGTTGTGGCGCATTGACTGGAATGAGAAATAGCCCAATGCGCCCACCGACGGGAATGCATGTCTTTGGACTACTGTTAAAGCATACCTTTTCAGTTTTTCAAGTTCATCCGGGTTCTTTAAAATGGTACCCATCTGAGCTTTTTTCTCAACAAATTCATTTAGCATGATATCTCGACTTGGGGTCTGTAACAAAAATTAATTATTGAACATTACAAGAAAATCTCAATTTGATAAGAAAGACTTTATTACTCAAAAGAGGCAAATAATTGTTAGTTTTTAAACCATTTTCTGATTAAGAGATGAAACAATAAGGTTAAACTTATTTTTAAAAAACCCCAGCAATTGAAACGAGTAATTTCAATTAACTTTTCTGAAAAAATGTCATAGAGTATCATAAATTTCAACACATTTATTTTTTTAATTGAAGAAAAAAAAAATACAAAGAAAAAAAAAAGATTACTCTTTTTAAAATAAAACAACAAAAACTCAACAGAAACAAAACCCCCAAAACATCTATGGATATATATGTCATAATACTACAGAATTTGATATATGGTATCTATTGAATTTTAATGTAAGATTCACAATTATATACTAAAAATCTTCATAACCCAAAACGTTTGCACTCAGAACATTTCAATTCTCTCCATGATACTTATCACTCGTGAATTAATGGTGGTTTATTTTCTGTCACCTTTTCCATCTGAATGGAGACGAAGGCATCAGCTGAACGTCGACCTTTGCTCTGTTCAGGATTCAACTTGTCACCTAGACTGGTTCTCTGTGTGCCACTAGAGAAACCAGTGTACTGAGTTGTGGAACTCTTTTCACTTTTTGTTTCCATCGGGCTGGCACGTCCACCACTGAAAGAGATTTAAAAAAATAAAAATAATAAATAATATATTTTAAGATAGCAAGGCTGCATTCAGTAAACATGTTTTGTTGGAAGCACCAAAACAATAACCACCGTATCACATTTACTTGATGCTACGCACAAAAAATAGGCTAAAGAGTGCAATTCATAATACCATGGAGTAATAATAGTAAGGAGGATGGGTGATCAGGCTTTCATAATCCAAATTTTATTACAATGCTTAAACACCTGCATTTAAGTAAAATGGGGGCGGGATTTTGCTCAGTCGGTTGAGTGTTCAGTTGAGGTGCTTGCATCGCAGGATCTAACTGCCTCGGTGGATTCATTCAACTGATCGGGTTTTTTCTCATTCGAACCAGTACACCACAGTTGGTCAAAGGCCTTGGTATGTGCTTTCCTGTTTGTGGGAAAGTGCACATAAAAGATCCCTTGTGGCATTAGAAAAAATGTAACAGGTTTCCTCTGATGACTATGTGTCAGAATTACCAAAAATTTAACATCCAATAGCCGATGATTAATTAATTAATGTGCTCTAGTGGTGCCGATAAACAAAACTTCCAACCAGTGCACCACAACTGGACAAAGCCCGTGGTATGTGCTTTCCTGTCTGTGGGAAAGTGCATATAAAAGATCCAGTGTGGTATTAGAACATTTTTTGCAGGTTTCCTCTGATGACTATGTGTCAGAATTACAAAATGTTTGACATCCAAAAGCCAATGATTAATTAATCAATGTGCTCTAGTGGTGTCATTAAACAAAACAAACTTTAAGAAAAACAGGCTTTGTAAATTTGGCCCAATTGTGTTCTCATCAGCAAACCTAAAACCACAGAAAACCTCCACCAACTGTTGTAGTAATTTAAAGGAATCAAACTGTTTACTGACCAGGCTAGCTAGTCCAAGTTACACTTGATACTAAAAACTACTCACGTTTTCACTTCCTCGTGTCTGTCGGAAAGGCAGTTATTGGCCTGCAGAACTGCTGCAATCAGAGCATTCTTGTGCACTATCTGTGTCTTTAAAGTCACCTGCAGACTCTCCAAACCACCAGGTCGCAACACCTGCAGAAAGCCATCCTTGTTGTGAAACGAGAACCGTCCCACATGTCCCTCGTCTAGTTCATGTATTGCTAGGGACAAGAATGATGGCGTGTATTTGTCTAAAGCAGAGTCATCCTCTTGGATGGATGTGATGAAGATTGGAGGTGGCTTTCCAGCATCGTCTTTGTAATTGGCAAACTCAAACTGAACAAACCTCATGAACAAGTGGAACTCTTCAAAGCCCATATCACCAGCCTGTTTCCTGTAATGCTGAAAGCAAACAAAAGTCACTATACACCTGGATACTGCACAGATAAAAAAATATTTCAATGGGCTTATTTAAAAAACAACCTATAAATACCATTAAAGGGACACACCCTAGTTACGGCTAGTTGTTAACCATTACGATGTTGTTTTTCGCTATTAAACCCATTTTTTCACAAATAAAATTGCACTTTACTTACCGTTTATTATTTAGAATATACATTTTCATTCACCTGAAGTGTTTTTTGGTAATCCTGGTAATCCTGGTTTTTGTAATACCACAAAATGCATTTTTCTTATTTCTTAAAAACGCACGCATGTTTGAGAAAAAACAGTTGAGCAGACAAGGTCTAATCTATTTTTAGACGGGATATTCCATTTCAATGTCACAGACGTTGGTATACCACGTGACCGTTATTATTTTGGTTCGGTTTGTTTTCTCGTGCACGGTTCGCGCAATCAACATCCGATTTGTTGTCGTTTGCTTGTTGTTCATTTGTGAGATTTTTCTTCACAGTTCGTGAACATTTTCAGTAACAATAAAGTTCAGACAAGTAAGTGTCTCAATACAAAACGTTACAAACTCTTAAAACCAATAATTTTGCTAAGTCTTACGATATCTGGAGAGGGGATACAACCAGGACAGAACAGTTGGAACATGTCCAGGAGAGGTGAAAGGAACGCACCCCAAGTCTGTGCGCACTCTGTGAAATTTGTCGTGACGTAGGCATTGTTGTGCTTCGAGCGACATCTACCGGTGACATCAGAATACTAACTTTCAAAATTATTTCAAGCAATTGGGACATGGGGATTCTCATGGTATTTATCGATATAAAACCAGCTTTTTCACTCCATTTGATAAAAACGTGATCTAAGTGTGTTACAGGTTTGTAGATTAACCAAATTATAATTTATTTTTGCTGGATGGAACTAGGATGTGCGGCTTTAAAAGGAATACAATTACATTTTTTAGATAAACTGCAGAGGATGCCAAGACTTTCAAACTTAAATCTTTCACAAACAGCATAATTCCAGACTGGGTTTGTCAAAAATCAAATCTTTTACAGAAATATAAACAAAATGAGCAAACCTTTGATAAAATCTCAGTCTCCCAACAAGAATCAAGTAATCGGTGACGAGTTGTGATTGCCTGAAAAAAAAAAAAAAATTTGAGTTAACAAATGGTTTACATACACCATACATTTATAATCCCTCCTGCCCCTCACCCCCCCAAAGCCAGAAAACCCTCAAACCCATTACACATATGACAGATATGGTCTATAACCTAGTAAATCTACTGAGATGAATTAACAGTCGGAAATATATCCACCTGTTACTCCCCACTATACCAATATGTTATATTGATATAAAGTGGGAACCTAACCCTAATCTTAAAACTAACCTTTATGCTAACTAACCCTAAGATTAACCCTAACCCTGGGGGGTAATGCTGTGATATTTTGCCGATTAAAATAAGAGCTTTTCTCCAGGTAACAAATTGTGTGGCAGTGATATACTGGACAGAATATGCTGCCTCAAACCTATACAGTTTAGGATGGTAGACACTAGGTTTGTATCCTGGTACAGACTCCTACCCACAGCCATTTTATAGGCAGTTGTTGTGCTACTACACCAACTTCTCTCTAACAAACAATTAATTACTAACCTTTGTCCTGGAAAGAAAAGCTTTAAATAGTATGCTTAAACCATAACTGGATATGTCTTGTTGGTGTTTTTGTAGCAAACCTGCTGTCTGATTATCATTTCTTCATTCGTTCTTTCTTTCTCTCTTTCAATAATAATTGCATAAATATTATATAATATATTACTGTTGTGACATGTATGTATTAGGGAGAAGGTCTAATAAATTGTATAACTTGTCCAAAATCCTTTTTTTTCTCTTTTTCAAAAAGCAATCAAATATGTTTTAATCAAATTGTATATAAGCAAGGAAATCAACCAAAAAGAGTTGTAACCAACCCCGACTAGTTTTAAAAACAATTAGTTTGATGTTGTCACCTCGAGCACTCTGGTGAGGACAGAAACCATAATGGTCCGCTTCTCTTTGGAGGACCGATTACTTCCACCCTGAGATTCCTGCTCTACAATCAGTGATTGAGATGCGGCACACATGAACAGAGGATCTTCCATGTACACGTCATGAAACAGCTGAAAATACAACACTAACAAATAACACAAGTAATAGTTACTACTGAATTATTTCTCTAAGCAAGCATTCTGAGAGGACTAAATAATGTTCCAAGTTCTTAATGTAACAGCCATTTCTCAATGTTTTAAATTTTAAAAATCATAATTTTGAAAAAGTTAAAAAGGTGAATTTGGGTGGCTTTATCACTAAACTGAAAGAAACGAAAACTAACATCTTTTTGCACTTGCTTTAAAAATGATTTTCCAATATTTACAAATGCAAACTAATGTTTTTTTTACAATTCTATGCGATTGCTTTAAAAATTATGTTCCAATACTTGGATTAAAATAAAGTTCCGACTAATATCATTTTGTAATTCCTTTAAAAATTATTTTCCAACACTTAAATTGATCATTTTGTATTTCCTCTGAAAATTATTTTCAAGTACTTAGACTCAAACAAATGGACACTAACATCTTTTTGCAGCTGCTTTGAAAATGATTTTCCAATGCATTCCATCCTGTCCCACTCTTCATGACCCAGTTTGAGAAGTTTTTTCTCCAACTTTAGACAGGCTTGCACATTTTCCGGTCGATGGATGTGAACCAGTTCCTGAAGAGTAAAGAAATCCAAGTAATGTTAGCTTAGAGCAGTTCCAGAATCAGAGATCAAAGTTGGTTACCAAAACAAAAATCTTTAAAAAACTAAAAATAATGATCGGGTATTGAGATTTGTCCTAGTTGCACTATGGTCTGAACTGGAGGTCCCCATTCAGAAGGTATGCCAAGCACAAGTCGAAATGTTTTGACAGAGAATATAGAACATTTTGACAATGGAAAACCCGGAAATATTGTTAAACTCAATAAAAAATCTGGAATTCCAGATAAGTCTAGAAAACATTCACCTCTGTAGAAATAATCACGAGGGAGGAGAAAGGCACAAAGGATGTCCCTTAACTATTATTTTATGTCTGGTGGGTGTGCTGATCATTTGGAGTGTTTTGGCACAGCAAGGTGTGTGTACGATATATTATTGATGTGGTGAAAATAAGTCGACATAAAGTTGGAAAGATGATTTATGAAGATAAAAACCCCCACCAAAAGTTGCTTATTTTTGTGTGTATGTTCTTAAATATACAGAATATGGAGTGTTGGCAAAGGGAAAGGAAAAGAATGTTTGTTCATCAACACTTCAGCACATTTGAAACTAAGGCTATTAATTTGGTGTCTTAAAGGAATGCCCACACAAGGCTTTTGGACTGGTATGCATATTCAACGATATATAATGCACATTATTGGTTAATATCAACAAGTATTATTATATTTACTTAATAAAACAGTGAAATGTGACGGCTATTATATATAACGGGTGCAGCCATTTTGTACCATCCCAATGAATACACCCTCTGGCGAGCCGGTGGTTATGTAATATTTAACGTGTCATGCCAGGAATTAGTCTTAGAACTGAAGAAAGAAATGTACCTGATTTTTGCGCAATGTTCTGTAATAGTAAGCCAGCAATAAGATATATTTTTTTACAATACAAAATAAACCACCATTATCAAAGTGTGGAAATAATTGTATAATGTTTTGTCCATGCAATAACCTACATACTGAAATGATAAACGGTCCTTTCAGTGGCCTCTACCTGTGATTCCTGATTGGCAGGTATATATTTTGTAGGTAGACAAGCCATTAATTACAGCCGTCTAGACACAAAATTACATACAGACAGTATTTTTTTAACATCACATGGTATTGGGATATACCTGCCACCCCTAAAATGGTAATGGGACATTATCAGCCGTCATTCTTTATTACTGTAAATCATTCGATAAAACTCTTGATTAAGTAAACTTTCCCATCTAAAATCACAGAACTGACCAATTACATAGTCCCAGAAAAAAGAACATTATTACTTGGGTATTGCTAGTGGTCGTTTTTGCTCCAATGTACCCTACCAAAAGGACTAATAGTATGTATTTTTTCTTTGGTTTTTAAGAGAGAAAAATACTATAACTCCATTTTGTTCTATTAATGCAATATGTAGTTAAATAGTTTATTATATTATCAAGTCATTTATGTTGTTTTATAAGTCAGGTTGATGAAAGCTAATCGCCTTGTCGTAAATGACTGCGTTTGTTTACACTGTACATACAGGAGTTGGTAAGAGCTGATGTCACTTCGCCCCAAGCTAGAATACCAAACGCAATGAAAATAAAAGAAAATGGATGCCCCAGTTAACAGGAATAATGATGGGGTTTTTTATTAACTCTAAAATTACATGTTTTTCATTTCTTAAAGTGTCAGTACATGTTTGGGTTTTTTAGTAACTCTAAAATTATGCATTTTTTATTTCTTAAAGTGTCAGTATATGTTGGTGGTCTGCGTATGCATCTTTCCAACACATAAGGCTCATATTTGAGTTTAGTTCCCCTTTAAGTATCCTTATACAGTAACAATTCTTATTGGGTTTTTAAAAAATTATTTTAGTTTTAAGCCATTCTTCTACTAACAACCAACAATGAGCTAAAGTATGATATATTCTATTATACCCAATATGCATGCTTAAAGGCATCAGGTATCCGGCTAGCTATTGCAAGGCTTGGGTGGAACTCTAGCATGTAGATATTCTTCAGTGCTGATCTGAAAAATAATCAACCAAAGAAAAAGAAGAGAAGTTTCAATAGATTTAATGTTATAGTTTTAATATATTTAATAATACAATATAATTTTTTTTAAATATGGCCAATATTAGGAAGACACACACAAAGTCAAAACATAGATAAATACTATTTCTTTTTACTTTTAAAAATTAAACTTAGAATTAGTCACAATTAATAAAAAAGAATGAACCATTCTACATAAAATGTAAACCATAATCATGTTGACTTTATTCCTCATAACAAATAGCTTTGGGAGAAACATATAACATTAACCAGTGAAATAAATAAGGAACAGTAATATTCATATAAAAAAATAAATAAAAATATTCTGTGTAATTGTAATTAAAACCCAGTATCAAGAATTAAAAAAACATAACAAAATAACACCTGCTGAGATTGACAGAAATTGGCTGTTTCGTAACGATTTTGTTTGGGAGACCATATTGGGAATCCTCTTCACGAGATACACGCTGAATGTATGCCCTGTTATCTTCAATCTGCAATAAACAACAACACACTGTGTAGCATCACATCTTAAATCTTCATTTATTTTCAGTTTTCATTATCTCGATGTGCAAAGGACAAGCTCGAAACAACATTGTTTGAGATAATTGTAATGATTGCTTTTGAAAATTATGCCATGGGGATATTTCTCAAGCTGAAGATACTGTGGGCCAAGTAGATAACTGAGGTCAGGATAACAACATTTGCCAATATTTTACTCTTCCCCCCCCCCTACAGAAACCATTGTTAACAGCTGCAGTGATTAGTTGCAAACAGTCACGTGATACAGAAGTGACATATTTTGCAACAGTGGATGCCCAAAAAGCTAAGAGTATTGTTTGTTGAAACTGTCGTTAATCTTTATTGCATAATAATTAAAGAAAATACAGGTCCAGGCTCGCAAATAACTACAGCAGGCTTCACACTTTATATTTCCTGCAGTTCAGTGTAATACCTTAACGTTAATGTGTCAATTCAATAACAATGTCATCATCTATTAATTGTATCAGTCAACACAATGTACAATATTCTTGACCATTAAATCCTTTCTAGAAATATTTTGAACAGGAGCCTTACTGAACATATTCTAACAGGTGAAATTTATAAAGCTTAAAACAATTATTAAAGTATATATAACCAGCAAACCAGAAAGAAATTCATTATTAGTGTGCATGCCTGTATATTTATTTCAACAAAACAAAGAAAACACGATATGATAGGTAAAGTATAATGTTATTTTTGGATATACCTTTAGTATAAACCATTCTGAGGTAGGTTCTTTTTAATAGTGATGTTTATATTATTGGAAATAATGAAAAACAGAAAATATACCGTAACATTCAGTGGAGGGAAAAAATATAATCAGTCATATATACTTATAAGACAGGGCTATTCCACCCTCAGGCACATAATTTGATATTTGACAATAAATTATGTACCTTCAGGTAAAAATCTGACAATAAATTATGTATCCTCAGGTAGAATGGCCCTATCACACATAGGTACATACAAATAATTATTTTAATCTTGAACTCACCATAACACTTCATTAGAACGTACCTGTGCATTGAGAATTTTCTTGACCAGAGTGGAGTAGTAATGTAGGATGGTGCATTCACTTCGGTAAGTGCGGACAAAATAAATTCCGCTGAAATCAAATCGTGGGGCCCGACCCATCACGTTGGTGATCACCTGTGCCAGGTTTCTTCTCTCGTCTCTGTCAAACACATGCTGATAGGCCTCATAATAACAGTCAAGCAGCTGAAATGGAAGAATTGAAAAGTTAAGGATTTTTAAAGTTTGTTTTTGTTTAACGACACCACTAGAGCACATGATTTATTAAATATCGTCTATTGGATGTCAAACATTTGGTAATTCTGACAGATAGTCTTAGAGAGGAAACCCACTACATTGTTCCATTAGTAGCAAGGGATATTTTATATGCACCATCCCACAGACAGGATAACATAGAGTCGGTCCAGGTAATTTCGTATGGTAGGGTAACTCCGTACACACAAAATAAACATGAAATCTATTTAATGTTGTTGTGTTTGCATTACCCAGCATTCAGTTTTATGGTCCCAAACTTAGTTCCTTTGAGATTCCAGCTATTTATATCTATATTTAGTACTAGCTATCGCGTTGTGAGCTGATTGGCTGAGAGTTCTTCATGCGGCAAGCTTGAACATCACATCCTTGACAAGAAAGCATCAGCAAAAAATCTCAGCATTACTGGTTAGTATACATAATTACCCTTTTCACTATTAAAATATATATATATAACAGATTTCATAATGTAAATTAATTATCATTTAAATTAAATAAAGTATATGCATGCTGGATTTTTTTAATAAAACAATTAAATTTAATAATGAAATAGTGTACGAAATCAGCCTCACTCAATGAGAGCGTTATTACATAACAGAGGCAAATTCTGTACACACTGATTGATTTTAAAATGTACACCTGCATTGCCATTTTTTTTTTCTAAAATTTTTTTCTAAAATAAAAGTTATTTTATGTTGTGTTTTGTACATACAGATATGGAAAATATTGTGATGACATTAAGAAAACGAGAATTGGGATGTAAGACGGATCTGGAAAAAGTCATCCTTGAACAAAAACTTAACAAAGCTATTTATTCAGAGCCACTTTTCGATAATGAATAATTTATTATCCAAAATCTGCTCTCAGATCTACTTGCAGACCCAGTAATTGGAAAAGATGCAACATATGCAGTGATGTGTGCATTCAGCAAAGTGAATTATGCTGAATACGAACTTGTAGTAATTTGTATAGCTTCCTCTGTAATAAGATGTTTAGGCGAAAAGGCAGAAAACAATGTCATCTGCACCACTATAATAGAGTACATAAAATCTATGTAAATAAAATATATCCGTTTGATTTTCGACAGTCAGTGTTACTTTTTTCACAGACACTTAACACTTTTTTTTAAGCACAATGCCGCAAAAGAAAAGTAAAGAAAATGTTAAAAGGAAATACACCCAAAAAAATCTTCTTGATGCCGTGAATGCAGTTCGAAACAAGACATTATCACTGAGGAAAGCGGCATCACATTTCGGTGCCAGTGATGACGATACAAAATAGAGTGAGTGGCCAAATAGACGACACTGCCAGCCCTGGAAGACCCACTGTAATACCAGCTGAAGTAGAAGACCTGCTTGTCAGCAAAGTGAAAACAGCCGCTTTGCAGGGATTTGGTTTGACAAGAAGAATGCTGGCTATTCATGTGGCTAGGCTCGTCAAACATTTTCAATTAAAAACGCCATTTAGAAATGGTATTCCTGGGAAAGACTGGATTTCAGAGTTCTTAAAAAGACACCCGGATTTAAGTATAAGGTCCCCCACAGCACTGTCAACTGTCCGCGCTAGGATGCTTAATCCTACAGTTACCGAAAAGTACTTTCTAGAGTTAAACAATACCTAGTTTCGCTCGGGATTAAAGATTCCCCGTGCGCATTTGGAATATAGATGAGACCAGTGTGCCACTGTTGCATAAGCCTGCGAAAATAATAGCAGAGAAGGGAATTAAAAACATTCCAGGAAGGGTGGGAAATAGCAGGGATGACGTGTCTGTGCTAGCCTGCATAAATGCCGAAGGGGGAGAGATACCACCAATGTTAATCGTGAAAGGTAAAACATACAAAAGTCTACATGCATATAATACAAAAGATGGCGTTCCTAGGGCTGTATATACTTACCAGCAGCAAGCGTGGATGGAAGATGTGTTGGATGAAATTTGGTTCAAAAATCATTTTTTACGACACTGCGGCGATAATCGTCCACAAATAATAATGCTAGATTCGCATTCTTCACATTAAACGTTAGGGTTTCTTGAGGCAGCATGTGAAAATAATATCACTGTAATTGCCTTCCCTCCCCACACAACCCAGTTGCTTTGCCCTCTTGACAAATCTGTGTGTTTGGCCCTTTGAGTCATGAATATAACCATATCTGTTCAGAATTCATGGCTGAAAATCCAAATAATATGGTTAACAAATGGGAATGGCCTAAACTATTTCGGCAAGCGCATGATCTTGTTTTTTCCACTACAAACATAAAAAGTGGATTAAAAAAATGAGGTATTTTTCCTCTAGATCCCAGTGCAGGACCAAGTCAGGCCTTTGCGCCATCACAACTGTTCGACAGAAAGATACCTGAAAGTGGTGTTATGCCATCCAAAATCCCGGCAACGTCTGACTCTGAGATGAATAAAGGTACTCCCTTATTTGAAGCCATCCAAAGTCTCGTCTCTTTTTATAGAAACACCGGTTGCATCTACTTCCCATGAGAGTGTTACTTTTGACAACAGTTATGACATGTCAAATGTAGATTTATTAATCTTGATGTTGTCTGGCGAACTGGAATACACTTTAGACGATTCTGGGGCTATTAATGTACAAATACCTGTTGCATGTCAAACCTCTGATCTGGTTGCCGATCATGATCTGCCTATTACCAGTCCAGAAAATAGTTTTCTTTCTGTCTCAGGTAATTGGTCGAGTGAAATTGATATGTCCTCTTTGGGTGTTGAAAGGAAAAGATAAAGACATCACATAAAAGATTAACATCTCATAGGGTGCTAACCAGTACAGAAATTATAAACCAAAAGTGTATAGAGTTTGAGAGAAAACAAAAAGAAAACAAAGAGAAGGAAAGGAAGAGGATGGAACGGGAAGCTAAATGAATGAAAAAGAAAGAAAAGAAAATTTAGTTGAATCCATGGGATATTTTTAGCTTAATACCAATTAACTCACTGCGTCGAATACATGGCATTCTCGTAGCTTCATACTTAAAACTAACAATGTGTCGAATGCATGGCAGTCTCACACCGTAATACAAATAACTGCGTCGAGTGCATGGCATTCTCATAGCTTATTGTACAAGGAAACTTTTGTAGATTAAGGTTCTTGTGAATCAACCCTAGTTTTAAATTGTATTTATGTACTTACTGTTATTAATAGCTTTATTAAACCCATTGCTGTCGTGGATCATTGTACTGTGACAGCAAAGAATGCACCAAGTAATATTCAGATGGGTGTTTCAATTCATGTTAGGCTGATATGGCCTTTTAAGTTAGTCAAACTGCTGCGGGTGGGGGTTGATAGTTTCAGCTATTGCCGGCTGGCAGTAGCTTATCTAGCTTATCTAGCAAGGTGGCATATTTTCCCCCACCTACAATAGTGTTTTATTATGATTGATGTGTACATTTTGTCATGTGCTTTTCACATTTATTATGTAATGTTATTATGTCATTTTAATTTCCTGACCACCTACTATTGTCAGGTGTTTACTATTACATATGATGTCGTTTTTTAATAAAACGGCCATTTCAATTCTAACCTGACTTACTAATTGTTTTTACCTATTGTTCTACAAGTAGCTTGCAGTTTGTCTGATATAATCCGGACTTCGTAATTAAAATTACTTGATTTGCAAAGTACCTTGTGTTTACTGATTAAATTACGACTGAATGAAATAGTGCTACTATTAAAAGGTTTTCTCGGATTTCGAGTATTTATTTAGTTTATTTAGTTTTTTTAGTTTTTTTATTAATTAATTATTAACTTTTTGTTTAATTTGAAATATTAAGCTCACTTTTTTTCTAAAACAAGGCAAAATACTACATAAGTTGCTTCAAAACGTATCTAACGAGAGAAAGTGATTGTTGAAATGGTATCTAATGAACACGAATGTAGCATTCAGTTTTTTAAATATTTAATATAAACAAGAAAAAACCCCAAACATTTTCTTTAATAAAAATGTCTTCTAATTAAAAGTAATTTAAGTTGGATATTGCTCTCATACCATAAATCTCGCATGGTGTTCTTTCAAAACGATTTGCACTTTTTATTTGAAGCCCACATAACAGATTACATACACACTAATGAGTCAATCTACTTGACACATTGACGGTAATTAGAAGAAATGAGGAGGGTGAACACTATGTGATGGTAAAGTGAGTGAAGGTGATAATATATGAGTAAAAGAAGGACAAGGACAAGAGGTCCTCTTCCCGAAAATGTTTTATAGTATGGAATTGTGAGCATGCACACTCGTTCTATCATTATGTGCCATCTCTGAATTTGCAGGCCTATTTAGAAACCTTATAACTTTTCAAAACGAATGAATTAAAATACAAGACATTGCCAATCTTCAGTGTGAGAGAATAACAGAATATTAAAGAAAAATTAATAACAAGCATTCTGAGAGTACTGCTAAAGCAATGCATGTCCCCTACCGGGCCCGACAATTTTTCAAGGGCCATAACTCTGAAAAGTGGGTAAATCACCATGAAAATTCAACTTGATCTGTAAAGCTATATACAAATGATAAAGCTATATACAGTGAAACTCCTCTAAACCAGACACCCTCGGGAGCAAGTAAAAAGTCCGGTTTTAAGAGGTATCCGGTTTAGAGAGGTTCTCTATGTACAGAATATTTAAAAAGGGACAATAAAAAATGTCCGGTTTTGAGGGAATTCCAGTTTACAGAGGGTCCGGTTTTGAGAGGTTTCACTGTACAACATTTCATCTTGATATCTCCAGGCACTGCAAAAATCAGGAAAACAAATTTTCATATCTCGTAAGTTCAAGGGCAGTAACTCAGTTAAAAATGGGTAAATCACCATGAAAGTTAAACTTGATCAGTAACAGTACATGATAAACCTATACACAGTATTTCAGCTCAATATCTAATGGTCTTCTGGAAAAAAGCCCTGAATTTTTTTTTTACATCTCCTAAGTTCAAGGGCCATAACGATGTCAAAAATGGGTAAATCACTTGACCAAAGTCAAACTTGATCTGTGTAACAGTACGTGATAAACCTATATACAAAATTTCAGCTCAATATCTAAAGGTTTTATGAGAAAAAAAAAATTCACATCTCCTAAGTTCAAGGGCCATAACTCCGTAAAAAATGGGTAAATCATCATGAAAGTCAAACTTGATCTGTAACAATACATGATGAAACTATACACAAAAGTTTAACTCAATATCTCAAAGCCTTTGGCAAAAAAACCATCCGGAAAACATGTGGAACAGACGGACGGACAGACAGACAGATGGACGGACGGACAAAGATGAAACTTATAGTCCCCTCCGGTTGGACTGGTAGGGGAATAATAAAAATTGAAAGTGTAGGTTACCAGTTTTAAAGAAGTCTATTTATGCTTTACATCATATTACTTTTTGTAACATTCCATATTATAAACATTTGTATTCTGTTTTAAGACTAACTTCAGTGTACCGTATATTGCTGTGTATTAGCCGACTTTTGAAGGCTAGAAACACTTTTCAAAAGAAGAGAGTCGGCTTATACACGGAAGCAACAAATTTGAGCATAAAATTCTGATCAAAAATACTCCCGACTGTGACTTACAAATTTTGATCAGACCCTTAGCCTTTCACAGATTATGTAACAATAATTTGTGCACAGTATAAATAAAACACCCCATCCTGCAATATTATGCAGTTTTTTGTTCTTGAATGCATTATAAGTTTGATGAATAATAATAAAAAATTACTTGTTTTATTGTCATTTCAATGGTAAAAACGTATTCTTTCCAACTGTCCGCCATCTTTGTTTGACCTGTGCTGGGACCAGTCTTTCATATAGCAAATTTAAGATACAAAACAGTGTTTTTTCTTCAAACAAGTATTATATTTGTAATATTATTATTTTGTTGGGAGGGTGCATTAACTGTGAAGTAATGCCATAAATAAATTAAGCTCATTATTAACATTAGGGGCCTACTGACTGAAAAAAACATAACATGAATTTTAGGACGATAATTACTCCCACTATTGTCACATGACCATACCATATACAGTGAACAGCTGCAGTCATGGACCGCATGATCTTTTGTTTCTGTGTGTGTGGTGGGGGATTAAACATGCCTCAATGATTTTACTTTTTGCTGTCCAGTGAATAAATTAATTACTTGTGTGCAGTGATATGTTGTTACATTTCATTTCAACTTATTTTCATGCTTATATCCAATTAAGGTTCAAGCACGTTGTCCTGAGCACACACCTCAGCTATCTGGGCTGTCTGTCCAGGACAGTGGGTTAGTGGTTAGTTAGTTAGTGGTTAGTGAAAGAGAAGAGGGTGTAGTGGCCTTACACCTACCCATTGAGCCCTTAAGAACCCGTTTTGGGTTGGAGCTGGTACCGGGCTGCGAGACCTGTACCTACCAGCCTGTAGTCCGATGGCTTAACCACTGTGCCACTGAGGCCGGTTATGTTGTTACAGCTTGAATTATTTATTTTTCCTGTTATGCTTTATCAGTTCTAAATTATTTTTCACGGCATGGTAGATGTTGGCATTGATTGCGATCGCGATTACCGTGTTTGTAATAATTAAAGGGAAAACAAATATAATGAACAAGAAAAGCACAAGTCTATTTGTTGACAGTATTATTGAAATCGATACAACATACAGCTGGACAAAAGATGACTTCGGCTTATACACAAGGCCGATGATTTTGTACTAGATATTTAGGGTCAAACTAAGAGGTCGGCTTCTCCAAGGAGTCGGCTAATACAAAGCAATATACGGTAGTTGCTTTTGATTTTACCTCTCTTTTGCATTCCAGGAATGCAGTATGACTGCTCCACAAATCAAGGAGAACTCCGAACCGATCAACCCCTTGATGTGCATAATCAGAGATGTTAAAGTCTCCAGCAGTCTGTTGCTAAAAAGAAAAAAGAAAAAACATCTAAATGAATAAACTCTCACATGTTTTGGAGTGAATATTTTGTATATTATTAAATGTTTTGCTGATAAATTTATGTATTTTTTTTGCTTTTTTTAAAAAGCTTATTTTAGCACCTAGCAGCCATTTTTGCCAGTTATAACCAATGTAACATCAAAATGTGAGGAGTTAGAAGTATATACATATCATAACTGCCATTCTGTTTTTGAGACATAATTACTGTTTCAAATCATAGAATTTTGGTGCACCAATACTTGCTGTTTCACACTATAATTAAAGCATTTCATATTTTTGTTAAACAAAGAGATGTATATCTTTAAATAGATAAGGTTCCTCATGCTCTACACAGAACTAATAAAACTTGACAGTGATAACAGACAATAAAAATTCTTTCACAAATTAAGGAGGCCTTTTGAAGTGATTGGTGGAAAAATATGAGATCTCGTGGTTTGCGTCCTCGAGTAACTCTGCAACGGGCACATGCGCAGTGGAATGAGAAAGAAGTCTATTACCGAATGTTTACGAGACGAGTCCATTCCCTTGATATTGGTTTCTTGTCTCAACTCTCGATCTTTCTCAATGAACATAGATGCAACTAGCAACAGGTTATTTTCCAGTGTCCTGAAAAATTAGGCATACATTTTCCAACTTCTGTGTAATTGTCAAACAATTGTCTATCATTCAAGTTAAACATAAATGCAATAGTTAGCAAACATTATAAAAGTAAGTCAAAAACAGTCACAGGTTTAGGTACTCTATAGTCAATTTTTAAAAATAAATGGACCCTGTTTTGCATGTTTGAACTAGCCTGTACAGAGTTTAACTGCCCAAATGCATTGAGGTGAGCCTAACTGCATTGTGCTTAGTTGAACAGTGAATGAATGGACTGTATTGTGCACAGGTTACATTATGTACTTCTAAAATGCTCCAAATTATATAAATATTCGACCGAGCAGTCAATTCTTTTTATTTTTGGCTTGTAACTTCTTTTTTTAATTTTTTTAATCTAATTTCTTTTTGACCACCCGATCTAATCAGCGACCAAATTTAATGAGTAAAATTTTCTTTATGAATTATATTAGAGATGCGCATCAAAAGGTTTAGGTACTCTATAGTCAAAGATAACAAAAACACAGGTTTAAATAATCCTGGATTTACACTGTGGTGAGAATTCATTTATCAAGCTTCCACTTTAGTGCTTAATTGTGCCATATATGTTGTGATTCATATAGTCACTTCTTGCAACAGGCAAAAATTAAAACAATTTGTATTTTTCAGTGGTAAGCCCATTCTGTTTTGTAATACTGTGCATCGACTTTTTGGAACAAAAATGCAATATTCTGATGTGTATAGGTAAGCCCGATTTTATCCAAAATATTTTTCATTAATGTAAACATTAACTGATCTAAAATATCATAAAAAGAAAGAACCCCACCCCCACCATCCAAAAATATCATAAAAAGAAAGAACCCCACCCCTACCATCCAAAATATCATAAAAAGTAAGAACCCCTACCCCCACCATCCAAAAATATCATAAAAAGTAAGAACCCCACCCTCATCTTCCAAAAATATATTTAACAAAATTAAATAAGGGTTAGTAGTCACTTTATTTTATCACATTTTAATAAAAGATGACTTCTGAACACTGTTTCAGTCAAATATGACCCACAATACATGCAAAATTCTTGCATCAGTGAGTTTTCTGTGCATTTATGAGAACTACTGAATGCGCATTCAGCTAGGATTCATTACATGCTGGTTCGTAATGATACTTGTCATTTCGTTCACTCTAAAATGTTGTTTAAATCATGAAGTTTTAAAACATGCCATAATGTTGACACCTTAAAACGGATGAATCTTTTTTTCTCTTAACTCTATTTAAGGAAAAAATGCCTAAAATATCTACTGGCCCTCTATTAATTTTGTTGAGTATACCTATCCTTTCACATGTGAACATTATTTTGTGTCTTTATCAAACTTTTAAATGAACATATGCGAGTAAACTCGTATGCTCCCAATGTTATTTTTGTCAATAATTAACCCAGCCGTCTAAACGTTAAAGGCCTTGTTATGAACAGTCCTGTCTGTGGGGAAAATGCATATAAAATATCCCATTCTGCATTTTGGGGTAGAAACAAGGTTTGCTCTCTAATTTTGATCATGTGTCCAAACAATCATAGCTTAAACACCAAACAGCCAAAGTTTAGAATATCTTGAGGTTTGTGTTAAGCAAACAATCCTTTCCTTTTAACCCGTTTAACAAACTTTGCTTTGAAGTGATACATGGCAAGTAAGTTCATATATTGAATTTTTTTTATTATTACCATACTGGGGTTTTTTTAATTTGGGAAGGAAGGAAATGTTTTATTTAATGACGCACTCAACACATATTTTTTACGGTTATATGGCGTCAGACATATGGTTAAGGACCACACAGATATTGAGGGAGGAAACCCGCTGTCGCCACTTCATGGGCTACTCTTTTCGATTAGTAGCAAGGGATCTCTTATATGCACCATCCCATAAACAGGACAGCACATACCACAGCCTTTGATGTACCAGTTGTGGTGCACTGGCTGGAGCGAGTTTTAAATTTGGCATATACTGACGAACACTGGTATTTAAATATAATTTTTCTACAGTTACAAACTTACTTCATGTCATTTAACGCAGCATCATACATTATGTAATATCCACGCTGGTCTTGCACATGGACACGCCCATCACTACTGGAGTAAAAGTCATCATGGTTTTCCACCTCATCAAACTCCACAAACTCTGACTCACTTACTCTGAAAAGAAAAACATTACAAGAGTTGAGAATATTCTGTGCAAAATCATTGTACACTACATAATTTCTTTTAATTAATTATTTTCACTATGGCTTACTAACTAAACTATTATTTGCGATTTTGGACTAAATTAGCATCAGCATCCCAAGGTAAAATATATTTTTTGCTAAGGGGAAAAATGCACTACACTAAAAGATATCTAAAGATTAAACTGGCATATTTATTTGTAGCATTGCATGGTTTGATGTCAACCCAAAACATGATGAGATTGGTGAGAAAAGCTGTAGTCAAATTCAAGTTTTATTTAGCTAAATAAAACATAATAAAATTAAGATTCTTTAAATAAATGTATATGTATATGTATATCCTGGATATTCAATATAGGCAATAGACTAAACATTATTTAGCAAAGGATTTACACAGCTAGTTTTACTCCTTTGCATGGAGTTATATCTCTTTACAAAAATCTCCACATTCCATTAAAAATTGTTTAACACATTCATTTAGAAAATATTACATAGTTACAATATTTTCCTTAGTAGCTTAAAACTAACTCTTCTTATTATTTTAATGTAGATTGACATAATATAAACTGGCACCAGAATGAACATGAGTGAACATGAGAATGTTGAATGATATAACTGATGCGAGGACTCACTTGAAGTCAGCTGGTGTGTTGTGTAGATACGTGTGAGAGCCCAAACCACCTCCTCCACCCACCGTTCCGCTTGTCTCCGTGTGATTGCGGTGATTCTGAGCGCTGTCAAGGAAATAAAATATAAATCAAAACAAACTAGCATGTGACTACCTGATATAAGTGAATTAAAAAAAAACCCAGTATAGCATTATTCAACAATGTGTACAAAAAAAAAAAAGGAAGAGAAGAAATCTAAAATAAAATGATATATACTGAACACATAATTATATTTTTGAAATAATCTAACCAGTCATGTTCAGATATGATAGAAGTGTCATACTGAGCAATATTTTACCTCTTTTTTGTGTAGACGCCTCCTTCATGAGATAGCCCAACATCATTGATCGTCAATGTTCGCTCAATTGACCGAAAATAGTTCAGAATACTCAAGCACTAAAAGAAAGATTTCAAAATAAATTGTACACATAAATATTAAAACTGCATTACAGTTGCTGAAATTATTATTTATAGCCTGAATATAGGACCTAATCTTACTTTTCATCAAATAATTTTTAAATACTTGCGTCATACTAGTCTAGCTATCATAATCCACACATTCAAGTTAGAGCCATAATATCGTTGAATGAAAAGAAAATAAAGAAATCTTTTTGCTTATTAACAGCTCAGCACATTTCAAACTATGGCTATTTGGTGTCTCAGTGTTACGTGGATTCCACTGTCTCCATGGTTTTAGGTGAGTTAAAATACACCAGTGAAAACAATTTACAACTTCATTTAATTCAATACAAACACAGGCATAAAGGCTCCCATTTTTTGTGAGCTGATTTTTGGCCGAATTAAATGAAAATGCTCGAATCTTGGATTGCAACTAATATTGTAAATAGAATGATGATAATAATTGGTGAAAAAATTTCAGGTCAGATAATTTTACCCGAATATCGTTTTTCCTTGAATTTAAAACTGTCTCCCCACCTATGCTTATGAATACAAAATGTATAAAACTCTCACTGTTCTCTGCAAGTCCCTGATTCGAAGGTGACGAAGTTCCAGAAAGGAAAGAAAGGCTCCTTGAATATTCACAGCACTTCCCCGGTCATGTTCCTCTTCATCCAGACCTATCAATAGGACAGACAGTTTTATTAACAATAAAACTCTTAAAACTCATTCACAGACTTTTATCAATTTACTCCATACTAACCTATTCCAAGTGTAGCAGTAAAATAAAACAATCAGGGTTTGATCATAAGCTCGAAATGAAAGTACCGGTACATATGGTAAATATGGCTGAAAAATATTGTCCTAGTCTAAACTGGATTCTGAACAAACCAGAATCTTCTCACAACCGGCCAACTTTCATGGTCTCGAAGTTTCTAAATTCTAAAATGCGACTTTCTGAATACTGATCCTGTCTAAATCGGATAAATATTAAGTCCCCGACATGATCCGGTGTAGACAGCTTTCACTGTAGTTCCATTTCACAAAATGCTTTTCTTTAATAAATTTAAAGTGGTTTTTTTTGTGGGGGTTTTCTCGGGAGGAGTGAGTGGGTGTGTAGGTAATTGTTGTTTTAACTGTTAATCTGGATTACCTAGCATTTGTATTGAAGTCATATAGTCAAAGCTTTCTTTTCGCTTCCGTGCAGTTGCAGATTTAGATGGCCCACTTTCTGTCAGATTTTCATCAAACTCATCAAAACGAGTGTCTTCATTACAACTATTAAACAAATTGAATAAGATCAATACAAATTTATCCTTTCATTCACACAGTGAAGTCAACCAAAAAATTTGATACATGCAATTCTGCTGTTATTCATTCACTATCAAACTTTAAATACAAGATAAAATCCATGCACATGCAGTGAAGTGTGCATTACAATACTACATGCATTGTACATTATTATGTGAATATAAACAATATTTCACAGATTCTCTGTCTATATCAACATGACTAGAGTGCATGCAACCACTATCATTCCACTTAAAATTCTGAAGAAAATAATATGGAGAACACCATTTGCTTTTTTGTGTAAAGTTCAAAAGAACCAAATAAGATTTAATCATTTTCAAATATACAGTTACACCAAGAAAATAATATGTACAGTTTATGGTACTTCCTGAGTATTAACATAATACAGATTCGCAGCGACCGACTTTAAAAGAAATTTGTAAATACTTCAAGAAGCACACTCCTTACTCTTTGTATAGGTCTGGATTTCCGTAGATTTTCCTCCACACATTGCTCGTACTGAAGTGTGTGCGGTGAGAAGTTACCGAAACTGGATTAATCACAGGTGGATTGCACACAAACTTTGCATGATCCTTCAAAGTGTCTTGGACTTGCTTTAAGGTAAACAAATATGCATGCAAACATCCATCGACACAAAACCAACCACATACATGTACATGCAGTAATAAAACAACACCAAAATTGAACAACATCAAGTGTTATTTAATTACATAATACACAAATGATATATTAAACCAGCATTTTGATTGCACTTGGGAGGTTTAGTACATGGAACTGGCAATTGTTACAGCTGTAAAGAGATAGGATAACATTTTTAAAAAACAGAAGGAAATGGACAGAAGTTAAATGTATGATATACATGTCCACAATGCACCACTTACAACACTGCATTGCAAGACACATTAAAAGTAGAAGTCATGATACTATTTTAAATTTTTTATTTATGTTTCGTTAATTTAGCCATTTTGAAAGATGTTTGAATCTAAGTGAAATTTGTGAAAACATGATACAAGACAATCTGTATTTGTACCATACAATCACCTAAATTTAGCATCATATTCAAAATATTACTGCATTGTAATGGATCATTTATTTTACAAAGATCTGAGTGTCAAATGTTTTTTAAGTCCAGACTCGAGACTTTAGCACAGCATCCAGATCATCGGCAAGGCATTTAGTAAAGCCTTCAATCTAGATTAACAAACTTTAAACACCGGCTCTAGATTTAACCCTTGCAAAAATTGTTTTGTTTTTTTATCGTACCATGGTCACAACTAGTAAAAGTTACACATTTGTTTTGTATAATGAAACCACTAGAGCACACTGATTAATTAATAACGTTTGTCTTGTTTAACGACACCACTAGAGAACATTGATTAATTAATCGTTGGCTATTGGATGTCAAACATTTGGTAATTCTGACTCGTAGTCATCAAAGGAAACCCGCTACATTTTTCCTAATGCAGAAATACAAAGGATCTTTTATATACACTTTCCCACAGACAGGAAAGCACATACCACGGCCTTTGACCAGTTGTGGTGCACTGGTTGGAACAAGAAAACCCCCAACCAGTAGAATGGATCCACCAAACTGATTCGATCCTGCAACGCAACCACCTCAGGCAAGTGCTTAACTGACTGAACTAAATTGCGCCCCACAACTAGCGAACACAACAACTACACAGACTGACAAGATCAGTATACCTCGACATCAGAAACCTTGAGGAAGTGAGCCTCAACACGAAGCAGTTCATCAATGATGTTGTCCTGCCTCATCCGAGTCCAGTGCTTCTCCTGCTCCTGGTCTGTCTCGGGTTTCAGCTTTATGAACTGCAGCCAGTTAGAATCTTTCTTCAGAGCGTGGGTAGCGGAACCAGTGGCCCACATATCATCACCAAGCTGTAATGGAAAAATGTGGTTTATAATTTAACACACAAACCTGCTGCTAACTGCAATGTATACCTCATGTGTCTTTTTTTTCTAACATTTCAGACTGAAAAGAAAGGAAAGGAATATTTGTTTAATGACACCTCAGCAGTTTTAAACTGGTTATTTGGAAGAAGGAAGGAAATGGTTGATTTAAACAAAACACTCAACATATTTTATTTACGGTTATATTGCTACTCTTTTCGATTTGCAGCAAGGGATCTTTTATATGCACCACCCCATAAACAGTATAGCACATACCACAGCCTTTGATGTACCAGTCGACGGTGTGGCTATTTGATGTCTGATATATGGTTGTTTTGACACTTAGTCGGGAGAGAGAAAGAGAGAACACCTTTGACACGCATTTTTCTACAAGCAGGACGTTACCGGTACCTACTATTAGGAGATAACCATTTGGAGTTTTTAGATTTGCAGGTGTTATTGTCTATTTGATGCCTGCAAATTTAATTTTTGACCAAACGCCTTAGCCTGAGATAAAAAAATCTGTGGGAATCAAATACACAACAACACCTGAAAACTAAAAACACCACATGGCTATGTCCATTGTAAACTGAAGTGGGTTTTTTCATGGAACTACATGTAAATTTGAATGTGTCATATTTCTTGGGAAAACAAACCCTGACTGTAATCTAACCATAAACCCTTGAACAGTTAGCTTGGCCTGTCCCTCTTTCTAATGATGTCTCTAGATTTGCATTTCATTTCAACTTATTTCTCTGCTTATATCCAAATAAGGTTCAAGCATGCTGTCCTGGGCACATACCTCAGCTATCTGGGCTGTCTGTCCAGGACAGTGGGTTAGTTGTTAGTGGTTAGTGAGAGAAAAGGGTGTAGTGGTCTTACACCTACCCATTGAGATACCTGAGGTGTGTGCCCAGGACAGCATGCTTGAACCTTAATTGGATACAAGCACAAAAATAAGTTGAAATGAAATAAATGAATGTAAGGAACATAATTTGGCAATAAAATGAAACAATGGATGCTCAACAACACCTGTGCATGAATGAATGAAAATAATGGTGTACTACCTCAGTCCTGTCATACAGCTTGAACACCCTCATATGTTCCTGCTTCTGGAAAGCCTGCTTGAATTTCCGGCTGACTGCAGCAAACATCTCCATCTCGTCTGCCGAGTTTTTAACAGACTCAAGATCCTAAACGGTAAGGTAATGAAAACTATTAGGCACCATCTTGAACATGATGAAGTTGAACGTCTGATTTTTTCTAACTATTGACAGGCACAATCATACATCTTAAACATCACTTCTTATTTAACATGTGACTAACATGCCCCACAACACACTAAAAATAATGTATATACATACATACATACATACATACATACATACATACATACATGTACATACATACATACATACATACATACATACATACATACATACATACATATATATTAAATGCTTATAATGATTAAAACATAAAAGAGTAAGTCATACTCACATAACTGATGCCATAAATGTTGATTAGAAAAGCGATATGTGGTTTTAGACTAACAAAGTCATTCACATGTAGTGGCAAACAAAAGCTTTTTTCATCAGATGCCAGTCCACCTCCTGAAAGTACCAGATTAAATCAATTAAGATGTAATTAGCATGTATAACATTTTAGTGGATTCAGCAAGGCCATACAAGACACTAGTTGATGACACTAAATTTACAGAGTTTTCTGCGATTGTTTTTTCCGTGATTAATTGAACACACAACAATGGTTGAACCAAAATGATTGCAAACAATGGTTAGCCAGCCTGTATATTATTGCAATATTTTACTAAATGTAAGTTGTTTTTAGTGTCAGATTTGATGACCTCGCTAAAGTTTTATGTTGCTAATATGTCACTTATTTAGATTTCAGTATGATTTATACAATGTCATGTAGTAAACCCTCGTAATTTTTTTAATTTTATTTTTATTTTATTTTTTTTAAATCAGGGATAAAAATGAATGTACACATGTACATGTAATACTAATTTTTGAAAGTAGAGTAATACTGTGAAATTATTGTCAAAGAAGATAGCCAGGAAATAGTTTTTGGCCGATATTAAATATAAATCAGATTTTGAGTCATGTAATAGTAAAAATACACCATATGATGCTAAATATTATCTGATGCAAACTACATAATAAATTAAAGAAAGAAAAGCCATCATTAGCAAACCTCAATTAATGTTCATGGTCAGAGTACTAAGAACATACATGTACATGTTGGGCATTTAAGGGAGTCATTTCAATAAATCCCACTAATAACAGCTTGGCATAATGGAGTGGGCTAAACTTGAAATATATGTGGTCTTAACAACTATTTTGTGTCAATAAATACAACACAATGATATATGTTTAAATTAACATAAAAATAACATTCACATAACAAACAAAAAAATATATAATTCAGCTAAAAGTGAACCCTTCTCCACCACCCAATAAAAGAAATCTAATAAAAACAAACAATAAAAAAAAAATAAAAAAAAAAAGCAATAACAGGAAAGTGTAAAACAAAACGATTTTTAAAAACTTTATTTGGAAAGCCCAACTTTGTTCACTGCATCAACATACATGTACTACAAATAAAATGACAGATTCTGTTACTTTAACTGAACTACTGTGTTTGTTCTAGGTATTTTTGAATGACAGAGTAATAAGTATCAGGCAATGTTACCCCAAGGAATTACTATAATAATTATGATGGACAATGTAGTGGGGTTACCTCTTAAATGTATTTTAGAATCAGAATACAGCTCTATAGGCAAAAAAGGAGGTGTACTCAATCTCTGCAAAGATTAAAGTGAGGTGTTCCACAAGGCTGTATATTCAGACCATGGCTTATTTTAATAAGGATCAATATGTTTTTTTAAATTGTTACTGTCAATAACACTCATATGGATTTCATTTCTGATGAAAATATATATGTAAGAAATCAAAACAAATTAAATAATGATCTCAAGAACATAGAACTTGTGTCTGCAAAAATAAACAAGCTTTTAATAAATAACAAAAATTCATGCTACTTACTTGGACCCTTAACTGTCATTGGAAAGAAACAAGTCCATCAGTAGATATTAAAAACACAGAAATAACACTATGTATGTTTAGTACCCCAGCGGTCACTCACAACAGAATATTTTCAATATTTTCTCAGTGAGAAATATTCTGCATTGGTCTAATAAACAATACTATTGGACGATTTGCCGCTTACAAACCAATGACCTTATCGGTACTAAATATTACATCATCATGATTTGGCAAACACACAAAATGATGTCATGTAGTTCAAAGAATTCGCGTTTACGGCTCTCTGTTTTTGGTGTTAAATTTGTAACAAAATGTCATTTTAATGCAATACATTATAGATATTTTTGCAGAATAAAGATAACTCTTTTTTTTTTTTTAATTATCTATGAATGTAATTAAACTACAAAGTTGTAGCAATACTCAAAACAGTGCATAATGTGGTTTATAATGTTTCTATACATGTACATGCATGTGTGTCGAAAATAAAGGCTTTTAGAGAAAAAAATAGCCAAGATAATAAATAGAATAACAAACTCAGTACCAGTTATTATCAAATGTATGTCCCTCGTGAAACAATTTTCATTTGTCATTCGCTAAAGCTTGTGACAACTGAAAATTATTTCACTCAGAACATAAATTTTATAATAACTGGTAACTCGTTTATTATCCTCTATTTACAACTGGAATACTACAAGTTGTAAATGCCCTTATGTATTACAAAATTAGTTTAAAAGTACTTATCATTTAACATCACAATACAGAAATATTGTAATGTCAAAACATTGAGCTCATTGTGTTGTTAAACAAAACAAACTTTAAATATACAGACAACATAACTGATTAAAACAAGAAATATTTAAAAACCTCAAAAACATAAAACTTGCGTATAAGTATATAAACAAAATGAACCAGTATACAGTTTAAGTTTGAGTTGTATATGGTGAACAGTTCAAACAAAAAGGAATGGAAACCAATGTTCAGTATTCAGTACCTGAACATTACCGTGAACATAACCACTGAGCAAATGATTCAAACAGCAATTATGTGCTTTTTGTTTTCTTTAAGGGTCTTACTGGAATGAAATGTTTAGAAACCCTGATCTTTGAGTGAGAGACAAACCAGCCAAAAAGCTTAAATTATTTTTCATGAATCTACACTTCCAAGTGCATTCTCCAACTTAATCCATTATTATTAAAAAAAAATTATGTGATTGCTGAATTAACAGCTATGTTGTCTTTTTTAATAAAAAAATATTGGTTTAATAAATAAAATGGCAAAGAATATTTACAAAACTAATAACCCAAAACTGTAGGATTCTTTCAGACCAAAGCTTCTTATTTGTATGAGAATCTGTGACAAATCCACCGAATTGACCAAAATTCACAGAAACCAAAAAGGCTGACATATACATGGAAAGTGGTGGTATAAAATTCCTCTTCACATTCATTCACAAATGAACAGAGGAGTTGTGGTGGTGGAGGGGGGATAGATACAAGTAACAATAACATGTTTCTAAATGAAAACAAAACAAATTGCATGCTACTTACGATGGACCATAAACCGAACTGTCACAAGAAAAAGTAAGAGATTAAAAAAAGAAACTGAAAGTTATTAACTATCTGACATGCAACATAACAATTTAATTTACAGAGTTTGTATTCCTAAAGTATCAGATCAAGTATATACTCTATGGCCTGTCAAAGAACAAGTGACACACTTGCTGACTAGAATTAAGTTTTCTCCCATCCCTAGCCATGCAAGACAGGCATATTCCATGATGTCAGCCCACACAGAATAAATCAGTCTTGCATGATCACGTGACTTCTGTTGTTTGAGCTGATATTAACATTGGGTAAACGGCAAAATAACGTAAGAAATGCTTTTTATATTTTGTAAAAACAAGGAAACCTGCTGTCATAATGAAAGTATACTGTCATTTTCGGTTTATATTTTTAGTATAAACAATTTTGGGTACGATCTTTTTAATGGTTATTTTATTGTAAGATGAAAAAAAAAAATGTAGGTTTTTCACGTTTTCCCAAAATGCTTGTTTTTCATCAACTGGATGGGAGAAAAATAATCCTCCATTATGTATCCATGTGGGACAGGGCTATTCCACCCTCGCCGGGTGCATAATATGATGTCAGGGACTTGGCAAGCCTCGTCCCTGACAACACATTATGTACCCTTTTAGGATATGAAATAAATAAAATACTTTGCCGTTGCTCATTGGATTGAAACAATTTGTAAGATAAATGGTATTTAATGACCACTGATGTATAATTCTCTATTTATTCCACACCCATTGTTTGAATCAACTAATTAAAGCAAAGTAATAAACTTTTACTAGCAGTTTATTATGCGTCACATGACCTACCCCTCAACTTTGACTATATTTTCAATTGCGTATTATATTAATTATGTTGTTATTTTCAATACAATATATAGAAATAAAGTTTTGGACGTCATATAAGAATTCTGTATGTCATACTGCAAAACACTTACATGTGTACTTGCATTACTTGAGCATATCGAAAGTTAGGCAAAAAGATTTGTTTTCCTCTCTTCTTTTTAAGTTGCAGGCAGAACAAAAATAACAGGTTAAAGACATTAGGTTAATACTGTTTAGACTGAATGGGGGGGAGGGGGGGAATTGTCATTGGCAAGACTATTTGAGTTCCTCATACCTATCTTCACAGGATTACGGTTCACAATTTATGTTATTAACCTGGGCACAGTTTTACATAGCAATCTTAGTGCTAAGATCACTTACCGTATATCGCTGTGTATTAGCCGACTCCATGCATTAGCCGACCCCCTAGTTTCACCCTCCAAATCGGCTTTAAACTTATAGACCTTGTATATAAGCCGACCCCCCTATATAAAATTAACCAAGTCAGATGTCTGTGTGGTCTACAAAATGACAAAGTACATCTGCTTTCAAACGTCATTTGTCACAGCAAACTTATCCGGAAGCAGTAGCCGATTTCTATTTATAGAAACGGTGTCCGGTTAATTTATTTCTCGTAAAATATAAGTACCAAGATAGCGAAATATACCTAAACATTCTTGATTGCAACCACACGTTAAAAACACATTGACTGTTTGCATTGTTGATTGTGCTAATCGGTCTTTTCATTACTAGTCGGCTATACCCTACCATACCCAACCACCCGTGTCGATTAATCCCAAGCCGACAAACAAAACAAATGAAGCTGGAACAATTAACGTGTTCACCGGTTTAGTAAGCAGTTTTGTAATGACACGTGACCTGCGAAGTTTTCCGAAATTGTTTTGATCGGTCACCATTTATTGTTGTTTAAACAGATAAATATTACTAAATAACTTTTAAACACCAACATTTATTAAAGATGAACATATATATACAATTTTAATATCTTTTATTTGTAATAGCTTGTGTTAAAATGCAATATTGAACCTTTATGAAAGCGGAAATGCAGAGCACAATAATGACAATAGATCAAGTCAAGCCGTGACGTCACTATTCTAACTTTACATTTCCAATAAAATGTTGACTCCTTAGATAAGCCGACCCCAGCCTTTGACTTGATAAATTTTGTATCAAAAAGTCGGCTAATACACAGCGATATACGGTAAGTGAATATGGTGATCTTAGTGCAAAGATTGCTTTGTAAAAAACAGGGCCCTGGTAACTCTTTATTTCACATGTCTAATTACTACTACATTAACTGCAATTGGTGTTTACCAGCAGCAGCAGCAGCGTTTAACATAGCGAGTGAGCTCAGTGGCAGTGGGTTGCTGGATACGAGTGCTGGGTGAATCGGTGGTGGAACAGGCACTGGCGTCGGTGAAGGGGCTGGCGACGCAGAACTTGGTCGTGGTGACAGTGATCTGCCAAAAAAGTCACTGGCTTCCTCCTGATACTCAGTTTGGGAATCATCAAGTTGTTCCTGAAAAATAAATCAACGTCATTTGACAGAGTTTTTCACACTTGATTATATGATAAAATGTTGCATCTATAAACACACAAAAGAGCAAACAACAGAAAACATTATTGATATTATAATACAAAATTATGGTATTTCCCCTTCATTCTCTTATTTCCACAATATCAGGGGTTTAGATCTCACTAATTTGGGCACAACAGGCTTTTTGTCTGTTCTGAACACACTGAGGTCTTTTTAATTAGGGTTTCTACCAGATGGTAAAACGGGTATGACACCATACCCAAATTTTATTTTTTTAAAGTTAATTTTTCACAAAATTATTTACTCTTATCATTACTGGATGATTTTCTTAACCCTAACCCTAAATTTAACCCATTTTCTTTCTGGGGGAGGCCCCCATACCTCCTGTTGACTGTGGTTGCATTCAATTCCATAGTGCCATACCCAAAAACAAATTTCTGGCAGAAACACTGTTAATGCAATTATGTTCATGATAGCTGGTAAAGAGTTGTATATACATGTATTCAGAAATGCATTTCAAGTTATTTTAATCTAAATTACAAGTCAACACTCCATTGATTTTGAGGTTAACATGTTTGTACTTAATTTGGGATTGCCTATTTTGTGCATACTTATTTATTGTCTCAGCTTTGGTGCAATCTAAAGCCCTGAATATTTATAGTTACCGTCTGTTCTTCACTTAATGAGTTTGTTTTGTTTAACAAAACCACTAGAGCACATTGATTTATTAATCATCGGCTACTGAATGTCAAACATATGGTCATTTTGACACAGTCATAGAGAGGAAACCCGCTACATTTTCAATTAGTAACAAGGGATCTTTTATATACACCATCCCACAGACAGGATAACACATAGCCTTTGATATACCAGTTGTGGTGCAGTGGCTGGAATGAGAAATAGCCCAATAGGCCCACCGACGAGGATCGATCCTGAAGCGACCGTGCATCAGGTGTGTGCTTTACCACTGGGCTACGTCCCGCCCCCATTCTTCATTTAAAGCAGCCAGATCCTAGTTGTCAATGTATGTACTTCTTTTTTCCACAAATAAAATTAATTTTGAGCTACTACAAACACCAGGCTGACCAGAAACACATCAGACTTGCCAAAATTGATCATTTAAACAAAATGTTTTAAGTAAAGAATAAGTTTAACGGCGAAAAATGTACAATAGTTATCAATAGTTTACACTGCTAAATAACAGGTTAGGTCAGGTTATAGGTTTTAATGTGACATTCAGAATAAGCTGTTGTATTGGATTGGATTGGATAACATATTAACATATCTATATCCAATTAAGGTTCAAGCACATTTCTCCCGGGCACAATCTCTGACTTCGCCAGTGGCTGTGTCCGGGACAGAAGGGGTAGAGTTGAAAATGGGCAGAATTTAAAAAATTGCAATTAGTAAAAAAGTTAATAGAATTTTTTTTAAATTAAATAAAAAGTTACAAGCCGAAAATAAAAATAATTGACTGCTCAGCTAAATATTTATATAATTTGGAGCATTTTAGAAGGACAGTCCAAAAATAAATAAGAGAAAGAAGAGATGATCAGACTATTTAATAATATTAAAAAACAGAGAGTAATTTCGACATAAAATTTTGAACGAAGGTCTAAACGTTTAAAGCCCGATCTATAAACTTATTCAATGTTGCTGACAGTTGCATTCAGTAATAGAGAATGTACGAGGAGGTGTAGATTCATGAAAAATAAATCACGAGCCACGTAAAGGCGAGTTAATTATTTTTCATGAATCTACACTTCCGAGTGCATTCTTCAAGTTTATCTATTATTCATTACAACAAATTATGTGATTGCTGAATTGACAGCTATGTTGTCTTTTTTAATAAAAAATATTGGTTAAAATGGCAAAGAATATTTACAAAACTAATAACCCAAAAGTGTACGTGTTTACAGTGTACAAGTTCTGTCAGTAGTGGGTTCGAATCTCTGACCTGAATGCACAAAAAGTTCAAATTGCATTATTTCACAAGTGTTGATTCTTAAAATATAATCTACACCTAGAACAATTGTGTGACATCACAGGTATGGATGTTCATCTCAATGCATGTAAATATTCTAAATATAAAATTATACAAATAAAAATTAAAAAAATCAGTCAAAAGCATTCAGTTGAATTAATTTTTTTTTTTAAATTCACATATATTGTGATGAACATCCATAAGTGCAAATACAAACCAAGTTTTATATACATAGGGCTTATAGTTTGTATTACATGAAGCTAAATATGAAACTTTAAAACTGAACTATAGTCCATCCCACAGGGAATGTCTTTTTTCATACTATGAAATTTACTACAAATTATTTATTTCTGATCTGATTGATTTGTAAATTGTACACAAAAATATTTTTTTTGTTGTTATTTCCAAAACACTTTTATTTTTCTTATTACGTCAAACCAAACTGAAATTATTTACAAAATACATTTTTACAGAATGATGGGACAGACTATAAATGAAAATGTTGACAGAAAAGCAATATTTATATCTCACCCTTTTACTCCATAAAGGCGAGAAAAAAAAAGGAAAGAAAAAAAAAAAGAAACAGAAAAACTAAGCAATCTTGATGGAGATGTTGCAGAACATTTATTTCACATAGATTAAATAAACAGTCATAATAATTAAAAACAAGAAACACACAACAAAAACAATCATCACACCCATCATCTGGGGTGTATACCGGTTGTTAAAATGGTATTTTTATACACTAAAAAATTAGAAACAAACAACAATAAAATATGATAAAACAAACCAAAAGAACCCAACAATTTTTATGTATTTAAGATTATCGAAATGTGCTAAAAATGTTAGATTTTTAAAAATATTATGGAATCTTAGGCACATGACTCAAAATGAGCAGTATTTATAAATATATATTAAAAAAAATATGACCTTAGTTTTACTTTCAAGAAAGGAAAAAAGATGTAGGTCTGTAATTATGATTCCCAGAGTTAGTCAAAACTGGTGCTTTCTACTTTTCTTCATTTTACTTGCCAATGAAAACAATAATTTTGTAAGACCTTTTACCATTTATGGTTATTTTATTCCTACAAGAAAATCCACCATTTGGATTGACTTTCTTAGGTTCAGAACAAAACTTCTGACTCACTTTCTGTTCAACAGGCTTCAAAAATTTCCTCTTCTTCGTGATTCTTTGTAGTATCTTGCAATATTATACACATATATATATATATACACATATATATATTATAAACAAAGATTTACTTTTGAAAAAGGCAGGGAAAAAAGTACAGCAATTTAAAACAAAGCACCCCACATTACATTACATTACTATACAGACCAAACCAAGACATGGTTCACATTAAAGAAAATGTTTTTTCTGTGGGTTTTTTTTTAAACTGTTAAATCTATTTTTAATTTCTTCCAGATCACATTCAAATGCAGACATTATGTAGTGGGCAATTGAATCCAACTGCAGAATGCCCAAACATTATTTTTGTGAAATGTGTGTTGAAATGATCAAAATTATGTTATTCTGAATTTGTCTTCTGCATCTTATTGCCAAACTGTTTGAGAAAGACTTTGTCAGTTGTATATGAAGTAGATGATATCTGTTGATAAATACTCACACATTTATTAAGAAATGTAGTTCTGTTTGTATTATGCATTAGTAACCTATGATATTTATACTTCACTAAGTTCTATGTTTTGGAGATGTTTTTATTACCAAAAAATTATAAAAACTGTTACAACTTCATATAATTTATCTTCTTTACTATGTACACAAGGTTTAAAAAACTGTTTATTGCCCTGCTAACATTTATTATCCATAATATTTTAGGGTGCAGAATATAACATTGCATCTAAGATAAATTAAGTTATGAAAGTACAGAGCTGTTAACCCATAAAATGTCAATTAAGGCATGAAATTCACACTAAAGTTGTGGTCTAGGGATGCAGGTACATGTACCTCATTAAAATGTTTTTGTCTTTTCTGTTTATGAACAAATGTAAACTAACAAATAATTTTCCAAGTGAAAAAAGAAATTAAGTATACTGAGTCAAATTAAAAACTTTACAATCTAAAATTTGAATAAAGTTAATGAGTGTTGAAAGAAGGTATTTTTCAGGAATAAATATTATAATGGCAATATCTACACTCCATTTGAAGCCCATCACAGCCCACGTGACCCGATCCATAGCACGTGCACAGCACCATTGAGGCAAAAGTCTTTTTGCATGTGTCACTGGTCGTGTGACTATAATAGCACACGTGTTTTCATCGTTACTTACTCACAGTAGTCTGATACGACGAAAAAACACATAAAAACAATATTTGTTAAAACCTCTTTCGATGCCATGCCTCACAAATGTGCAGCGTGAACGTGCCGTCGGTATGTTGCATGCAGGAACGTCAGTAGATGATGTGGCAAGGAGGTTGGGTTGCAGTCGACTGGCAATTTATAATCTGCGGACACGAGTACAACAAACGGGCACCACAGCTGATCGCCCCCGACTGTCATATTGTGTTAAGTCACCTCCACAACCATTTCATGACAGCTACAGCAATCAGTAATGAACTTTTCAGACGTTGGGTGTCCGCTCAAATGATCACAAATCGGCTGTGAACCACTCACCTCCACGCACAGTGCCCATATGTTGAATCCATTTTGACCCAATTTCATCGACGTCAACGTCAACTGTGAGCACAATGCCACTTGCGATGGACTCAGAGGGAATGGAATAGAGTCATGTTTAGTGATGAATCAAGATTCACACTGTGATTTGCCGATGGCAGGCAGAGGGTTTGGCGACGACGCAATGAACATCATGCTCAGTGTTGTGTCAGTGAAGTTGACAGATTCGGAGGCAAAAGTGTAATGGTTTCGGGTGCTTTCTGTGGAAATGGATGTTCTCGACTTCTTGGCATCCGTGGCAACCTCAATGCTGCTGCATACCGCGATCAGGTGCTGACCCAGGAACTTGTGCCCTTCATGGCAGCTTATGGTCCAGGCCTGATCTTTCAGCATGACAACGCCAGACCCCAAAGGCCATCTTGACATGGGATTACCTGAGGAAACGCGGGCATCAATGTCATCAATTGGCCTTCAAGGTCGCCCGATCTGAATCCCATCGAGCACATCTAGGATATGTTGGAAGATGCCTGTGCACTCTCAGGAACCCTCCAGACTTAGCAGGAACTTAGGAATTAGGAACAATGGCGCCGTATCCCTAATGCAGTCTTTACACGCATCAGGCAGTTAATGAGGAGGCGTTACCTTGCAGTTGTATATACACATGGAGGGCATACGTGCTACTGAACCTGTGATTTCATTAGACGACCCTGCTTGTGAATTATCATTTTGACTGTTTGTGGTTTTGAGGAATGCTGTGGGTGCATCGAACAGATTTTTGACTCAACATTTGTTCCTGTTCTTTCTTTGGACGTCATACAATAAAAAAATACCATATTTAACATGTTCTTCTGTCATATTTGCTAATTAGCCAAGATGAAACGGTTGTGAAGTTTTTAATTTGACTCAGTAATAAATATTTAGGAAAGGAAGAGAATATTTGTTTGATAACACCTCAGCACATTTATAACTACCACAATTTCATGACCAATTGTTATATTATTGATGACTATTATTGTTATATTAAGACTCGTTCTGGGGTGGGGGAGAGATGCTGTCATCAAATAGGCTACTTCTAGTAAAAAACAACTAGGTATCTTTGAAGTGCACTTTTCTATTGACTGGATGGTACATATCACCAGTTGTGGTGCACTGGTATTGTTATTAAAAAAAAAATATATATATGATGTATTATTTGTATATAATTAAGTAACTGGACGTATAACTGTTACTATACAAAAAAAGCCTTTTCTATGTTTACCGTTATGATGCATCCTGCTAGTCTTGCCAAAAGTTGTGTTAAGCTAAAGTTTGTTTTGTTTAACAACACCACAAGAGCACATTGATTTATTAATCATTGGCTATTGGATGTCAAACATATGGTCATTTTGACACAGTCATAGAGAGGAAACCCATTACATTTTTCCATTTTTTTTAGCAAGGGATCTTTTATATGCACCATCCCACAGACAAAAAACCACTGCAAAGAAACAGATTAATAGATTAGTTAAATATGTACACAGATCAAAATAATACTCACTGACTCTGAACGAGAAGATTTTATATCTGCAACACTTAATAGATCTTTGTGTGTAACAGGCAGCCATTGTATGATCTAAAGAGAAAAATAATTTAAACAATTAAAAAGTGGGAAAATGCGATATCATTAACCTAATTAACTAAGCATGGTGTTATTTGGAATAACAATACGAAAATTCATCATGAATTCCATGTTTCTTATTTATCACCCTCAGGCTGTTATATTCAATGTGATTTCTGCCCCCCCCACCACATTTTTTTTTTCTATGATCAAAATCTATTTCTGGCAGGTCAGGTCTGAGGGTTTTACATGCACATTCAGAGCAAGCTGTTGTAGCACACGCCTATCCTCCTCCCGACCAGGACAAGATATTTCTGGCCTGGATTCAGCCGTTACATCATTGTCCTTTGCACCTGTCTAGGACTGACGGAAGAGTTAACAGTAGTAAACAAATTGCACCCATGACAGGTGTGCACTGCAACAGCTTGTTCTGAATGTGCTCATGAAACAACTTGAACCTTTGCACACTACACATCACTGGCAATAGGATGGTTTTGTATATTATTGCAAAAATACTCGAAATTAACTGCATGTTACTTTTATTTTGTAAGTGTATAAAGTGAATGTTTACCTTCATATACTGGTTGAACTTCTTGACAGAATGAAGATGACAGACCAGCCACCTGAGGTATATACGTAGATCCTCCATCTTGAGCACACTGATGGGCGTCTCATTCCCCGAGAACAGGAATTCCCTTGCTACCGACAGTCTCTGAGCACGCTGCATATTGTCATGGTATTCCGCTAATATCTTACTGCAAAAGGAACAGAATGGTTAACTAATCAGCACTTCATGTTTTTATAAGAAAGAAAATAACTGCAAAAAAGTTAAAACTGAGTAGTCATACCAATAAATCCCTGGCGATTCTAACCACCAGTTTCTTTACTAAGTGTAATGTTCAGTTACATGTAGTGAATACATAACAAGCCCACTCACACTGAAAAGAATTTACTTTTAGTCAAATTTCAAATATGGAGAATATGAAAATTATTTTAAAAAGGTCTTTCTTTTTTTGTTAAAGTTGATTACCCAAATACTAAATCTAGCTGAATGTTGCTGCCACTTTGTATAAAAACTAGCAACTGACTAATTTGGAGGGGTTGGGTTTAGCTCAGTTGGTCGAGTGCTCCACTGAGGTGCTTGCATCGCAGGATCGAACCACCTCAGTAGATCCATTCAACTGATTACCAGTGCACTATATCTGGTCAAAGGCTGTGGCATGTGCTTTCCTGTCTATGGGAAATTGCATATAAAAGATCCCTTGCTACTAATGGAAAAATGTAGCAGGTTTCCTCTGATGATTATGAGTCAAAATGACCAAATGTTTGACATCCAATAGCCGATGATTAATAAATCAAGGTGCTCTAGTGGTGTTGTTAAACAAAACAAAGTTTAACTTTTTGACTAATTTTGAAATGAGCAGGGGGATTCTTGTCACTGTAACTTTTGTGTTGATATTACAATGTCCAGGCTCAATGCTTATAAACGTTAAAGAGTCCAGTCTCAAAACTAACATGGTGTGTGACATCATTAGAGATAGTTTTATAAGCATGGACAGAGAGTCAAGCCAACAGTCACAAAGCTAGTTTAGATGAAGCTTAATTTGAAGTCAAAGAGTCTTAGATCCACCTGTGTAAGATTACTGTGTCACAAACCTCCATACATGCATTCTTGACTATCACATTGAACCAGAACCACAATGTATTAAAGAAGTGATTTTTAACATCTCTTGTGCTTTATAAAATATACAAAATGTTACAGCCATCAAATAAATTACTGTTCTGTTTATTATAATTATTGTTTATTGTTATTCACAATAATCTGAACACTTTTCAAGGTAAAAGATATGCTATATCCAGAGTTATCTTAACTGGAAAACACCAATTGTTTATCTAAATTAATTCTGCCCATTTCCAACTCACTCCCACCCACCAACTCCCCTTTCAGTCCCAGACACAGTCACTGGCAAAGTCAGAAATTGTGCCTGGAAGAGACATGTCTAAACCTTAATTGGATATAGGCAACTTAATATGGTATCCTATTACCTATCCTATCCTGAAAAACAGTATTAAAAAAGTATTAATATTATGTCTTATAATACAAACCTCAATTTCTCCTTGTATAATGGGTACATAACCTCAATGGTAGAAGTGTGTTCACAAAACCGCTTCCAGCGCAACATGTGTGAATGGCGACTTTGAACCAGTTGTTGAATTCTTTCAGTAAAATGCTGCCAAAGCAAATATATTATGCATTAAAAATGTGGTACTCACTTTCCAAAAGCAAAATTAAAAACAAAATATTCAATATATAAGTAGAAATATACTATGGTCTGTTTCTGCATGTTTATTTATAAACAGTTAAGTAAATCATAAAATGTAAAAGTTACATTACATCTTTAGGATATAAGGAAATTCTAATCCTTGAAGTAAGAAAGGAATATTTGTTTTATGAAACAAAGTTTGTTGGGTTTAACAACATCACTAGAGCACATTGATTTATTAATCATCGGCTACTGGATGTAAAACATTTGGTAATTTGGTAATAAACCAACCAGCAAAAAGGATTATATGCAACAAACTGTAGTAATAATTTATTGTATTATATGTAATTATTAATACCTGTGAATACAACTGAAACTATCGAAAACTACAGTCCTTCACATCATTCTATTAAAATGGACTCATGATGTCCGAGTTACCGATGTCTGCTAAATCTGTAGACGTGTAAAGCTTTTGAAAATAAGCCTTATGTCATTCAATTAAAGGATAACCTTCCTGTAACCAAACCTTCTGGTTTATGGTATGTGGTAAATGCGCAGGACAGAAGTAAATACCAGTCATAGAATGATTAGATGGACAGTGATATATATTGAATAACAGATTTAATAATATTTTATAAAGACATATTTTATTAAATGTACATGTATTTGTTGTTTTTAATAATAATTGCAATTTCTTAATTATTTAAATATTACTATTAATCTGTATTTTTCTTATGTTATGGCAAAAGGCAAATTATCTACAACAGCAAATTCAACATAACGACAAAGGCAGGGCCGTAGCTAGCAAAAACAAAATTACTGGTTATTGATATTGTTGTTTTAAGTATTTAACCTCCCTGAAATGGGTGCAAAATGGGGGGGGGGGGGGGGGGGCCTGCCCTGAACTCCTGTCTTGCACCTTCAATCCACTTTCGTTCCAAGAATCATCTGCCCCCTTACCCCCCCAAAATTCTAGCTATGACAAAGCAAGTTTCACAGGTACGAATGTGGTAATTGTAACAAGGTCTGACTATATGCATATATATATATATACTCTTCAAAAGAAGAAACGCAAAACCACATTGTCGTAACATTTGGAGAATTGATTTAATTATTGAATGGTGAGTCCGATAATTACCAAATATTGCAGGATTGTTCACAATTCACTCTAGTCCATTGTGAGTAAGTGATAGGACACACCACCAAGGTCAAGGTCATCTGGAGTCAATACCGGGTGTGGCCTCCGCGTGTGTTGACAACTGCCTGGCACCGCCTGCCCATTGAAGCAACCAGAGTACGGATGACGTCCCGGGGGATGGTGGCCCACTCTGCCTGCAAGGCTGCTGCCAGCTCGGGCAGGGTCTGGGGCTGTGGTTGTCGCTGTCGGAGGCGTCGGTCCAACTCGTCCCATAGATGCTCAATTGGGTTCAAATCCGGTGATATCGATGGCCAAGGAAGGACATTAATGTTGTTGTTCTGTAGGAAAGCCGCTGTGAGACGTGCTGTGTGAGGCCTGGCGTTGTCATGTTGGAACACTGCGTTGGCGTTGGCCATAACTGGAATGATGTGTGGCCGGAGGATCCGGTCAATGTAGCCCTGTGCATTCAGTTTGCCCTGCACGTGGACCAGGTCAGTTCTGCCAGTGTGTGAGATGGCTGCCCACACCATGACACTACCCCCGCCGAATCTGTCCACTTCCTGCACGCAGTTTGCCGCATAACGTTCACCACGACGCCTATACACGCGACATCTTCCATCATGACGTCGGAGCAGAAATCGGGACTCGTCACTGAACCACACCTGTCTCCATCGCAGTTGAGGCCATTGTCGATGAATCTGGCACCACTGCAGTCGGAGTCGACGGTGTTGTGGTGTTAAGATGACACCTCGAACTGGATGTCTGGCACGAATTCCTACCTCACGTAGGCGGTTCTGTACGGTCTGGTCGGATATCCTGCGCAAACCTGGTATTGCTGCGGCAGTAGTCAATCGTTCCCGAAGGTGGCGTACCCGGATGTAGCGGTCCTGCCCGGGGGTAGTGACCCGTGGTCGACCGGATCTAGGGAGATCACGTGTTGATCCATGTTGCTGGTAACGGTCCCACAGTCTGGAGATGGTGCTTGGGGACACATGGAATGCCCTGGCAACGGCCGTTCTGGATTCGCCTGCGTCTAGTCGGCCGATGGCATTGTTTCTCTGCGGTTCACTGAGACGTGGCATGTCCTGGATTGTCAACTGTCGGCCAGATACAGAGGCCAGGCAAGCGAACACCCTGCACTTTTATACTGTCGGTGTTCATGTTGCACGTGCAGACAACGCACGTGCAGTGGTGACATGGTTTGCACGTGGCTGCGTTTTTGCGAATATTCACATTTTGGAACTTTATTGTACAGTAGCTGCGTTTTATCGAATGTAACCGTGGGAATGTGTTTGGGACATGCAATGACCTTATATTCACAAAGCATGAACCGGTAGGAAACATAAAATCGGAGTTATAACCCATTTGTACCCTTTTGCGTTTCTTTTTTTGAAGAGTATATATATATGCATACATATAGATATATAGATATAGATCTCTATCTATAAATAAACTAAAAGTATGGCTTGTTCCCCATCCCCTACTATAGAGACTGTGAACCTACTCCAGATATTGTTCATACGGGCCTGTATACATATATATATATATATATATATATATATATATATATATATATATATATATATGTGTGTGTTTGTGTGTGTTTATCTATATTATAGATGATATAGATTGTGACACACCTTTTATTATTTCTGTAGTTATCCTGCCGCAACCGTTTTTTGTATATGTGTGTGTTTGTGTGTGTTTATCTATATTATAGATGATATAGATTGTGACACACCTTTTATTATTTCTGTAGTATCCTGTCGCAACCGTTTTTTGTATATGGCCTATGTAGCGCATGTACCAATACCAGGATATCAAACAAAGTTGTGAGTGGCAGACACACACTTTTCATTATTTTATATATTTATTTATCATTAAAAAAGCAATACAGTATACTAATACAGTGTATGTCAGTTTTTTAATCCCGTCAAAATATTCCTGTGAAGTAAGATGGAAATGTCCTGTGTGACAACCAATCGGTTCATGTAGGTCTACGATTTGTGTAGCGGTTAAATCAAAACCTGAATATCACAATAAGTTGTTTTTTTTTTATATATATATATTTATTGTATAAATTGTCATATTAATATCACTCTTTAATCCATTAAAACATATTCCACTGTATCAATTAGCCACGAATCACCTGACCAGCTACCGTTCTCAGCAGCCACAGTTTAGCCACATTGAATAGATTTGCTCTCCAGAAGTATAATGTAGGCAAGAGGCGTAACTCACTCAAGGGAGGTAAAACTCTTTTCGCACAGGACTATATCAATACTTAGTCGAGATTAAGAGAGAGAGAGAGAGAGAGAGAGAGAGAGAGAGAGAGAGAGAGAGAGAGAGAGAGAGAGAGAGAGAGAGAGAGAGAGAGAGAGAGAGAGAGAGAGAGAGAACATATTTCTGCAGAAGTCAAGAGTCAAAATAACATGACACCAAGAATGGATGAGTAATCACTCATGCTCCCTTCTATATTTTCCTGCAAGGTTTTAGGAGGGTGGCAAATATATTTTATTTGAAACTTCCCATGATTGCTTGCCGAATACCACTACAGTAGAGTCATTTTCAACTCACCTTGATTTTGCACCTGGCGAACAATGTTAACTTGTATTTTGTATACCACTTACTTGATGCAACAACAGAGAAATATTCTGTGCTGTGTATTCCTGTTGTGTTGCATTCATCATTTCTTCTTTCATCTGTTCTGCTTGAATAGCTAATGGTCTTGCCTCACTGACCTAAACACAAAAGTTACATGTTAGCATGACTTCTTGATTTGAGTTAACTCTCCAGTTTGAACAAACCTTTCTTAGATCATGTAACTAGTTATTGCTTAATATCAACAAGTATGATATTATATTTAATTAATAAAACTGTTAAATGTGATGGCTATTATATATAACGGGCACAGCCATTTTGTTCCTTTCCAGTGAATATGCCCTCTGGAGAGCCGGTGGTTACATAATACATAACGCGTAACGTCAGGAATGAATCTTAGAACCAGAGAAACAAGTGTATCTGGTTTTTGCGGGATGATAAAATAGGCATGCACTGGAATGTTCTGTAATAATATCCATCCCAGTAAGCCAACAATAAGTATATATTATTTTTCAATTAAAAATAAACCACCAGTCAAAGTGGCTACACAACAAGTCGAAATAATTGTACCATGTTTTGTCCATGCATTAAAATGCATTAATACTGAAATGATACACGGAGTGTGTCTTAGTTAAATGGTCTATTCTGCTAGTTGTCTGCGATTCCTGACCAGCCTCGGTGGTGTTATGGTCAACCCATTGGACATATAAAGCTGGTAGGTACATGGTACACAGCCTGGTACCGGCTCCCACCCAGAGGGTGTTTTAACGACTCAACGGGTAGGTGTAAGACCACTACAACCTCTTCTCTCTCACTAACAACTAACCCAATGTCCTGGACAGACAGCCCAGATAGCTGAGGTGTGTGCCCAGGACAGCGTACTTGAACCTTAATTGGATTAAGCATGAAAATAAGTTGAAATGAAATGCGATTCCTGATTGGCAGGTGTATATTTGATAGGTAACCAGATGAGCCAATTAATTACCATTGTCTAGACACAAAAATACATACTGGTATTGTGTAATAAGCTGTCACCACAAAAATGTTAATGGACATGGTTTATTACTGTAAATAGTTCTGTAAAACTATTGATTTCCCATAAAAAATCACAGAACTGACCAATTACGTAGTCCGAAAGAAAAGAAAATTATCACTTGAGTATCGTGGGTTGTCGTTTTTGCTCCAACGTAGAATACCAATAAGCCTAATAATGTACATTTTTCTTTTAGATTATTTAACAGAGAAAAATACTATAACCCCATTCTGTTCCGTTAATGCAACATGAAAAATATTTAGTTAAATAGTCAGGTTGATCAAAGAGAAGTGCCTTGTCGTAAATTACTGCTTTTGTTTACACTGCGCATACAGGAGTTGATCAGAGCTGACGTCACTTCGCCCCAAGCTAGAGTACCAGACGTCTTAAAGATAAAAGAAAATGGATGCCCCCAGTTAGCAGAAATAATCACGTTTTTTTATTAACTCTAAAATTACACGTTTTTCATTTGTTAAAGTGTTAATATGTGTTGGAGGTTCGGGTAAGCATCTTTCCAACACATAAGGGTCATGTTTGAGTTTACTCTCCCTTTAATAATTGCAAGATTTCATAAATTTATTCAAATACATGCTATAATAATTAACTTTATGCAACAAATGACTTTAACATTTGAAAATAAATATCACCCAATATAAAGGGTTTTGAGAGAAAACTATTAACCTTCTGACTACTGCAGGCGAGATATCTCGCCCGACGTCACGTCAGTCGATATACTGTACACTGTATACAGTGCATTCCCCAATTCATATTTCCCGCCATTTTGCACACGACACTCACCGGAAACGGAAATATAATTAAAGAAAAAAGATTTTTTTTCAAAATGGTGGTTTTTGTTTTGATTTTTTCAATTGAAAATACCTTGAAATTTTGAGTTCAAAAAGTGGTTTTCGGCAAGTATTTTCGCTTGACAACAATGGCGGCACGTCGCGGTAATTTTCAGGGATCGATAGCTGATTATAACAGCTAATTTGATAATAAATTTGATCGTTTTACCAACAACGAAAATTACCAAATATTGCAATATGAATCGTAATTCGGGTTTAAAAAAAATTCTGGTCAGAAAACCACTGTTATCGGGAATAATGGACATAAATACTGGACAGCTGGCCACAAATGCCCGTAAGTAAACGCAACTTTTCCGATTTTTTGCCTAATTTTAATCACCATTAGCCGATTTAAAATAATAAAAATTACAAAAAAAGACACGAAAATAATACTTACCGATTCATATATGAACTTTATTTCATGTATTTATGAAACATTTAAGTGAATATATGTGAGTAAAAATTATAAACTTGTACCCACTCAACGTGGTTTTTGTTCAAAATTAATCCAGTAGTCTAAAGGCTAAGAGAAAATTACCTCCAGTGCTCTCTTTAGAATAAGTTTCCTTTCAGTTCGAAAATGAACAATATCTTTTGGAAGTGGAAAAGAGCTGAAAAAAAGGGAGAAAATTTCTATAACTAGTTTACTCATACTGGAAGATATGTAAACAATTAAATTACAGTATAAATTACAGTACTGTTAAATCTGTAACATTGCCTCCTCATCCTGATATTTTAATAATGTAAGTTAAGGTGATAATTCGAGGTGAGCTGTAAGTGGTCAATTTCACTAAAACTGTATTTGCATGCGACCAAAATTGTAAATAAAATTTTAAGAAAACAAAAGAAACCATGCTGCATACAGGAAGAAAACAAAAGTTCAAAATTAATTCTAAATGCTTAAATTAAATTTTTAAAAATATACATAAAACTGAAGTTTGAACAATTTGGCAATATTATCTAAAATAATGTCCCATTAAACATTGAATCAGTGGGATAGTCATATCTGGCCATCAAGAGCAGTTAATTAGCCCAGTGGTATAGCAACAGTGAGTAAACCTTGAGTGGGCAGCAGGTATTCATGGGTGACCAAAAAAGGGCAAGTGCAGCACCCAACACCTTTCGATTCCTCTACTGCATTAGAATGTATTTTTTATCTATACTTGTCAAAACTATCTTTATAAATGGACGTATTTGTAATGTTTTAAACTAAATACATCAGTGATTAATTTGAAACTGATTTTTAGTTCCATGCATCAATTGCAATTATTTTTAAAAATATACAAGATCATGGACAAACATTGTTATGTCAACCTCTGTAATCTCAAGAGCCCAGGATATTTTATTTCAAACCACTGATATTTTGAGCTTGTTCATTCAACATTGAGATACCAAAGTTTGACTGTTATATGTATACATACGTTACTGTGGCTTCTTCCATCTCTCCTCGGAGTTCTTCAAGCTCTATCTTAAGTTCATTCTCCAGCTCCTGCACCTTCTCACTCGCCCCAACCTCATAGATCTCCGAGAGATCCATGCTTGCTGCAACCAGTGACTTCTTTACGTTGTGCCAATGGTCAACAGAACTTCACATCTTCAGCACTAACAAAAGACAATTAGTGAGTTTTATGTCTGAAATTTTAATTGATGGTCATGGGAAATTTAGTATTATTTCATGTCAAAATCAATGAACCTTGTTCCCCAAAAATGTATTCTTGCAGTTTCATTAAAAAAACAAACGTAACAAATTATTGCATGCAGTACAGAAATAAGAAATGTGCAGTTTTACGAGTGGGTAAAATTCAATCTTGCTTTCTTTACTCGTTTTAACTTTATTTTTATGAATATTTTTGTGAATGTGATAGACATTTGTTACTTTCCCTATGCACAAGTCAATATCAGAAATCTTCAAATGTACGTACTGTTGCATATCGTACCGTCATACAATTTCGATCGACATATATTTTCGATACTTTGTTTGTAACTGCATGTTATCGCGAGATTATGCGAGATATTACGTCACTATCAACCTGCACATAAAAAACAGTGTCTTTTTTCTCTCAATATTGAAAATGCTTCAAGTCAAGCTGCCAACTTTATGTTTTAATTAAAATACCATAAATATTGAGCATGTTATTAGTTTTTCCTAATACTATATTTTAGTACTAATGAAATGCCTCACATAGCGAAGGAAGGAAGGAAATGGTTTGTTTAACGATGCACTCAACACATTTTATTTATGGTTATATGGCGTCGGACATATGGTTATGGACCACACAGATATTGAGGGAGGAAACCTGCTGTCACCACTTCATGGCCTACTCTTTTCGATTAGCAGCAAAAGATCTTTTATATGCACCATCCCATAGACAGGATAGCATATACCACGGCCTTTGATGTACCAGTCGTGGTGCACTGGCTGGAGCAAGAAATAGCCCAATGGGCCCACTGATGGAGATGGATCCCAAACCAACCGCCCATCAAACGAGCGCTTTTACCACCGGGCTACCACATAGCGAAAGCCAGGTATCACAAATCCCTGCAAAGTTATCATATGCAACACGGACATCTGACCTGCCAAAGTAGGATGATATGCCATGTGATCATTACACTGAACAATAAAATTTATGGATGGCTGGTTGGGTTACCTCTTATGTCATTCACAGCAAACTTCTTTTTGAACTGGTAGGGGCATGTTTACACGTACATTTGCATTTACTACAAATCAAGGTGGTTTAGTGGAGTAAGATTTAAAAAAATATATAGTTCTGTACCTCTATCAGAGTACTTAAGGTGGCAATCCGAATTTCGGTGCTGTTGATATGAAGAACAAGAGGATTAGACATTAACCTATGAGAAAAAACATGTCAATATGTTTTCATTGAACACTGTTTATATATATAAATTGGTCTGAAAATTATTCAATATTTTTTACAAGTTACAAACATTTTATTATTTTATTTTCAAAAGAATATTTTGAAGTAAATTATAGATCCTACACTGCCATAAGGACATTATCACTGTTTTTCACAATAAACTAATGTGACTTGAGAAATGTAAATAATTATTGTGTGTATGCAGTATTTAATTTTATAATATTTTAATTCTTTAGTTATCGTATCGGGAAGGACTTTCCATTGGCACTGTCACTAACCCTAACTATTTATGATAAGTATTTATGTTCTTTATGCGTGACAGTGCCAAAGGAAAGTCCTAACTCATATCGAAAACATATGACGCCAGGATACAAACGACACAAATGGTGAAACTACCGAAACAGATCCCTCACCGAAACAGGTCAACAAATGATACAGACTAACATTATTTGATTTTAAAGACATTTGTGCAATATTAATAATTTATTATTGTTCATAAACGATTACACCATGTTTGCCAATGTAAGTTGTCATTAAAACATAAAATAACAGAATATGGCACACAAATGTTTACCAAATAATAAATAATACGAATTTGGGAGACTATCGAATATATAATGAACGCTGACAAAAAACATGTTACTTCTATTTATTTCGTAAGTAAATCGCTGGTTTAACTAAAACCGTGTATGGTAAAACTTGAGTACGAAAACGTATTATATTGGAAGCATTGACAATTAAACTAAATTATGCAAAGAACAAAACACATCTCACATAATTTGACACATAACGAGCACTCTGAAAGTTCTGGTCGCACGGCAACGTCTAAGGGAAATAACTCTATCATTAAAAACGACAAAAAAAAAATCAATAAAAAATCAGCGGACATCGCCCCGCTATTAATAATTTGTGTTGACATACATTGTAAATTTTAAGTTCCACATAATGCGGCGTTATGACTAAATAATCAAATAAATAACGATATATACTAAGCTGGAGCGTAGCCAGAGAGAAAAAAACAAAACGCCGAGGAAAACCCAGACCTGTAAAATAAATACCAGTCGAATGTCATGGGGAAAATAAAATAAATCTGGGGAAATTCCAGACCACCTCATGCTGGCTACGTCATTGCTAAGACAACAAAAGTTTACCAATTTCGTACTACTGCATTGTAAGCAAGCTGCATTCGATGACGTGTCACTTTCAGTTAAAACAAAACAGAAATGAGAGAACTTTAATTAATGAAGTGAAAACGGTGGGACATAGCTCAGTGGTCAAGCATTTGTTTGATGCAGCGCAGGTTGGCCCATTGGTCTCGTTCCAGCCAGTGTACAATAACTAGTGCATCAAAGGCCGTGGTATGTGCTAGCCTATCGTGAGATGGTGCATTACGCTGTATATAAAAGATCTCTTGCTACTAATGGAAAAATGTAGACTGTTCCCTCACCAAGACTATATGTCAAAATTACCAAATGTTTGGCATTCAGTAGAGAATGATCAATAAATCAATGTGCTTTAGTGGTGTCATTAAACAAAACCAAATCAATGGAATAAATGTTTGTATTTCTAAATCATGTTTCTTTTTTTAATTTGGGCCTACATTTTTATATTTACTATGTACATGTATTATGTACAGAGGATGTACAAAATGTTATAATATCGAGTCCATTGGTACATGAACGTTTCCATATTTTAATGCTTTGTCTTCAAATTCAAGAACATATCAAGAAGATTGTTGTATACAACACATGTTGGTGTACTTCGAATGTATATGCCCTTTTAAAACTTTTATCTCCTTCCTAAAATAATTGTGTATCTGACCATATAGGAAACAGCCTTTTTGTGTTTTTCACAAACCCATCCCCAAATCCCCCACCAAAAATAAAAATCCTGTCTTGCTATTACAACAAAAATATTTACAAAACACACCGACACACATAAGTTGCATATATATATATTTCTTTTATTTAACATAACCCAACATGTTTCTGAATAACAAATACTTGTATTGCTATATATATAAATATAAACATACATAAAATACTACCCACATATTTCATACCTCAAAAGATTTACAAAACATATTGAGACCAAAAATTACAATATTGTACACGCACTAAGAGTGATATCCAAATAAAGTGCTTATTATTTATGTCCTTACACCAAATGTCACAGGATAACAGGTTTCAAACTTGAAAGTAATGTGCTTCACAAACACAATGATAATAATAAAAAAAAAAAAAAAAAAACATTTACTGATGCAGGATATAGGATTTCAAATTTCATGGCAAACACTTTTTTGGTTTAGTGCCTTGTGATCATGGGAACCCACTGGAAACTTAAAAAAAACAAAAATGTATGTATGTATATATACATTTTTTTTTTTCAACGAAAAAAAAAAAAAAAAAAATATATATATATATATATATATATATACATGTATATATTATATATATATATATATATATATATATTATTTTCGTTGAATAGTTGTACTCAATATAATAATCATGGGAAATAAAATTTTGGTTCTGTGATTTTTCTGACACACTACCGGGAAACAATTGTGTTCAGGAAACCCAACGAACATGCTTAGAATGAAATACTGCATAGAACCAGGGCTTCTAGATTATGGTAGCCCCACTCCCATGGCTAGTGATATTCAGTGTTGGGCTAGTAAATAATTACTATAACTAGGCCGACGGCTAGTGGAAAAAAAACCTTGTCAAATGCTGCATTTACATATTTTGTAAATATGAATATCCTGCCCACTCTTTTTCCACCCCAATCTAAGGATTTTTAACCTCAATCTTTCTCTTTAGGCAACATATTTGATTATTACTATTAGTAAAATTTTATTTATTTAAAGTAGAGCTAGTGAATTTGTAATCATGGCTAGTACATTTTTAAAACCACTGATCCCATGGCTAGTGGATTTTTTATAAAATTCTAGAAGCCCTGATAGAACAAACTGATTGTAAAGTTCTCTTTTATCTCCCTATACAATAATAACCAACTTATGCAAATGTGTACAAATAACTACTGCTATAATGAACTAACTATCATGGTCCCCTGCGGTTCATTATAAGAGTATTTTACTGTACATGTATACGTGTCAGTTCATAACATTATATTTAACAAGGGAGAGTAACATCTTATTTACCCTGGTCTGTAGGCAACCCTGATATTAATGGACTGAATTGAAAAAAATCTGAATGGACTTCTTTATTGTTAACCACATAACCTGAGCTGAATATAAAAATAATCCCTAATACTGACATATCAAACACATGAGATGGATCCAGAGGACTTGCAGGAAATTGTAGATAATGTTACATTACTGTACACATAAAAGCATGGGACAAATACCAATTGGGTTGCCACTAGAATGTATTCAATGTAATGAATATGTGAATTCTTAGAATTAATATAACTAGTAAGTTTATTAGTGGGCTACTCTTACTGATGATCAGCAATGTATGTTTTATAAAATATTATACAGGGCAGGACATACCAAACCCTTTTACTAAAAAGATGCAGAATGTAATTTCATATGAATGACAATATATATCACAGGGTTTAATACTGTAAACCTTTTCCACACATACATGTATAGTGAAGCACTGGTTAACCAGGGGGAAAATAACCCAACAGAGATACATGTAACTACAGTTTCTGAGAACCATCATACAATATAGAAACCCAAATGTAACAGATAATTGCATATATATAAAATGATAATACAATAACAAGCAAGAGATTAAAAAAATAATTAAATTCTAAATTCTGTCTATTTATAAATATAAACAAGGGAATTTAACAGGAAAATGGGATGCATTACAAAATCTCACAAAGAGTTATGCAATATTTTTTAAAAAGAGTTGTGTAATATTTTTAAAAACAATGTCTCATTCTTATTCATAATCATATTTGGGTGTCGTTAATCGTCCATTCATTAATTTGTATTCATGATGTAAATGCAGCTACTAATACCCAAGACATTTTTTATTTAGTATGTTACTTGTATTATCTTGATGTAAGTAAAACAAAAGAAAATTATGAACATAATATTGGTTAAATTATGTTGCAGACAAAGGAAAAATGAAGTTGGAGGTTGAACAGCCTTATGTAATTTTAGAGGGATGTGTGATTATATTATATAATGGTATATGGGTTGGGGTGAAAATAAATGACTAATTTTGCATCATCTAATTGAATAACCCTGAATAGTGATATGTTGAAACAATTACCTCTCCTTCCATCCTCAGTTAACGGAACTTATACATATCATTATGTTATAAATGCCCCAATGATGAAAGATGTGCGGAAATGTGAATTATCCTTTTGATAACTTCATAAAGTTGTGAAATTTATGAAACAAGTTTAAAAATAAAAATCTCAAAAACATTTCATATAACATACATGTTAGTCAAATAATTTAGAATCCGAATGCAGATGTATATAAATTGTACACACAATACTCAGTAAAACATAGAAAATATTGGTTTTTAGTGATCACAGAAGCCTTAATGGTTAATACCCCCTCCCCAACATTAATGTTGGCAAATTCGCATCCGAAATATTTACAGCATGTGAGAAATACATTATTTACAACACTGTTTGTTCTGAATAAATATAAACAACAATATTTGTTTAACAACAATTATGCACACTTTTAATTATGGTCATTTGCTACCTTGGTATGGTTAAAGAAAACATGCAGCTGACACATAACAATATTGGGGGTCGGGGGCATGAAATAGCCCAGTAGTAAAGTGTTTACCTGATGCATGGTCGGTTTAAGATCGATCCCTGTCAGTGAACCCATTGGGCTATTTCTCGGTCTAGCCAGTGCACCACAACTGGCCGTGATATGTCCTATCTTGTCTGCGAGATGGTTCATATAAAAGATTCCTTTGCTAATAATGGAAAAATGTAGCAGGTTTCCTCTCTATATAGACTATATGTCAGAATGACAAAATGATTCACCTCCAATAGCTGATGATTAATAAATCAATGTGCTCCAGTAGTGTCGTTAAACAAAACAAATTTTAACTTTAACATACTGTAAACTACTCCTGCTGAGTAGCTGCGAGAGATCTTGTAATCACACATGCCATGTACACAAACTACAGTGAAACCCATCTAAACTGGTCACCCTTGAAACCAAGACAAATGTCTGGTTTTAAGAGGGATCCGGTTTACAAAGGTTAAGTTCTGTCGTGGTTTTTAAAAAGGGACTCTGTGAAACGTCTGGTTTTGAGGGAATTCCGGTGTACAGAGGTTCCGGTCTTGAGAGGTTTCACTGTATCACACAGCACACCATTTGATCTACCAGCTTAGAGTCAACACAACCTAGTGCTTATATAACTGTTAAAGTTAGACTCAAGTGTCTAACAACATCTTGAAACCGGACTTCATCACAAAGAAGGGGCGAAATGTAGTCCAGTGTTAAAGCACTTGCTTGATGCATGGTCGGTTTGGGATCGATCCCCGTCGGTGGGCCCATTAGGCTATTTCTCGCTCCAGCCATTGCACCACGACTGGTACATCAAAGGCTGTGGTATGTACTATACATGTATATATATATGCAGTGAAACTTGTCTAAACTGGATCATGCTGGAGACCTAATATTTATATGATTTTGACAGGATCCGGTGTTTATAAAATTTGGGTCCATGAAACTTGGCCAATTTTGATAGGATTCTGGTTAGTTCAGGGTCCAGTTTAGACCGGTTTCACTGTATAATATTGTATATATAAGACAGAAAACTAGATCTAGTTACATCATACCAGATTTCAGTTGCCATTTGCCAAATATCAATTGAATTGATGAATATAATTTATAATAAATCAGTTTGCAAATTAATATTTTGAAAGAGATTGTACCGGAAAAATTGAATTCGTCTAGACAGAAGTTCAAAGACCATATTTTGTTAAACAGTAAAAATCATTTTCCCAGTTGAAATACTGACCACATGCAGTTGATGCTGTCTAAACTAAATCTATGTGAAATTAACAAAAAGAAAATGTTTACACGTACATACACACACAAACAAGATGCTAAGGTGGACGAGTCAAATTTTCGCACCCTTGTTTTGGCGTCGTACACAATAAATATAGCATATCTCACCGTAATTTCACTTGAAATCCAAATTTCGTAAATGGTACAATTTTTTAATCACATCCAAACACATCCAAGTGCATTAGTAATGATCAAACAAAACATTTTCAATAGCAATTTTGCATTGGAATTTTTTCAGCGTTCTGAAAGATGTAAAGTGACGTCATTGGAATACTGAGGTCATTCAAATTAAAAATTAGCTGTATTATTACAATGCTTCGCCATGTTAAAATATTCTATAACAGCAGACAATGCTGTTTACAGGTTGGTATGTTTTTACTTTTTATAATTCCTGACAAAATATTACATTTAAATTTTAAAAGATACAAGAAATAAAAAGTACCTTTTATCAAATATATCATATACAAAAAATGACAGTTGGATATGTTATATGTATTGTGTACGAAACCTAAACAATGGTGCGAAAAGTGACTATTGTCGACTTTAGATTAATATTATAAAACTGGGACTAATTTGGTTTAACAGATTCTGGTTTTGACAGAGTTCACATAACATTTATAACTAATACACTGTAAAAGTGTAAATTTATATTTCCAGGCTACAATATATCACAAAGTCTAAAAAAAACCCACCTATAAAAACAAAACAAACAAAAACAACCTAAAATGAGAAAAAGCCACAATCTGAAGATACAGCAACATGATCCAATCAGTAATGGTCTCAGGGTCTTGGTATTCCTTATCACCATGCCTAGATCTCAATACGGTTCAGGCTACAGATATCACCAGCCACTGGATCCAGAATGGTGGGAATGGTTTAAATTCCTTGCTGTATTAACAAGAAAAATGTTTGTTTTAAAAATCCAAATGAGTACATTGTCTATAAAGCAGAGGCAGATATGGGAGAGGCCCCCCCCCCCCCCCCCCAAATTTTGCGACAGTTATTTTCATTTTTTTTACGATCCCCTCCAAACCTCCCCCAAAGTTCCATTGGCATTCCAGCTCATGTCATTGAGGCCCCCCCTAAATAGATTTTCTGGATCCGCCACTGTTAAGTGTCAAATGAACTAGTGTTTTAGATCCTGTAGGCCAAGTACTCCTTTCAAAATACAGCATGATATGTCTTTGTACAGTGTAACCTGTCTAAACTGGATCATGCTGGGGACTTAAAAAAAGGACAGTTCTGACCATAGTTTTTGTTATACATGTATATCAGTTGGATGCAGTGGTAAATAAATCCAATGGAACCATTGTGGAGGATTGTCCTGCAACTCATTACACCCCAGTTGAGCATTCTAAAAACTAAGTTCTATCCCTCTCCTGGTCCCTTGCTTATAAAATTTTAAAGTCAAGCTTCCTCCACTTTAAGAAAGCCACAAGACTTCAACTACCAGTACATAATTATTTGTATGGGGAAGACTTTATTACAGCCAGGAGTCAAGATTTATAGTTTTATACTCAAGCAAGGCTAGGTCTGGGTCAGCAGAAAATTTCACCAAATTATTTATTAAACTTCCAAATTTTATAAATGCCAAATAATTTTTTAACAAAATATCAATTAATGCATCAAATTCTTTCGCCAAGTTAAAATAAAAGTAGCCAATTGTTTTTAAAATTCGCAAATGGTGAATTTGGCGTGTACCAGAGCTAGCCCTGATCAAGGGACCTGGTGTATTGTACAGCAGTATCATACCGGTAATATTGTAAAGCTGGAAAATAATGCGTCATATTATTGTGATGGGACAGGTACAAAGTAAAATGCATATTTTCTTCCTCCTATTTTTCGTTTGGTAACAAGTTACAATTATTTAGTTTTGTCATATTATTTGTAAAATATTCATATTGTAAAATGTTTAGGAAGGTCTTGAACAAGAATGCATATTTTTAATACAATGCGTCTGTTAAATGCAAATTTAAAAGATCACACTGCAAACTATATATGCTAAGTAAATTTAATAATCTTTCTTTAAATTTTCTCACAATGACTGAATAAGAGTTAGTATTTGCTTTGAAATTCAAACCAATGGAAATTACCCATGTTTTGTTAGTTGGTAATAAATCTTCTCCACCTCTTATGCAAAGCACTGCAGAAATTACAAGTTGTGGAGCTAACCTTGTAAATCTAGTTGAGTGTGACGAACAACAACAACAATAGTGTCGACTAATGAACAGTTTGTTTCATTTGTTAAAAATGCTATTGTTTTTAAAGTTTAGTTCTTTTTTTGTTAACCACTACATGATTAGTCTATTAATATTAAATAGTACTTTTATTTAAACAGATGGTCATGATGGATTTTATTTTACTGTTTATCTTGGGTTTTTTCTGGTTTTATTGTTTTAAAAATACAATGCATTAAATAATTATTGTACCAATACATACATCACATTAATATCTTACTCGCATTTATTTTATGATTTACAGTATTCACAAACTGATGGTAAATGCAATTAATTATTTGCTTCATACAACACATATATATATACATGATAACAAGTGTATATTTGTCAAATAAAGTTAATAAAAACTACATCAAATAAAACATTAAACAAATATCCCACAATAGAAATGATGACACAACCCAGAGATCAGATCAGCACTACACGTTAGATGGTTTTTTCAACAGTTCCTCTTCTTCAACATTGTCAACCAACCTTTTCTTGTTTTCCTCGTTGTGTTTCTCCTGCATCTCCCGTCGTCTCACCTCCGTGTAACCCCCCGAGCCCCCCAACACAATGAGATTACTCAGCCACCACAACACCGGTTTCACATCGTGGTAATATATGCACGCAATAACGGTCTGGGCGCAGGCCTTCGCCGTGCCGGAAATATTGTGCGTCAGGGGCGACGTAACCTGGATTTGCAGTCCAGTAACGTAACCAATGCCGAATCCAAAAATGCCACTGACAATCATTATGTTCCAGAATTTGATGTCTGCAAGTTTTGGGAAGTTCACAACCTCGTTGTATTCGCCGAAGATCAGCATGAGCGGAAGAAACAAGACAGTGGCGTTGATGTTGTTGTAGAGCGTGAGCTGCCACACGTTGTTGTCAAGGAGCGGCAAAACTTTCTTGGTGAAGATGGCATTCATGGCGACACTGGCACTTGCCATCACTCCAAACACGACTCCCAACACAGACAGAGACCCTGAAAAAAAAAAGAGAATTAAAAAAATCATTCATAAACATCATTATGTTTTTGCTTATCACTTTGTATTAAAATAATTATTGTCTGTGGAAAGATCAAACTTCAAAATGGTTTATACTTAAAGGTATACACCTCAATTTGAAGTGTTATGCAATTGTTAAGTTTTGTTTTGTTTTCAAACAATCATTCATAAACATATGTTTTTGCTTGTCAATTAGTAATAAAATAATTATTATCTGTGGAAAGATCATACTTCCAAATGGTTTATTTTAAAGTTATAAATCTCAATTTGAAATGTCATTCAATTGTTACGTTAAGTTTTGTTTAAAAATAATTAAAATGAATCTGTCTGAGCAATCTTCTGCGGTGAGTATTTTGTTATTAAGACTCAAATTTGCTGGATCTGGTTATACACAGGGTCTTCACGAGCACTCTGGCACAGGCTGAGTCTAGCAAGATTCGAGTCCGTTCACAGGACTCGAGTACCCGTTTAAGGAAGAGCACTCTCATTTAATTATAATTTTTAATGCCATTTTGTCATATGTTTTCCTCCGGTTACATTATAGGGCTATGAGACATGGCAAAAGTCGACTGTGTGGAATGCGATACAATGGCATGATTTGAGATCCATGTTCAGCACTGGAATTAAGATGCATAATGCTAGTTTACTTTATTCCTTAGTCTCATTATCATGAGTCAGGTATTGGGGTATTCATGTCGAGTTTGACCCAAGAGTACTCAAGTCCGATATTTTAAACTTGTGGAGGCCGTAGTTATGCAAGATGCCTGTAGCTTGTAGGTCAGATGGTTCTATGTACAAGACAGATTTATTATATATCGTCTCCAAACACAGAATATGTTGATTTTACATATCTAGGTATGGGAGAATAATGTGAGTGAACATTTCAAGCACATGGAAGACACGACAGACAATTTCGTTATAAAATACACTGTTCCATTTCTACATGTAGCAAACAAAATTTGTAATCATTCACAATAATAGCACTGTCGTACCTGAAACCCCTTCCTGGTCAACTCCTAGAACAAATCCTGCAATAATGATGAGACAGCAAACTATTGCCTTTAGTGACGTTGTCTGCTTTAACATAACATAGGACAATATCTGTAATAAAGGAAAGGAATGTTTGAATAATGACTTCAGCAAATTTTAAAGTACAGCTATAAGGTACCTTAGCATACAATTATGGCTGTATTTGAAAAATAACAGAAATTTAGAAAACATGAGACAAACAGATGTTTAAGCACCTCATTTTTCAAAATATGTACATAATTTTCTGAAATAAAAAACAATACAAATTAGTAATATGAACACAAATATTATTTGAATGAATGAAAGCACAATGTATACAAACCACATTGAAAACTGTAGTCAATGAGCGTCCGACGTAGTAAAATGCAACGCCAACATGCATGAGGCAAAGATTGTTGAATGTTATCATTGCTACAAACACAACTGAAAGTGGAAGAACCTGAAATTTAAAAAAAGAAGTGTTATGAATAAATTAATGACAACCCGAAAAACCCAACAACTGTAAGGAAAACAAAGAAAACCAAATAACAATCATTGCAAAACCACTATTGACATAATAACTGTATATGTATATTATATTTAGTAATTGCATTGTCCCTCAATTTACAATTGCTTCTGTCACCAATGTAGGTCATTATGTAGCTGTGACAGAATCTTGATTCTAATACTTGATATAAAAAAACCTCCTCACCATACCTTCCATAATGCAGGAATACATTTTGTGTATTACTGCAATTTTACAGCAGGTTTTTAAAAATAAAATTTATAAAATAATACTCACTGTTCTGCATAACTTCCAGTCAAACTTGAAAGGTGGGAAATTAATAACATTGGGCATGAACTGGGCAACAAAACTGAGAAGCACGCACAAGAAAACTGTCACTACACACTGGAACCAGGTGATAAACAGTGGAGCTTTCAACTGTAAAAAAACCCAAAAAAAACAAAAACATAAGTGATAATCTAATATGCATTTCTACATGCAGGGCTAGCTTTGCCACTCGCTAAATTCGCCAACTGCGAATTTTAAAAACAATCGGCAAATTTTATTATAATTTGGCAAAAAAATTACATGTAAATTTTAATATTTGATAATTTGTTAGAAAATAACTCAATTTCTGTTATTTTTAAAGTTTTATAGATAATTTGGCGAAATTGTTTGCTCACCCAGAGCTAGCCCTGATATGTATTACTAAATATCTCTTGTTTTATGAGTGTCACTAATCAAATACATGTACAAGTGTACACACATACTAGGACTGTATACAGTATAGGGTTGGGGGCAGTTGACTAGCTGCAAAAGGCCATTTATAACTGTTCAACCGGCCTCGGTGGTGGTGTGGTTAAGCCATTGGACATAAGGCTGGTAGGTACAGGGTTCACAGCCCAATACTGGCTCCCACCCAGAGCATGTTTTAACGACTCAATGGGTAGGTGTAAGATCACTACACCCTCTTCTATCTCACTAACCACTAACAACTAACTCGCTGCCCTGGACAGACAGACCAGATAGCTGAGGTGTGTGCCCATGACAGCATGCTTTAAACCTTAATCGGATATAAGCTATAATAAGCATTAAAATAAGTTAAAATAAATAAAAATAAAACATAACTGTTCCCTGATTGCCCTCCTCCCCCAGTTATTTTAAATTATGTACAGCCAATAATATATTATAATAATAATTAAAAAACAATATTTACACTGATTTTTTTTTTCATGCTTGTATAATTTGTTTAGGTTTAGTGAAATTTATATATGTACACTTTAAGTTTAGCAAAACATTAATAACAATTAATACAGAAGTAATGTACAAAGTAATGTATCTTAGATTCTAACATTAATGATCACAGGACTTGATCTTAAAGGGACATTCCTGAGTTTGGTGCAATTTTTAAGATGTTATCGACTAACATAGACTTTTTAACGAGTGTAATTACATATCAAATATATTTTTCTGAATAAAAAATATTAGTGGCTGTATATTAAACGTGTTTCTGGTCGTTCTAATATTTGTACTAGGTTAAATTTCACGTTATTTCACGTTATTACAAATATTAAGACGACCAGAAACACATTGAATATACAGACACTGATATTCTAAACAAGAAAATATATTTAATATGTAAGTTTAATCGTAGAAATATTTTATTAGTCGAAAACATCTTACAATACAGCAAACTCAGGAATGTCCCTTTAAGAATTCATCACTTATGGTAATTTTGAAATGTTTTTACCATAAACAAAATTGCTCACCCACACTAAGTTTGAGCCTGCCCACAGGAATTTTAAACCAGTAACTTTGACAAATGAACAAATGTAAAAACTAAAAATTATTTCTTTAACCAACGGTAAAAAAAAATTTCATCCAGTAACAAAAAATTGCCATTGGTAAAACCCCTAATCTACATGTATGGTAATTCATATCAAAACTAAGGCAGTGGCCATTGGTTCCATCATTAAAGGCATATTGTCACAGACCACTGACCTATTTAATGGTCTAACAAAGTATTACCGGAACAAAAATAATTAGATTTGTCCCTAAATGTACTTTATTCAACCATCTTCATAACCACCATACTCCATTTATTAATGACATTTTGTAAACATAATTGAATTATGGCAATAGTCAATAATTCAAAAACTAAAACTGCTGAGAGGGTTGACTTGGATTTCACTCCATCATGGTTCAGTTAAGGTAATGTGATAGCTAGATTTGATTTCCAACAATTAATGTAATTTTTATTTATTATTCATTTTTAGAGAAATAAGGTCCTTAAATCCGTGACAGTATGCCTTTAAGTACGAGCCCTGAGTAATCAGTTATATCAAGACTAATTCTTTTAGCAACAAATATCAAAAGATATGAATTCTTAGACTGAACATTTAAGATGATATTTTTAGCAATTTACCTGTAGATATGGTTATAAAAATTTAGGACCCCAAAGAACTCCTCCCCCTGAATACTACAAAGTCATACTTAAACTCATCTTAAAATTACTAACAAGAATCATTAACGTTTAAGCAATAATCTTATTATAAACGTTCTTAACCCTAGAACGCCTGAACATATAAACAGCGATGTGAAAAATATCACAGTTGGTGAACAATCCTGAGTTTGCTGCAATTTTTAAGATGTTATTAACCAACAGAAATGTTTTAACGATTGTAATTACATATTAAATATATTTTTCTGCATAATATATTAGTGGCTGTATATTAAACATGTTTCTGGTCGTTCTAATATTTGTACTAGGTTAAATTTAATTTAATTTCCTAAAATATATTTTGTTTGGGCTTCTTACAAATATTAAGACGACTAGAAACATATTAAATATACAGACACTGATATTCTAAACAAGAAAATATATTTAATATGTAAGTTTAGTCGTAGAAATATTTTATTAGTCGAAAACATCTTACAATGTAGTAAACTCAGGAATGTCCCTTTAATCCAGCACAACAATTACTATTTAAAATTTTATGTTATTCTCGAAACAAGTGAAAAATTAATTACTAGGTTTTATAATTGGATGGCAGATGACTGAATTCTTAAAACTAGATTTTCCTAATATGTGATACGATACCAGATAAATAATATGGTGGAACTTACCTTAAGATCTTTACTGCTGAGAAGATATTTGTTAACAAAAACCATGGATATAGATATAAACCTGAAAAATGTAAATAAAAAAGCTATATAAATAGATGAGTACATCTAGCTAGTAGCTACATTTTGTAAATGCATAATATAGGTACATAGGGGAAGGGACATAGCCTGGTAGTGACATGCTTGCCTGATGCACAGTCGGTCTAGTATTGATCCCCGTCGGTGGGCCCACTGAGCTATTTTTTCGCTCCAGCCAGTGCGCCAGGAATGGTATATCAAATGCCATGGTATGTGCTATCCTCTCTGTGGGATAGATAATAGATACCGTGCTACTAATGGAAAAATGTAGCTGATTTCTTCTCTGAGACTATGTCGAAATTACCAAATAAATCAACCCAGCCGCCAAAGTGAGTATCAAAAGGTGCTAGTTAATGGAATCTGTGTCATTGTAATGGGTTTTTCGTTCTTCGGTAGATCCATTCAATTGAATGGGGTTTTTTTTAAATTCCAACCAGTGCACCACAACTGGTCAAAGGCTGTGGTATGTGCTTTGCTGTCTGTCATAAAGTGCATAAAAAAGATCCCTTGCTGTATTAGGAAATATGTAGGTTTCCTCTGATAACTAAATGATGATATGGGCAGGGAGCGAGGCGTAGCCCAGTGGTAAAGTACTCGCCTGATGCGCGGCCGGTCTAGGATCAATCCATGTTGGTGGGCAGTGCATCACGACTGGTATATCAAAGGCCATGGTATGTGCTATTCTGTCTGTGGTATAGTACATATAAAAGATCCCTTGCTACTAATGGAAATTTGTAGCAGGTTTCCTCTCTAAGACTGTATGTCAGAATTACCAAATGTTTGACATCTAATAGCCAATGATTAATTAATCAATGTACTCTAGTGGTGTTGTTAAACAAAACAAACGTTAACTTTAGTTGAGAAGTTTGTTTTGTTTAATGACACCACTAGAGCACATTGACTAATTAATCATCGGCTATTGGATGTCAAAAATTTGGTAATTCTGACTCGTAGTCAACAGAGAAAACCTGCTACATTTTTTCTAATGCAGCAAGGTATCTTTTATATGCACTTTCCCACTGACAGGAAAGCACATACCACAGCCTTTGATCACTTGTGGTGCACTGTTTGGAACGAGAAAAAACCCTAATCAGTTGAACGGATTCACTGAGGTGGTTCGATCCTGTAACGTAAGCACCTCAGGCGAATGCTCAACTGACTGAGCTAAATCCCGCCCCCTTTAGTTGAGATACATGTACATGTAGAGCTCTGTCTTCTTTTATCAAATAGCAATTGACTTTCTAAGATAAGAACACCGTGTGCACACAAGACTGGCTTATCATGTAGGCTGTGGTAATAGTATGTGCTGTGTCTATGGATTTATTTGAAGATCCTTTGATGTTGATTGGTAGCACCAGTTTCAGTTTACTCCCGTTCCGGAGACCGGAGTTAGTCACTGGCAAAGTCAGAAAGAAAGAAAGAAAGAAAGAAAGAAAGAAAGAAAAAAAAAAAAATGTTTTATTTAATGACGCACTCAACACATTTTATTTACGGTTATATGGCGTCAGACATATGGTTAAGGACCACACAGAGTTTGAAAGGAAATCCGCTGTCGCCACTACATGGGCTACTCTTTCCGATTAGCAGCAAGGGATCTTTTATTTGCGCTTCCCACAGGCAGGATAGCACAAACCATGGCCTTTGATGAACCAGTTATGGATCACTGGTCGGTGCAAGTGGTTTACACCTACCCTTTGAGCCTTGCGGAGCACTCACTCAGGGTTTGGAGTCGGTATCTGGATTAAAAATCCCATGCCTCGACTGGGATCCAAACCCAGTACCTACCAGCCTGTAGACCGATGGCCTAACCACGATGCCACCAAGGCGAGTCCCGGCAAAGTCAGAGTCCAAATCTTGGATGGGCATGCCTGAACCTTAAGTGGATATGGGCACATTACGTAATAGAGTTCCCAGCCCAGCCCAGTCTAAGTTGGGTAATGGTCAGACCATTATTCTCTCATCCTCAGGTATATGGAACAGAGCTATCCCGTGAAAGAAAGCCATGTAAGAAATTTCTATCTTACATGGGATATCACGTGCATGCGTTTAGCATGACGTCGTTGGTAATATATGACATCATATTAATGTGAGGTGGTGGACATGAGGTCATTAGACACAGTTTTAAATTAATATTTTGTTATTAAAACCTTCATTTTAAAAGCTATCTTGTTAATTTGTAGTGTAAATTTTATTTAACACATGAAACAAACACGGCAAATATGATAGTGTAGTTTATTTAGGATAAAATGATCAAATAAAAAAGTTACTTGTTCAGCCACCTTTGTCTGTTCGTGTAAAATAATGGTTTATTTACTGAATGAATGAGAGAAAAAGACTCCATCATATATATACGGTCCCAGGTCGAAATGTTCACCACCTTGGGTGTACTTTTTCTATTCCTCATGACCGCATATGATGGAGTCTTATAGTCTTAAGTATGTTGATAGAAACAGAGTTTGCATCAGCTGCAACCAAAAGTGTTTTAAAGGTTGGAAAGATGCATATCCGGACCACCAACACACACTGACACTTTAACAAATGACGTTTTTGTGACGTCCAGTGGTATAGCTTGGGGCGAAGTGACGTCAGCTCAGGTCCAACTTCTCTATTATGCACAGTGTAAACAAATGCTCTACTTTACGACAAGGTGCTTTGCTTTCATCAACCTGACATGTAAAACAACATAAATGACTTGATAGTATAATAAACTATTTAACTAAATATATTTCAATTTGCATCAATATAACGAAATGGAGTTATAGTATTTTTTTCCTTTTAAAAAACCAAAGAAAAAATGCATATTATTAGGCCTATTGATAGGATATTTTCGAGCAAAAACGACCACTCACGATACCCAAGTGATCATTTTCTTTTCTCTGGGACTACGTAATTGGTGAGTTTTGTGATTTTAGATGGGAAAGTCTACTTAATCAAGGGTTTTACAGAATTACTTACAGTAATAAAGCTGGTAAAGTCCATTACGATTTGAGGTTATCACACAATACCCTGTGATCTTAATAAAAGAGGCACGTCTTTTTAGTGTGTCTAGACACAGTGTCTAGGGACCGTCTAAATATACACCTGCAGGGTTTCTGCCAGAGGGTAAAACGGGTATGGTGCCATACCCAATTTTGTTTTTGTTTTTAAGTTAACATTTTTACAAAATTAATGACTCTTGTCATTATTGTATGATTTGCTTAACCCTAACCCTAACCCTAAAAGTAACCCATTTTCTTTGTGGGAGAGGCCCCCATACCCCCTGTTGACTGTGGTTGCATTCAATTTCATTGCGCCATATCCAAAAATTTATTTCTGGCAGAAACACTGACCTGCCAATCAAGAACCACAGGTACAGGCCACGGAAAGAAAAGACCAATTAAGCAAGAAAACACTCCGACTATTATTTCAATTCGTGGGTTAATTTATATACAAAATATAATACAGTTATTTCAACACTTTGACAATGGTGGTTTATTTTGTATTGAAAAATAAACCACATACATGTATACACATTGTTGTGTTACTGGGATGAATATTATTATAGAACATTGCGATGCATCCGCAAAAATCAGGTATGTTTTGTTTCTTCAGTTCGAAGACTAATTCCTGACGTGACACGTTAGGTATTACGTAACCACCAGCTTGCCAGAGGGCGTATTCACTGGGATGGTACAAAATGGCTGCACCCGTTATATATAATAGCCGTCACATTTAACCGTTTTATTAATTAACTATACGATTATACTTGTTGATATTAAGCAATAATGTGCATTATGTATCGTTGAATATGCACACCAGTCCAAAAGCCTTGCTTTAGCCAATCTAATTAAAATTAGCTCCACTATTACATGTGGATCTAACAGCAGCCCGTTGGAGCTCGTGTCCAGTTGACCTTTCATTCGACCAATCAAAACCTTACTTGCAAAATCATGCCAGTAATTTGAAAACATTCGGGATTATGCCGAGAGTATACGAAATAATTCGGGTGAATTACGAAGTATGCCGGAAACTAATTGCAATATAAAATTTTATATAAAATTTGCTTCAAGACAAAAAAAAAAAACGTGATGGTATAGCCATAAAATCTGTTTATTCTAGTATACAATCCAAAGTTTATTACTGCACTTTTCCCCCTGTTTTTTCAATGTTGAAATAGACCAACAAGTTCGCCTATTGCATAAATAGTCTCGCCTGATATTTTTAGAATTTGTATGCGCCCGAATAACACTATAAAAGGCGAAAGTGTAATTGGTCGATATTTAAATTGTTATTAATAGATGAAATGTCACCTGGACATAGGAGTCCACGCAATGCTGTTAGATCTACTGGCTAGACCCAGTAGAGCTAATTTTAATCAGATTGTGCTTTAGCATTCCTTTAATAGCTCAATGTTTGCGTGTAAGGCCATTATACAGACTTCTCTTTATTTAACCACCAACAACTATCCATGCATCAGGTGCATGCTTTACCTCTGGGCTATGTTCCGCCCCATTAACATAATGGTTTCAGGATGGACATACAAGTATTGATGCATACTGAAACCAGAATAACCTGTATCTGAGTGTATGCTAAGAAATCGATCAACCATGACTGTATCACATGTAACTTAATTATAACATATCTGTGGGAAATAGTAACTACTGTACACTCCCCGAAGTGGTCAGACTAAGCCCATAGCTAAAAGCTGATGGAGAATATGGCATGTGTCAGTGTGTGGCACAAATAACTACAAGAGACAAGCACCTGCTGTGGTTAAAGAGACAAGGACTGGGATGTGGAGATGGACGGCAAAAGAAGTTGAAAGATAGGAGGAGTTGCCAGATTCAGAAAAAATGAGATTGAATTCAAATAAGAGAAAGGAAAGGGGGCAGTTGGATTAAAACCCCCCACAAAAAAACATTAAATAAAAAATACCTGTGGGAAATACCCAGGTACATAAGTTTACACGGATTAGTTTAAAACTGACATTAATTGATATCAACTGATAAAACTAGAAGTTAATAACTTACAGAAATACAGATCAATTTATATTTATTTAATATGTATTTGCATAAAAAGTACATTAAATTTGTACTTGCAATGTACATGTACCTGCATATATGTACATGTACATTGGTATTCCATATAAATTAGATTTATTCAAATTATAGTATCATAATACAGATTATATAAATTACTGTAATTTAGTACATGTAGTTTCCCTTTATATCCATGTACACACATTTACTTGGGATTTTAGTGCTGTGGAACAGTCTGTGACCACATGCTCTCAGCAGGCTTTCATGACATATATATGTTTTAATGTACAAGAATTAAGACACTGTGGTAACTGTACAAGGCTTAGCATGATTAAAAGTCACAGATGTTTCATAGCTACAATGTACATACAAAAAAGTAACATACATGTATAAGCGTACGAGACGGGGGACATAGGGTCCAACTGCCCCCCCCCCCCACCCCCAGTGCTGAAGCAAATCCTAAAATCTGAGTAAAAAAGAAAATCCTAATCATAATCCTAACCACAATATTCATTGCAATCCATGTAAAAATGTGTAGTGATTTGTTTGCAACCCTACATACATGTAGTTGATGAGAGTAATGCTAATATGAATAAATATTGTTATCTAGATTCAGGCATTTGCATAAATTTAATTTGGGCTAAAATCAGGCTGCCACCATGCACAATTGAAAGCCTGTACACCTATGCATGCATAAAACCTTCATACTATTAATAGAGAGAGAGAGTAAAAAAAAGTTTGTTCTATTTAATGACGCCACTAGAGCACATTGATTTTTATCTTATCATCGGCTATTGGACGTCAAACATATGGTCATTCTGACACTGATTTGTTTTTTAGAGGAAACCCGCTGTCACCACATATGCTACTCTTTTACGACAGGCAGCAAGGGATCTTTTATTTGCGCTTCTCACAGGCAGGATAGCACAAGCCATGGCCTTTGTTGAATCAGTTATGGATCACTGGTCGGTGCAAGTGGTTTACACCTACCCATTGAGTCTTGCGGAGTACTCACTCAGGGTTTGGAGTCGGTATCTGGATTAAAAATCCCATGCCTCGACTGTGATCCGAACCCAGTACCCAGTCTGTAGACCGATAGCCTAACCACGACGCCACCGAGGCCGGTAGAGAGAGAGAGAAACACAAAAACAAGGAAGGATTAAAAAAAAAATTATTTGAAGAAGTAACAAAAAAGAAAGAACGACAGCCAATATAATTGTTTCGACCCTGAAAACCTCCCCCTGCACTAGTTCATCAAGATTAACTTTGATTGCAAGTGCTTTGCACTTGTAGTCAAAGTTAATCTTCATGAACTACCCCTGCACATGTGCATGATCCCTGAGGTTGATGTTCTGGGGCATGTCACTGCCTGTGGGCTAACAGGGCTAAGCCTTCATTGCTGGCAATGACACTGGCTAAAATTATTGATATGAATTTTTATTATTATTTAATTTAAAAAAAATAGTAAGTTCTTTTTAGATTGTTCCAAGAAAGGCACAGCAACATTAACTATGGACTTACCAATATGCAGATACTACTGCGGCAATTTTTAAGGACTTTGAAAGCAAGGACTCCATTATTACTCTTTTCCCCTTGGCTTTGGAATAAGCAAATGATTGCATGTCCAAATCAATGAATTTGCTTTGACAGCAGCGGTGTTAACCCAATTATGTTCTCCGTAATATAATCATTGTTTTATAAATTATATAGTATAACTCGTATTATTTTAATCTGTAAGGTAATATACAAATAAAAGTATATATCTATATGGTCAGTTAATACAATATTAATCGAAAATGATAATATTTGAATAGATCTTTTTTACATATGTATTTTAATACACGGGTATCAAATATCTTGAGACACACCAGTTTAGTTAAAATTAGGTTTTCATCTAAATATCGAAATACAAAGCTAACTACATCTTAAAATCAAAACTGTTATTAATAATTTTTGAACTGATAAAAAATATTTAATCTTGTTTCTGAAATAAAATCATTTCATGTAATAATTATTTTTAATTTAGCGGTGTATCTTATTAATTCGTTTTTGTAACAGCCATCCTTCATTTTAAGTAGCTTTTTACAACTGAGAATGATCGACTGGTAACATATTGCACTTAGGTCTCACTGCACAGATGTCATCTGCCATTGAAACCCATGTTAAACTGCCCAACTTCAAGTGAAGATTGCCCATAGAACGGGTTCTCGTTGGCACCAACAACATACACCATTGCGAACATACATTATATAAGCATTTATTTTCACTGCAAAATTGAGAACATTTCCGTCTCAGTTTTTTGCTATATGACCGCATCTGGCTGTAGTACCGGTCCGAACAGGTGGTTCATTAATCGATTCACTCCGGCTGTCACGTGCGCTATATACCCATGTCCCAAAAGGTCGATGCACAATATTACAAAATAACATGGGCAAAATACAGCCAGAAGGCTTACCATTAAACATACATATTGTTTTAATTCTTCACCATTTCCTAGAAGTGAATATGTGAACCATAACATGTGTCACAATTAGGAACTATAGTGGACCGTGATGAATGAACTCTCACCCGGAAGTGATCTGTGTAGTGAGACCTTAAACTTGAATAATATTTTAATAGGCGTAACTTTAGTAACTGACAGTCTATACATGTCCACGTTACGAAGTTGAAATGTATACTGCAATTTTATGTATACCGACGGATTTAATAAAATTATGCCTTAAATAGTGTGTATTTGATAAAGGTTGTCGTAGTACAGATAAACTAATTATGGTATGATAATACCTAATATTTTATAGTAGTTACAATTATGTTTTTGAATCTTGTTTCTCCTGTTTCCATTATACCACCTGTTTTCGAATTTGCATGTTGTCATAGATATTTGACGCGCGCACGCACACACGCATACATCTATATGGTAGGACTTTCCTTTGGCACTGTCACTAACCCGGAGTAACTCTATTTATTATAAGTATTTATAATGGTCTTTATCACTAACCCTGAGGAACTCTATTATAAGTATTTATAATGGTCTTTATGTGTGACACTAATTATTATAAGTATTTATAATGGTCTTTATCACTAACCCTGAGGAACTCTATTTATTATAAGTATTTATAATGGTCATTATGTGTGACAGTGCCAAAGGAAAGTCCTCCCTACTGACATTCAAATTCAAAATTAGCTATATTATTACATTGCTTTGCCGCATTAAAATGAAAGCTGGTTTACTAACCTTGACCCCTGTAAAAGTTTCTATAACATGCAGACAATGTTGTTTACAGGTCCGGATTTTTTTCTTTTTCATAATTCTGGACAAAATATTAATTTTAAATTTTTAAAGATGAAAGAAATAAAAAGTACCTTTTGTCAAATATATCATATAAAAATATTACCATTGGATATGTTTTATTTATTGCGTACGAAGCCAAAACAAGGGTCCGAAAAGTGGCTGTCGTCGACCTTAGTTACTTAGTATAGGTGGGCAGGGTTTACAAAAAGAAAATTACATACCCTAAAATCTTGGAAATTAATGATTAACATTTTCATAATTTTTAGAATGTAAAGTTTATAGTAAGAGAACTGCTTTAAAAAATTTGTAGTACTTGAAATGCACCATCCCAATTTAATAAAAATTCAACCCATAACCACATTGTTTGGGCACTTATTATCTGTTTTGTTTATATTAAGTACCCTCAATTCTTTATTTGGCAGAATGACTGGTGGTACCCACAGGCTATATATATATATTTAAAAACAAACAAAAAAACAAACAAATTATATATATATATATATATATATATATATATATATATAAAATATACCCTAGGTATGCCACTGTTGCTGTTGTCAATTGCAGAGGTTGTGTTTGAAATATATGGAATGAAAAATAGCCCAATGGGCCACTGACAGTGATCAATCCTTGACCGACCACGTATCAGGCGGGTGCTTTAAAATTACCACTTGGTGTACATGTAGATTATGTACATACCAAATTAATATACCATGTTTAGTATATGTGGCAAATTGTTCTTCAGACATTTTTATAATTAATTAGTAACAGTGATTGAACATTCTCTTGAGCTCCCCAGCCAGTGCACCATAACTGGTATACCAAAAGCCACGGTATGTGCTATCCTGTGTGGGATGGTGCATATAAAAGATCCCTTGCTACTAATGCAGGGTTTCTGCCAGAGGGTAAAACTGGTATGGTGCCATACCCAAACATTTTTGCAGATCTTCTTTTTTTTTTAAGTTCATCTTTTGACCAAATTATTGACTTGTCATTATTGTATGATTTTCTTAACTCTAACCTAAACCTAACCCATTTTCTTTCTGGGGGAGGCCCCCCATACCCCCTGTTACAAAATGTAAATATTCAATTTCATGGTGCCATACCTAAAAATGTATTTCTGGCAGAAACACTGTTATGGGGAAAACGGTAGTGGCTTTCCTCTCTAAGACGGTTGCTAGTGACATTGTACCATGGTCATTTCGTACCATAGTCATTTCGTACCCTGGTAATTTCGTACCATTGCAAAAAGTAATTTCGTACCCTTGTCATTTCGTATCTTGGTCATTTCGTACCATAACTGAAAGTCATATAGTACCATGGCATAACAATTTATAACAATCACAATTAAATTACAAATTTGTGGTAATTTAAGGGATATTTTATCAGCAAAAGACTAAAAATTATTGCCACTTTGTATAAACATTAGCAATTGGCTAATTACCTGGAGCCATTTCACACAAAATCGAAGTTGGCAGTTAGTAGTAAATACCATATACGGCTCTTGTCAGGTAAAATGGAAATAAGAGTTGACAAGTATTGTGGGTATCAATAACGAGATGTTGCACAATAACGTGTTCTGCTTTTCAAACTGTCAAAATAAAGTTTAAAAAAAACCCACTTCTTTTATGCTATAGTCGATTTGTTTTCTATATACTGGTATGAAATGACTAGGGTACGAAATGACGGGGGTACGAAATGATTTTTCACAATGGTATGAAATGACTAGGGTACAAAATGACTAGGGTACGAAATGACTTTTTGCAATGGTACGAAATGACCAAGGTACGAAAAGACTAGGGTACGAAATGACCAGGCAGCATGGTACGATATGACTTGGGTACAAAGTGACTATGATTCTCTAAGACTATACATGTTAAAATTACTAAATGTTTGACATCCAATAGCCAATACGATTCATAAATCAATGTGCTCTAGTGGTGTCATTAAACAAAAACTTCTTTTAATATACATGTTTTTCTATTTAGGCAACCAAATTATTCCAGTGGCTTGCAGGAGTTGGTTTGTTTACCTCTGTCTGGTTTGCTGTTATTACAGGATATATTCATATGAATATTCCAACTCCATACATGAACATCATATTTGTGGTAAGTAACTTTGTGAATCTGATGTTTATGGACTAAAATCAGTAGCATTAAAAGTATTTAATGAACCATGGAACTGTGTTACACTATAAAAATTGATGTATTATTTTGATATATATTATAGTAAGTTCTGTGTAATTAACGTTGATTCTATGTTTGATGTGGTTTTTGAAAAAATCTCTTCTTTGCCAATCGGTAAAAAAAAAAAAAAGTACTGTAACCTACATGTACTAATCAGCTCATAAATATTTTCCAGTCACTTTTTGTTTAATGTAATTAAAAGAATAACATAATAAAATTGACAATGAAATGCAATTAGGTTCTTTTTTTCTTTTTCTGTTTTTTTACATTCCTTCACTAAACAACACTTTTCAAGAAATTTACAGTATATTTTTTTTCTTTCAGCTACCTTTGTATTTGTTGATAGCATTTGCTGTAAGTATGCATTCTGAAAAATTAACTTGAAGATATTTCTAATAGTAATATCCTAATAATGTTAAGCTTTAATAATATACATTCCATGAATATATTTTATATAGTGAAATTAAGTTGGTTCCTTGATATTTTCTGATGAAAAATCTGTTTGTGAAAGATATGCTTTGTCATAAAATGAGATTGGCAGCTCAGAGTCAGATTTCTGACGAACTGCTTTAGGGAAATTTACACAATGTATCTCAGAATTTTATTTCGCCACCAGTGCCACTGGCTTTTAAACTGACTGAAATTCAGCAAACATTAAAAATTGATTTGACAAAGTTCATTAACTTAAAAAAATATATGTAAAAATTTAGGCTTGTTATGTTTTTTTAGCCTAAATTGAAAAGAAACTATTCAAATTTAGCTATTCCCTTTTGGAAGTTTTAACTCCAAAAAATGGATAAAAAATTTGACATACTTGTACACATGTACGTTCAAGCTTATTGTTATTTAGCAAGATACATGTATGTGACAGAAGCCTGTACTATTTCTCGTCACAGCCAGTGCTCCACAACTGGTGTAACAAAGCTGTGGTATGTACTATCCTGTCTGTGGGATCGTGTATATAAGAGATCCCTTGCTGCTAATAGAAAAGAGTAGCCCATGAAGTGGTGACAGCGGGTTTCCTCTCTCAATATCTGTGTGGTCCTTAACCATATGTCTGACGCCATATAACCGTAAATAAAATGTGTTGAGTGTGTTGTTAAATAACACATTTCCGTCAATGGATTCAGTGGTTTTCATGTCCCAACCCATTGCTTTTTGGTAGAAGTAGTCTACCGGTACACTTATATGTGGCAACAAATGTCAAAATAACCATATGTTAGACACCAAATATCTGTGGTCTAAAATGTGGAAATATTGTTTTAAAAATATTCCTTTTCTTTCTTAACTATATGCATTTTAGATTTTAAAAATATTTCCTCACTTGCATGTATTTGGTTTGTCTTGACAGTGTTTCTCTCTTGCTGTTGTGGGCTACAGGGTTGCTACGTTTAATGACTGTGTCAAGGCATCTGAAGAGCTAAAGGAGGTTTGTATGATATGTACACGTACATTAATTTTTTCATCCCAATTTGTGCACTTTGACTAGTATATCAGGGTTGAAAATTAACATGAAACCCATGATCACCAGCACAAGTTGAAGAAAAATCTGACTGGCCCTTCTCAGATTCAACTAGCCCTCCAATTATCACACTGAAATTTAACTACACAGCCAAAATCAAAACTAGAATGTTCTTTGTTGAATATAAACTATGTGCACACCGTAGGGAGTCCATTTGCATGAAAAGGAAACCAACAAATTGGCATGCAACTTCATAATGAATAAAGTTAAAATCCATATTAAAAACAATTTTATTAAGTTTTAAACCCATACCAATTCAAATACATGTAACATTTTTTGAAAAAGAAATCCAGTATAAATAAAAAGGTTTTTTTTTTTTTTTTTTTTACAAATTAGTATTAAATTATACTGATTAAATCTCATTTATAATACAGGGATAAGACAAAATGCTCGAACAGCTAAGGTTTGCACCTTAACTTGCATTGTAATGCAGTACAAAAAGACTAAAGGTAGAACTGCGCATGCTTCAGTAAACTAGTCTGGGAGTGGCAGTCCTCTTTGTGCTGATGCAAGAGGGATGGAATTGCCAGTAAAGGATTTCCTCAGGAGTGGCTGTCCTATATACGAGGCACTAGATAGAGATATTATAAATACTACAGTCGTAGGCTACTAATAAAATAAATATGAAAAGAAAAATAAATTTTACCAAAATATACGATGCACTTTGTTATCATATTGCAAAGCATAAAAACATACTTGTTGTTTATTACAGACTGTAATATTAGTTTATGTCATCATGTAAATCTTGATGTAAGGACTTTAGATCCGATCTGTTCTTATTGCATGCAAATCTCTTAATGATACCGACAAAGACCATCAATTAACTGACCTTTGGAATAATCCCTATCAAAATGGAAAATTCAATTATTATTTTTATATGCGCACATGTGCTCATGTTAGTGCGAGTTAAAATTACAAGATAGATTAAGTTTTATGATAACATTTAATAACATTTGTCAAAAAGTAGGTCTACTAGATAATTATGGCATATCCAGTCCATTCTAATGAGCCAAAAACTTCCAGATTTCAAAAATACATGCAGTGTCTGCAATACATTTTGAGACTTATTTTTTAAAATACCTTTTCCAAAGCCACAGCTGAGTCTGGCACTGTCGAAATATAGAGCATATTCTATGTTTTTTGCTGCCAGATCTGTAGTTGCACCAGCTCAGACATGGTGTGTTTTGTCACATTCGATTCAGTTTCAGTTCGTTTCTTTTTAACTGTTACCATACTAGCCAGATCCTACATTTGAGTGCGAGTGCGAATAATTTTTACATGCTCATATACCACTAGAGTTTCGAGCATGTCCATCCCAGGGCCTGTTTCTGGATAGCCAGGTGCTTGTCCCTGGACAGAAAAAAATTAAGCAGACAATTTTGAAATTTACATCCAAAAATTAAATAGTGGGCCTTTAAAATTTTGATGCGCATCTCCAATTAATATGCCCAACGGACTACCTTTGTAAAAAAAAAAATTAAAAAAGAAGAAGATAATCCTGCATGTTACCTCACAAATAATTTTTTTATCTGCCAATTAACTATTGTAAGTGAGACATTTAATTCCATGGAATTCTGGTTAAAATCATAGTTTTTATTTTTACTACTTTTTAACTGATAGATGTACATTTATATATTAATATCATGTGCTTTAATTAATTGTGTTAAATTTGTTCTTGCAGCAAATCAAAGAGGCCAAAACAGATTTGAAGAAAAAAGGTTTTAAATATGCAGATGAATGGACGTCTTGACATTTGTCGATTATTATTTGTGCAATAACAAATACTCTGAAAGTGAAAAAAAAAACATTGTTCAACATTTCAAAAGCATTTTTTTATGCCAATTGAACTGAATAAACTGTAATATGTGTGACAGACATTACTGAGTCAATATATTGATATACATTCCATCATTGTGATGGAAGATTTATTGTTTTTGATCATATTTTATGTAAAGATTTGTGGTTGAATCTATAAATGCCATCTAGACTCTGAATTCCAGGGTGCTAAACATGACCTATCTGAGCAGATGGATTTTGTTTTTTTAGAGATAATAACATTTATGCTTTGTGTATGGGACATCTTTTAAATTACATGTATATAGTGTTCTTTATAAATTATAGCTTTTTTTTTTCCCAGACATGTTTTTGTAATGGATTGCTATCTGACTTTCTAATTATGATAATTGATGAAATATTAAATACACTATTTTGTCAAAATAATTATTAGATGTACCATTATGTTAAAATAATTATTCAATAAATCACTGCCTTTCAAGAAAATATATTGTTCATTATTATCTTTTACAAAACTAATTCCAGTACATGTGAATATTATATTAAAATTTAGAAAACAAGCCTGAATTAACATTAAGTAATGAAAATAGTGAATGTTTACACAACAATTTGTTAATAACAGAATTGTTTGATTGCCCTCGATTGTCTCGTTCAGGTCAAATTCCAAAACTATGACCCACACCCATATTTTTATTTAGCTGGCGAAAAATTGCGACCACTGTCAATTTAAAAAAAAAAAATTGAATTAAAATGTGGTTGTAATTATAGAGGGAGCGGGACGTAGCTCAGTGGTACAGCATTCGCCTGATGCGCAATTAATCTAGGATGGATTCCAGTTTGTGGGCTCATTGGGCTATTTCTCGTTCCAGCCAGTGTTCCACAGCTGGTGTAACAAAGGCCGTGGTATGTACTATCCTGTCTGTGGGATGGTGCATATAAAAAATCCCTTGCTGCTAATCGAAAAGAGTAGCCCATTAAGTGGCGATAGCGGGCTTCCTCTGTTAATATATGTGTAGTCCTTAACCATATGTCCGACGCCATATAGCCGTAAATAAAATGTTTTGAGTGTGTCATTAAATAAAACATTTCTTTTTTTAATTATAGAGTTAATACGGTATTCAATAAGAATATTTCTCAAAGGTTTTAAAAAGATTAAAGCTCCCATCTCAAATATGTTTTCATTGTTCATTTAGAATGGATTAACCACATTTTAAAATTTCCATTGACATTCAATTCTAATATAGCCTCTAAATACAGTTGGTAATCTTTATTGACATAAGAATATATTAATTTGCCATTAATTCTCAAAATATGGAATGCCTTACTGTTTTTATTTGAAAAATGGGTTTTAGTTATGTTAATTTCATTTCATTGAGTGTGGCTTTGATGTCCGAGTCATCACTGGAGAAACCAACCAGATGTCTTTAAATCAAGATCGCCCTGTGTTAATGAAAACCTTTCACTGTATTCTCATCAATGGGTGTGTAAATCGATTTTGTTGATAACAAAACACACATATACATGTTTTGTACACACGGGCACCCACACATAATAACATACACATATTAACTATTAATTAGGAGAATAAATTTAAGCACCAATAACCCTTAAATTACTTTTATTTAGCATGGCAGTGCATCTTCAGATGGCAGGTTCGGGGGTGGGGGTAGTGCATCCTTCCCAATTTAAACTAGTACAACTTCTAGAACTTACTAACGTTATTTTCTCAGGGTAACGTAAGTGTACGAGATGGGGGGCCCTATACACACACGCGTGCGCGCGCACACACAGACACACAAATTTTAGCAATCGGTCAAAAACGACTGGTGTTGAAGCAACCTTAAGTGGCCTGAAAACTTCACCATAGTACGCATTTCTATCATTCTACTCGCAGTGCATGGTTATTCATTTTGAAACCCCGCTATTGCAACCATAGGCGGACTTATTAAAATGGGTCTTCATAGTGGGGTGGTATGGCATTTGCTTTCATTAAAAAAAAAACCTATGTTACTCTGTGTAACTGTTACTTTTCAACATTACTATGTGCAAGTTATACAATAAAATTACAGTGCGCCGTACCTTACATAAATTAACTGACTTCCGAGTTCGAAAGTAATGCCTTTGTCTTTCGAACTAAATGAATATAACATTATTTAATTGCTAATTTGAGCAACGCATATACCTGCAATTCGTCTGCGCGTGCTGGAACCTCACCGTGGTGCAGGGGTGTAACATTCTCTTTGAGAATAGCCAATACAGTACAAATTGAAGCTTTGAGTAAAAGTCAGTATCTATATGTAATATTTGTATTTGTATTTTTGCACAGTTTTTTGCACCGTTTTTATTTATATCTTGAATCTTTATATTGATGTTGATCATCACCTTATTTGTTTGCATTACCATAGTTTGACACCCAATAGCCGATGTATTGTTCATGCTGGGGTGTCGTTAAACATTAATTCATTCATACCTGCAATTAACTTTAATACCATATCATGGACAGCTAGGCAATAACTGACCACGTGATTTATTGTTTATTGCTTATGTGATGTGACTAGTATGCTGTGGTCGCATTTGTAGGGTCCAAATACACTCACAATGACCATTTGGTCTGACTTTATTGGTCGCAATCCGTACTAGCGGGGTGGTCTTAATACCGGAGTAGTTTTACTATAAAATACAAAATATTCCGGTCATGTCATGTCATAGGGTTTTACGTGCACATTCAGAACAAGCTGTTGTAGCGCACGCCTGTCCATGACAGGAAAGGTGGGGGGAGAGGGGGTACCGCCTGCACTGGCAGGTGCAAGGGAGCACCAGCAGCCCGATCAAATCGGTAACAGGCGGGTGGGGGTGGTGGTGGTGCTATGGAATTTGAATGGAGCAGTTAAATGCCAAAGAGAAAAGGGTGCGCAATTTTGATTGAGGGAATTTGGCGCAATTTTGAACGGTCGGTCGAAAGGTAAATGGCCGAGCCAATATAGGTTGCCCATAGGGCCCTTATAAAGGGCCTGACCGCTTCATGTCGTGGCATCACCAAGTACCAAGTTATTACCAACAGCAAGTATTGGGGGTTTGGGTGGGGGAGGCCGATATTCTTTTGTTCAGCTTCCCCCGGATGCATTGCAATTGTGTACTCAGAACCGGTATTCTTTTGTCCGGTTCCTTATTAGAGTACGTGCTGGGCCATTAAATGGGGGCGGGTGCATTGTTATCATTAGTCAATGCACCCCGTGTGCTGATGCAGTGAGCGTGTAGTCTGTGTGTGAATCCTAGTTTTGTGTTAAGGTTGTACCTATCGTCTTAAGTCCCTATTCTAGTGAGTTCAACGGTCATTCATGACCACCCATCCCCCTCCGTCCTTGTATAGCATTGAATACAATGATGGAGGGGAAGTTAAACTAGCCTAGCTATCTAATTTGAAGGGTTAAACCTTTATAGTGTAGGTATTGGTTTAAAAAGCCCAGTGCTTGGCATACTTAACTTTATTACCAATGCAATGAAACGAAACTAACGGTGGCAAGTAGCAATTGTATACATATACTGAACAAAATAAGAAACTTCCGCTAACTTTGCTTGAACATAACTTGATGAAAACAAACCGGGGGAATAATTGTTATATATGCGTTTAAAGAGTGTTCCATGATGCATTGTTTGGTGCAAAAATCATGGCCACAGGTTAACAGAAACTGGAAGAAATTTTGACCAAGTGTGGTAGGGGTTAAAAAAAAAAAAAACCCACTTAATAACGGGTATGACCACCTCTTGAATTGACCACTGCAGTGCATCGCAGGCGCATAGAATTGACTAAAGTGTTGATTTCTGCCTGTGGAATATTGTTCCATTCCTGAATGAGCGCTTGACGAAGTTCGTTGACGTTAGCGGGTGGGTTGGGACGACGCCTCAATCGTCTGTCCAGACTATCCCGGACATGCTCGATGTGGTTGAGATCAGGACTTTTAGCGGGCCAGTCATCAATGAAATCAATGTTATTTGTCCTAAGAAAATTTACAGTGTCTCTAGCTGTATGTGAGGTGGCATTATCATGCTGAAAAATTGAGATGTTGGCGTTGTTATGGAACAGAGGAATGACGTGATGAGCGAGAATGTCATCGCGGTAACGTTGAGCATTTAAATTGCCATCAATGACGACTAGTGGTGAACGATAACCATGAGCAATGGCTGCCCAGACCATGACACAACCCCTACCCCCGAAACGATCTCGTTCAAGAACACAACAGTCAGCATAGCGTTCATTTCTCCTACGGTAGACGCGCACCCTGCCATCACCACGTTGTAAAGAAAATCTGGATTCATCCGAAAAAAGAACGGTATTCCAGCGTCGCCGTATCCAACGAGTGTGTACACGTGCCCAATTAAGACGATTTAGACGATGACGTTGCGTTAAAACGCATCCGACGTAAGGACGTCGTGCATGTAAACCGTTCTCCCGCAGACGATTACGAACAGTTTGCCCACTGATTCGGTTATTATGATTTCGTATCGCTCAGCTAGAACCCCCAACATGCCTTGCAACGTCTTCTGTCGACATGCGAGCATCAATCATGCCAATCGCCCGTTCGCGTAAATTATTGGGTATTCTTGGCATACTAAAAATGCTACAATGTAATAAACGTTAATTTTTTTACAAATTTTGAAGCGTTTTCGTTCACTTGACAACAATGTCGGTAAGACAAGCAAGACAAATTGACCGAATACTACACGGGACATGTCGAACCATGCATGCACGTGCAAATTGAATTTCACGTTGTCGACGATTAACAGTGCAAAAATAATCGATAAAATTCACGAATCCTGATAATACAGCTCAAGGCTAATACTACCTATATAATTTCATTACACAATGAATTCTTTAACACAACAAATACTATATGTACAAATCGGAAGTTTCTTTTTTTGTTCAGTATATATGCACCAATCTAGGTACTTAGTTTGAAGAATTTTGATTCCCGCCCCCTAAATATAGGATTTTAGTAGGCTTACTTGGTTTGTCTTCAGGCTATCTGGATAGTTGGGTATCGGTTTTCCTGCATGTCTTTGCTTCTGAAACCCTAGTTGACTTACCTTAGTTAGCTAGGATGGAATGCACCAGTAATAAAAAACATGGTGCGGGTGCAAAGACAAATTCGTGCAGTTTATTTACAGTTAGGTGTAGTGGGGATCATTAAAATATTGGTCTTTATAGCGGGGTGGTCTTAGAACCAGGGTGGTTGTTAGGTGTGTTTTTACTGTAACTGTTTGGTATTTTCATTTTATTCGCGCAAAAATTCAGCCTGCAAAACAAAAAATAATGGGAGCTATACAGTGATAAACATTTATGAACATTGAACAGGTCCCACGGAGTATTTGTGGGTGGGGGTGGTGGTGGTGTGGGGGGTGATGCACGGTCATCTCAATGATATGGAGTGTAAAATACATGCATTTCAAAGCAAAAATCTGTTACGGGGGTTAAGCATGCTCCGAGAAATTTTGAATTTCAGGTGTTAAAATAAACTGACGATCAAAAGAAAGTATACCAATTATTTTTTCAAAGTATTAAAAATAACACAAAACACAAGTTGATGCAAATGTTATTTTGAAAGTATAATAATTTGGCAATAAATTATTCAGTATACTCAACAAATCCCATAAAAGTATAATATCACAGTGCACAACAGCACTAGGGGTGAAATGTGCGATTTCATAACGGACCACTCATAACGAAGGTGAATAAATTTGACCACAAATAACATGTTTCAATAGCGTGTATGTCCACCATGTGCAAGTATGCAAGCATGGACCCGACGTCGGACAGAGTTTGTTTAGCGCCTAATGACGACATCAGGTATTGCCCTCCACTCCTGCCTCAGTGCCTGTACCAACTGATCCCTGTTCATTGGAGGGTTAGGACGACGTCGAATTCGCTAGCCAAGATGATCCCACACATGTTCTATCGGTGACATATCAGGTGAACGGGCTGGCCATGGCAAAACATTGACGTTGTTCGCGGCGAAGAACTGTTGCACCACACGAGCTGTGTGAGGTCTGGCATTGTCCTGTTGAAACAAAGAGTCTAGGATGGTGTTGCAAGAACGGTAACAGGACGGGACGTAAAATCTGGTTGATGTAACGGTGTGCGTTAAGATTTCCGTCAATGACAATAAGTTCTGTCCGCTGTTGGCCACAGATATCGCCCCAAACCATCACAGATTCACCACCAAACGGTCCAGTCTCCTGAACACAGCACGGAGCTGTTCTCTCTCCTGCACGTCGGTATATCGGAGTCCTGCCATCAGCTCTGAATAACTGGATAGCTGGCTAGCAATGTCTCTCTGTGTGTGTGTGTGTGTGTGTGTGTGTGTGTGTATCTCTCTCTCTCTCTCTCTCTCTCCCGCGGTATAATCCTCCTCTCTCTCTGTCTCTCTCTCCTCTCTCTGTGTGTGTGTGTGTGTGTGTGTGTCTCTCTGTCTCTCTCTCTGTCTGTCTCTCTCTCTCTCTCTCTCAATGGCACCCTTTTTTTTATACCCTTATGTGCACGAGTATCATGTTTCTCGTGCAGTATAAATTCGATGAATAAACTCATTTTGCACGTGCGGCATCGCCCAAACGCAGCAATAAGCGACTATTCGTCATTGATTGCATTATAACGAACAATACTGGAACCTATCTAACCTTCCATGAACGTGTATTGTGTTTATTTATAATAAAAATAATTGGTATACTTTCTTTTGATCGTCAGTTTAGGTTATATTTAGATCTGAACACCTCAGTAACAGGGAAAAGTGCGGGGTCCATGCCCACCCCTCCCGCGATCATAAGCGTACGAGACAGATGGAAAATCATCAAATTCTGGCAAAAACAAACATGCTGGCCTGAATCCTTTTCACCATATATTTCCATCATTCTACCCACAATATTGGTTGTAATCCATGTAAAAATTCATAGAGATTCGTTTGCATCACTATTTTTTAACTGTTTGACAGCATTGCTAACACGAATAAATGTTGTTAAGCAGATTCGAGCATTTTCATTGAATTCGGGCAAAAATCGGCCTGCGCCCCCCCCCCCCCCCCCTACAAAAATGAGAGCCCGTACGCCTATGTCCCCGATCCGAGGGTCCTGCTGAAGATTTCCAAAAGATTTTATGGTAGACATTTATAGACGCTATTTTTCAATATGACGTATCAGTCACGTTGGAATCGGGGCACGCACACACACACACACAAAACCCTCACCCCCCCACCCCCACCACCCCAAAAAAAAACATTAAAAAATCAACACGTTTTTTCTTGTCCAACTTTGTATAGAAAGAGGTATAAATACTTGGCTTGTGCCCCTCTCACTACAAAGACTGCCCGCCCCATTAAAGATTGTACTGAGTTAGGCAGAAACCAGAATAGAGATGCGCTCGCTCGAGTTGCTTTGGTTGTAGGGTCGAAGCCCCTAGGTGTATCCATTATCTGATTAGATTTTTTCCTGTCCCAACCAATGACTCACGTCTGATAATTATATATAAATAATATAGCAAGGATATATGCCAGAATAGCAAATGTTTGAAATCCAATAGCCGATAAATCAATTAATGTTATCTAGTGGTGTTGTTGAACAAAACAAACGTTTACATTATTATAGTGGAGATTTCATATTTGGCGTGCTAAGAAATTCCTTTCAGAATGGAAAGATAACTCAAGTCACGTGACATTTCATGCTTGTGTGGTTACTTGCACGTTCGTTTTGTGGAGAGCATAATTATCTAGTGAAACAAAAAAACGTCCAAAATGAGTAAAAAGGGAAACGCACTAAAAGACCTTTTGGCAGGAGGTTTTGGTGGAATATGTTGTGTTGCAGCTGGTTACCCGTTGGATACAATCAAGGTGAAAATACTGCAGTGTTAGTGTTTGCTTGGTCAGGTGTATCGACGCTGTGCAAGGTGCAGGAAAAATGTTTATGAATTATTTACTGGGACATTGACCTTACCTTGTCAGTTGTGAATGCAGATTGACGCCTAAATATGTAGAAAGTTCAACTTCATTGGTTTCTGTGCGAGTGAGGGGAGACCGGGGCTGGTTGTCACACTTTTTATGTCGTTACATTTTTACAATTTATAAAATCTTATTGTCAACTGATTTTCTTGTAAAATTGAAGTCGTTTATATCAGCCGTATAGCATAAAGGTACATTTCGCCCAGCTTCGTTTAAATATAGAAT